>NC_028453.1:15541027-15690542 GCF_000263155.2 Setaria italica
GTACTTTAAAACATAGAAAAAAGTAAGTTCATTTTACCATTAAATAATAAAATGCATATAATTTTCTTTTAAAGTCATCCGTTGGCCCTCAAACTTTTACGCGTAGGCTGAGCTGTCCTAGCTTCTCATCGGCCGGACCCTATCAATCTCATTGGACAATTGGCCAAACCATTGTAGCTTTATCGGCCGATTCATTTAGCCATGGCTTCTTGTTTAGTCACATCAGCCACTTTCTTTTCCTTTTGACACCAACCCTGATTCGTGTCAAAAATCGGCGTCAACATATGCCCCCCAGTTTTGGTGTAAAACATATCTTTTGCTCCAAATTTCTCTCAACTCCGATTCCTTCTCCTGGAAGAGACGCAACAATAAATGCACCAAAATCCTCCTTGCTTCTGAAATCCTCTCCGTGATGATTGCATTCTCCGAACAGAGCCCTGCAAGCAATCGCTCTTTTCAAAATTAGCATAGACGGTGTGGTAAAATTCCATATTTACCCTTCTCTTGGGTCGTCCCACAAATATTCATCCTTTCCGCCGCTTCTCCTTCCTCCAAGCGAAAAGGATTCCCTTCCGGCGGAATTCGGCGAATCATCCCCCAACGTATTCCAGCGACCCCGCTCGCGCTGCTCCACCACAGCAACCCTGTGTTTCTGGTGGTAGGATGACACGGAGCATGTTAAGGAGTGCAGCCATGCAGCAGCTGGCACCAACACAGCCACAGTCTCCCATGTTTCCAGCTCAGGCGGGATTGGCCACAGCCGGTTATGTGCCCGCGGTAACGCCCGAGTACACTTCCGGTTGGGACCAACCCTCCTATCAGCACGAGGATAGTAGCTCGACGTGGCAAAGTGTGCGCAGTGACGAGTGGGCCCAACTGATCCATCAGGACTGGTCCACTAGTTCTAGCTCCGGTGGTGTTCCTTCCACATCCGTTGCTCGGTGATCATTCTCAGCTCGAGACCACACCGGTCTACGCAATAGCTGAGCGAGCTCACCATGCGTACTAGCAACATGGAGGAGTCGCTGAACCAGCACATCCAGTCCACTCAGGATTGGTAGCAACAGATTGGCGAGAAGATCCACGCCTTGTAGCAGTTTCAGCAGCACAAGCAACATGAGCTGAGGGCTTATTTTTGTTGGACGGGGTACAACCCCAACCAACAACAGTGAGCCTAAAGCTAGCTTGGGGGAGGACCCCCACAAGAGAGGTAAATTATATCTTTATTGTTTTCCGAATTTGCATGATAAAAACAAATAACAATCTAAAAAAACTAAAAAGGCAAAAAAATATTTACTATTTTTCTATGCGCAGTAAGAATGTTTTAATTCCTTATGGTTGAAATGATGAATAGTTGCTTTGTTTATTTTCTCTCATATATCTTGTTACAACTTAGTATCCTACCCATGTTTTTGAGTTTGTTGGCTTCCATGATCAAACCTTAGCTTGAAACTTGTGGGTAGCAAAAAGCATGATTCATGTCTAGGTTGTTGTGAGATATGATATGGTAGAATAGAGTTGCTATGATCTTGTTCTATGTGATGCTTGATATCTGGAGTTTTACTTTTGAAAAAAAATGCTAAAATGATAAGTTCCTCAATGATGACAAATTCCTATCCAACGTCATATGTTGATTCTATTACATAGCCTCCACATATGCAGCTTCTTCTCTCATTAAGCCTTATCAAATTGTTGTGACCCTTAGTGAGATGCTTTTTCATACTCCCATGATCAAGATCACGTACACTCCACCACCATATGCTAAACTCTACACTGGGAGTTAGCAATCGTCATTTCATCCATCCACAAAATAAATCTCGATGTTGTTTATGACCTCTCTCTCCAAAGTTATGCTTGCAAAAGAGACTTAAGCTATGCAAAAATAAATAAAGGACATGCTCAGAAAGCATGATTAAAAAGAGAGATAGAAAAGAAAAGATAGCCCATGTCTCAAGAGAAAAAGTAAAGGAGAGAGAAGGATCATAAAAAAACGAGTCCACATACCATCCACCATATGCACCATCCTCACACATGCACATCTTGATCAGGTTGTATGACTTGCTTCTCCAAAGGATCCAGTCTTTGACTTAGCAACACATGAGAAATAGGTATGCCTTGATTCTTCCCCACCTATAGCTCCACATATAAGCTTATTAGGAGTAGGTTGTGAAAGAAAGACAATTCTATGCGTTGGTGAGGAATCATACACATTGAGCGATCCGAAAGTATCATTTGGGGAACTTTGATTTTTTTTGAAAAACTTTGCAAAACCTCTAGATTGATGGTTGATCAAAGGATGAGTGATTGGTGATCTATAAAATCGTTCTATCTTTCAACCACCCAAGATAAGGTGAAGCTACATGCCCCACAAAAATAAGGTAAGAGGTAAGATCAATGCCAACTTATTCAATTCTTGGTAGAATATTTTGTTGTAGTCATGGCATAAGTTAGGAATACAACATAGTAGCGACTCCTGATCAACCAACCTAAGTCTTAGCATTTGCTCGAGATGAGCAAAGGGCTAGCTTGGGGATGTTGTTGATGGTCGTTAAGTACCAAATATGACCATCAATATACTCAAGAATAAAGAAGGATTGGCATTTCTTACATGCATACTTAGTTAAGAATAATGTAGTTCCACTTGTCCTTGGAGAATATTTGGTTGCAAGTGATATAACACAAAAGGATGGAGAAAGCACACTCTATGGATCCAAGAAACATATTTCTCACCAATGGGAGGTTGCCATGTGTTCATCCCATGGATTGAAGGGCCCACAAACTACCACAACCGCCTCAATCCACTAGATAACGCACACAACCGCTATTAGGACCCACATGTCAGACTACCACACGAAGGCGGTTGCAAGAGGAGCCACCAAGGATTTGGTCGAACCCTTGGATCGGCTGAACCGTCTCTGGCTCCTCTGCTGATCAGCTTCCACGTGGCGACGGTTGATGGGCTTCCATACATTGGTTATAGGATATTCCTCGAAGATTCCCTAGCAAAAGCGTCTCTTGGAGCCTATAAATAGAGAGGCACCTCCTCTATTCTTACACACACCACAAGTTGAATCACTCTCTTCCTCTTAGTTTCCAAGTTAGTGGAGTTAGGCTAGAGTAGCTCTGCTTTAGGTTCTAGGTCTCCTTGGAGTCTAGGGTTTGGCTCTTGTATCTTACTTTCCTAGGTTGACTTTATTCTATTCAAAGTATTCATCTTCTTTATATAGTGTTGTGTTTGGTTCTTATATGCATGAGTTAGATATATACCCTTGCTATGTTGATGTGCTAGGCTTATACGCTCGTATGCTAATCATATACCCTTGCTATCGTAGTATAGGCTTATATACTCTCATGTATGCCTTGAGACCATGCTTCAGTACATACTCTGTATGCGTATATATACCTTGTATAGCTTAGTTGATCTATGCTATGGCATCGGTTCAATGGCCATGTTTATGATAGCTTCAGTCATAGTCACAATAGTTCAGGGTGGCTGGAGTGTTGTTAACAATGCAAGTATGGTGCTTAGGTTGCTCAGCTTCATTGGATATGAAACACCTTACGGTGTGTAGGGGTAGGCGATAGGTGGTGACATCCCTGTTCGTCCTTCATAACCTCCCACGTTCGGATACGCTGTAGGAGTTCATAAATTAATAATAACTTTGTTGGGCGGAACCGGCACGGGTACTATCTCCCCATGTGTGCACTACTATCTCCCCGTGTGTGCCTGGGTGCATAGGCCTGAGTCATATACAATGTGTATATATGTTGTGCTTGTATGATTTGTACAGTATATAGGAAGTACATATGAACATAGAACTAACTCTCGGTCCTTCTCCCTAGCTTAGTTATCTTGAGATGATTTCTGTGTGTGTCATACTACTCCTCTATCGTTATCTTACCCTACCTTGAGTATTGTCTCTATTCATACATAGTATAATCATATGTATAGTAAACTCTTTTGACCTACCCGTCTTCCTTTGGAAAATACGATACCTTTAGGAATACTTTTGATGAAGTGCTACAATAGTATATCTATATTCTTGCAGATTTATTCATGATCGTTAAATATACTGACAATAATGTGAGGGTGAAGGAGACCACCGTGGCGTGAGGGTGAAGGAGATCACCGCCATGGAGACAATCTTGTGACGGTGCGATGCAAGGTATTATATGTTTTTCTTTTCTTGCCAATTACTAAAATTCTAATTTGCAAGCCTTACCCTTTTTCTAACTTCTTATTTTAATCAAAGCATTTTTCTTCCTAACTTTGATTCGTAGTTTTTATAAAAAATACTCTAAAACTTTTTCTTAGTGAATCTACTACCTTACCTTATATTAAAGTTGCTGGCCTCGCGTCCTCTCGGGGGGCCTTGCTACTGTGCAAGGTTACTGACGCACAGACCCCACACGCAAGTCTAAATAAAATAGAATTAGGGACTCCGTTCCAGTGCGTTTTGGCCACGTGGCTCTGCTACTCCGTCTGGCGCGCGGCACGTGTACGCCCCTTCGAGCTCCCGTCCCTGATGAGCGGAGGGGTACATCCGAGGCCGCCGCCCCTGAGCTGATTGCGGCCGGAGCTGCCGTGCCACCGACCCGCCGTGCGGCGCTCGTTCACCGCTTGACCGTCACCGCCCCCGCCGATCTCCACGCGCAGCTCCAATCCGACGCGCCAGCGCTGCCTGTGGCGCTTGCGCTCGCCCTCGCGCCCACCCCCGAATCTCGCTCAATCGCCACCGCCTCAGAAGAGCACGCGCCGTAGCCATCGCTTCAAGCCGGTACCGCTCGCCTGCCGCTCGCTCGCGCCGCTGGCGTGCGCCAACCCCATTCGCACGGAGCCACAGAGGATGGAGCTCGAGCGCTGACCGGGAAGCGGCCCAACGGCCCAGCCAGAGAGCGCGCCTAGAGGCGGCGCAACAGCTCCTGTGGGCGACGTGGTCGCCCGAGCAGGCCGGGAGGCAGTGCGTCCGCCCCCGTTGGTGAGCGCGGTTGCCTCACGGCCGAGTGAGCCTAGAAGCAGCGTGGTGGCTTCACCGTCGAGCGGCCGAGCATGAGTGCCTCGCGGGCGGGCGGGCGGTGCGCCGTGCGTGCAGTGATTCCGTCGGCGAGGCAACTCTCGTACCCCGTGGTCAGGAGGGAGACCGTGTCCCCAGTAGTTGCATTGAAGGTCCCTAAACTAGTTGCACGTTCTCAATAGGTGAGTCAGACTCCAAAACTTTTTCTCAGGTGAAATGTTCCAAACGCATTCTCAAGCAGTCAAACTTTTAATGTTGTTCATTTTAAACGTAAATCTATGTCCATGATTGTAGATGGAGTGAACTTGGAATAAACTATTAAAAAGTGAAGGTGAGTCAGAAGAGGTAACATACGGTGTATTCGTGCCCCTCTCCCAAATTATCGTCAAAACGTTTTTATAATATGTTAACTTTTTCTAGAAAAACTGAATCACAACTCTTTGATGAACCTTGTGTGGTATTTGGTTGGCTCAAATGTAACCTAATCTAATTACTGAAGGTAACGAATCCCATTACATGTGTTTAGTTGCGGTGGTCTATAATCAATTAACACTGTAATCGAATCCATTACCTAAATAATATCTATACAAACTCGTTACCCCTCCTCACTCACCTAATAAGATATAACACCCACACCGTAATCTGATTATGTTACTAGAGTACAATCAAACAAAGAAGGTAATCACCCATTTCCCGTCAAATACACTGCAATCTAATTCTCTTTGCGTTTATGTTATCTTAGCACCGCCACCTTATGAATTATATTTTCGATATGCTAACAAGCACAAAGCTGAGAGGAACAAAAACGAATGGTCTGCGAAATCAGCATAACAATTCGGAATAAAAAAAACATTCTCACGGATTTTTTAGATATATACACGTGCACTTTTTTTTTTACATACAGCAATATTCCTAATCCATCAGTTTGGCCGTTTGGGTAGACCAGAGTACCGGTCTACCAGACCACCACCAGCAAACACTAGACACAGTATCTCGCGCGCACCACCACCCAAACGCCGGAGGCCGGACCCGCCGACTGGAGTGGAGATACGTGTGCGAGCCTGCGCCCGCGACGTGGACGCGCGGGAAAATCCCTCCACACGGATCTCCTCCCGTCCACCAGCCCAGCTGCTACTTCAACTGAAGACGGCACAGCCAGAGAGATTCTCGTGGACTTCTCCGGTGTCCACTTGTACACCCGTATCCCGCGCGTTCCGGAGAGAAAAGCTAGCTCTTCTCGCCATTGCCGCCGCTGGCGTCGCGTCCATGGAAATGGTGGAGTGCTCCCTCGCCGCCACTCTAGCCCCGCGCCCGCTGCCCGGCTGGGTCCGGAAGGCCCCGCCGCGGCCGGCCGTTCTTGAGGCGGGGAGAGCGAGGCTCCGGGTGCGGTCGGCGAGGCGGGAGCAGCCTCCGCTGCCGGAGCCGGTGGCGGTCCGGAGCCCCTCTGGGACGGAGCACGGCGGTCGGGCGCTGGGGCAGGCGGCGGCGGGGTTTGCCGCCGCGGCCGTGGTGTCGCTGACCGGGTTCGCCGGTGACATGTCCCCGCTGCCGACGCCCCCACCGGCCCGGGCCGAGTCGCTCACCGTCGCGTTCCCCGTCGCGAAGGCGCGCGAGGTGGGTCGGGATTCCGAGTTCCTCCGGTGCCCGTGGACGGCGGCTGCGTGTTGTTGCCAAGAAAGAAGGATTTTTCTTTTATGGCGATTCTGTTTGTTTGGGTTGCTGGCAGGTGAATCGGGTGCAGAAGACGCTGGTGGAGGCGTGGGGGCTGATCCGTGAGACCTTCGTTGATCCCACCTTCAACCATCAAGGTATAGCCCCAATTTTGCTTAATAGTGCTGTTCGAGTGCTTTCAATTGTTAATTTTGATAGAAGTGAAATGAAATTGCAAGTGTTTGGTGGGTACAGTAATTATGTCAAGTCTGCATTATTACCAACAGTAAAAAAAAGGCAGAATGCATGTTCTTGGAAATCACCACCTGAAGGCTGAAGATAAAAGAAATAGGACTAGTTATTTTCAATGTGCTTATTTTCCTGAGTGTGTAGATTGGGATCAGAAACTGCAGCAAACAATGGTAGAGATGTTTCCACTGAAATCAGCTGACGCGGCCTATGGTAAGATTAGTGGAATGCTTTCCACGCTCGGCGACCCATTTACAAGGATCATCAGCCCAACGGTATGCATGGATTGAAACAGTAAAATGTCTACGACAGCTGCTATCTGACCTGCACAAACCTGATGTGAGTTGTGACAAGTCTGTGGATGGTCTATCACATGCAGGAGTATCAGAGTTTCAGGATAGGAAGCGATGGGAATGTGCAAGGGGTTGGGGTATTCATAAACAGGGAGCCAAGCTCTGGACGCTTGGTAAGTTTGTCTTTGCTCACCTTCTTGTGAAGAGGAAATAATTAAGACAGTGTTCCAATTACTTATCCCCAGATCTGTTTCAGCTTGTTATGGACTGCATTCAGGGAGGCCCAGCCGATCGAGCAGGCATACATGAAGGCGATGAGCTAGTTGAGATAGACGGTATTTTACCTTTTTCTAGTGTTAATCTGTTCTAGTGATTGCACAAGGCACGGTTTACTATCATGTATGAATTCAGTTTTATCTTTGGCATGCTTGTAGTGTTGGTCCGTGTTATAGTATATATCCATGAAACATCTGTTTCGACTTCAGCGTTTTCTTTTTTGACAACATTGAATTATGAGTATAAAAGAATGCACCTAAATACTATAAGAAATCATTACATGGCCATATGAATTGGATGATGCAGGTCAGAACAATTTTGCCCTTAATTGTCACAACTGGCATAATTGTTAGTGGTGATTTAATATGGTTCACTTGACACAATTGAGAGCCAAATTTGAGATTGATGCTATGTCGACTATGCATTATCTTGTTTTTCCCCTACTACTGTGCAGCCAAGTTGTTATAGAACTAGCCTATGCTCAGGAGGTTTAAAATTGATGATGATATTTCCTGATTTTGTAGGGAAAAGTGTTTCTGGGTTGGATGGAGAGGCTGCAGCTCAGAGGCTTAGAGGCCGTGTAGGAACAACAGTGAAAGTGAAACTATTAGATGTATTTCCTTATCTTGAACTTAATTTTTTAATTATCCTTAGTTTCATTTAATTCTCTTTTGCTGGGTCTAAATCATACATCAACTTGACAAGTATCAGTTCAACTTCAAACACTAACAGTAAAATGCCCAGCATGTTCTCATCGCTCACCTAGCTCTCTGACATACCGAGCTTCTATTGTTACTATCATATCCCATATCCCTTTTACATAGTTAGGGGTGGAAGCATCTTTCCACGTATTAGTGTATTTCTTTTCTGACTGATGCACAATCATGTCTCCAGGGAGCTGACAATGACAGGGGTGGCAGGATTAGGCAAAAAGAGGTAAATGCCTAACATACTGTCTGAACAACTTTACAAGTCTATGCAGATTTTGAATTTTTATGTGTGTAATTTGAAAGGTATGATCTTCAATTCAATCTGAGATGTGCATTGTGCCTACGGAGCTAACCAAATTCATTAGCCACTCTGTTAAAATGCATCAGCCACAAGAGAACTATTTTCCTATTAAGAATGGATCGGTGTTTCATAATCATATCTGCTACCTTTTCTTTCCATAGGTCCAGCTATCTCGTGAAATTATCAATCTTTCTCCTCTATCAACTACAATTATCTCTCATAGGTCGGACGATGGCCATGAGTGCAAGACTGGGTATGTTAGACTAGCTGCCTTTTCTCAGGTAAATACTATACATGTTCATATTGAAGGAGTAAACATTTTGAGGCTTCCATCTGCCAGTTGGCCCAGTTATTTTGAGAACTGGAACTAATCTTACTTTATTTTTTTACAAAAACTCACATTTTCCAATTCAGAATACTTTATTTGTTGTTCAACATTAAAGAGGAATTTGGAAAACCCCTGGACTTGTTTTACTGTAAACATAATATGTTCATATTTTAATTTTCAGTCATATCCTGAAGTACTTCCTGTATGTCCTTTTGAGACCATTCATATGATGTCGTTTTCTTTTAAAATCAGACTGCTGCAGCTGAAATGGAAAATGCCGTAAAAAGGATGGAGGATGAGGGTGTCGAGTCATATATTCTAGATCTGCGGAATAATCCAGTCAGTCTAATTTTTTCACAATTGCTCTTCAGAAGTTCAACAGCTAATTTTTTCTTGCACTAATCTTGCTTTTTTGAATAGGGTGGATTGGTCAAAGCTGGTCTCGATGTGGCTCAAATTTGGTTGGATGGAGATGAAACTCTTGTCAACACTATTGATCGTGAGGGGAATGTGCTACCGATAAATATGATCCAAGGGCATTCATTAACACATGACCCTCTTGTAGTGCTTGTGAGTTTTCCATTCAGTGCACCTTGGACTGTGCTTCTTTTCTGTTCTACACGGCTACAGATTTTGCCATAAATAACCACTGCACTGCTAATACTAACCATGGATTTAATTAATTTTACCTTTGGAAGAATGATCATCCATATCACATTCTTTGATCGTTCTGTATTTCTTCGAAAACATCATGGCACTGAAGCCTATTTCCTCACTCTTAACAAAATGGTCCTTGAACTTACAAACATTTTTTGAATAAACTCAGACAGAGAAAATAAAACAGGATTTGTTGTTTCAATGCTTCCAAAATCATATTCTGTTTGCTGATGGACCTTCAGTGAGTTGTTTGACATCGTTATTTTTTCTCAAGGATGATCCACAACAGTACAGATATTTTTCATTCCGTAGTGGACTAGTAGACTGCATATGTTTCTGTGATGACTTCCATTTGTTAAATATGTTGAAATATTTTATCTGATTTACTTGAGACCTGCTCTGTGTTCGCGTTCATAACATAGGTCAATGAAGGAAGTGCAAGTGCAAGCGAAATCTTGGCAGGGGCTTTACATGACAATGGGCGAGCTATTCTAGTCGGCCACAGAACCTTTGGTAAAGGAAAAATTCAGGCAAGCCCAACTTCACAATACACTTGTGCTCTATTCTTTTCTGTAACATGCTTGAATTGTGTATGATTTACAATCGTGTACTATTGCAGAGTGTCACTGAGTTGGATGATGGCTCTGCTCTGTTTATCACGGTCGCGAAGTATCTCTCTCCAGCACTGCATGAAATCGATCAAGTAGGGATCCAGCCTGACATACAATGCAGCCCTGATATCCTATCTCTGCCGAGAGCGCCTCAACTAAGAGAAAACAGCGAGGCCACAAGTTTGGAGATGGATTCATGTATCATGGTGGCAGAGCAAGCGTTGGGAATAGAGCAAACAAAGGGTTCTGCTTCTTAGATGGTTCAGCTCATAGGCTCTGTATATTGTTGAATTCAACAGTAGTAGATTGTATAGCTGATAGTATAGACTGATAAAGTGCTGTAATGGTGTATATATAGGCTGGCTGATCCTCGCATGCTTGATTTTAGGCATCATCTATTCGGCGGTTCGTGGCAATGTGTATGAATTGACCTTGCCAAATGCCCGTGTTTCGTTAATTCTCAGCATGTACGACCAGAAATTCAGAATTATAGCATGAAAATATTTTAATTAGGACTGTTGATTGTTGTGTAATCTTTAAGGTTCATCAGCATCTAAAAGGTCACGGATTGGTTATTATAATAATTCCAATTTGACTCTAGAACGACCTTTGGCGGTTTGGCCACAAGGCATATTGCCTGTCCAACGTGATGTGTAAATTAAGACCACAAAATTTCAGGGCCATTTTGAAACGTAAGACTGGGAAAACGAAGTATGCAAGGATTCTACAAAATGTATCCAAACTATTGCAGTAGCAGCAACAACTTTAAAGCCTTTCAGCTCCAAGCAAATTGGAGTAGACAGAATTGAAACCCTACAGGAACCACTTATTAAGAAACACGTGAATATTGGAGTAGACAGAATTGAAACCCTACAGGAACCACTTATTAAGAAACACGTGAATATTGGTTTTCCAAACAGTTCTATTCAATGATAAATCTTTGGATGTTAAAAAGTGACCAAATGGTTGTGCTTCATGTTTAATTTCCTCTTAAAATTTTGCAACTGTAGTGTTCTATCGTACTTCCTCTATTTCAAATCGTAGATCATTTTAGCATTTCTAGGTTCATAGCTTTTACTATGCACCTAGAAAATACACTAGGTCCAGATACATTGTAAAAGCTATTAATCTAGAAATTGTTAAAACAATCTACAATTTGGAATGGAGGGAGTAGTTCCATAGAATTTTTATTTTAAAAGTCACATTATTTTGTTACAAAGGCCAAATGGGTTTGAAAATGTTTCTATACATTTTTAAACCTACAAAATATTTCTATAAAGATGTTCTTAAAAAGATTTTTTCTACTTTGTTGTTTCAAACAATTTAACTATATATTTTCTCCACACTTCCTACGTACCAGTGACTAAAAGTTGCGCTCACTCTTAGTCAATTATGCTATAGCATAATGTAATGGTTAAGATTCACGGGAATTAGGATTAGGGACTAATTGTGACTTTGAGACTTGGGAAGATCACGGATGACGGGCGAATGGTGGAGGCTATGGTTCGTGGGGCAGACTGCAAGGTGGCCCACCTGCTGGGGGTAACGGAAGTGGCGTAATTCAGCATGGGAGGGGCCAGATGGGGACGGGAACAAGTGGTGGAGCTAGGTAAACTACCGCGTGAGCCAGCAAAAAAGAGACATGATTTGAGGGTAAAGGATAAACAATAACAACATGGGAATAATTCTTATGGAAAATTAATTAGGTGCCATGTATCGACCGTAAAAAGGTTACTTTGCACTAGTATAAACATGTTCTGAATTTCTCATCAACCACACGGCTACTTAGGTAATTTTAGACCTCAACCAAGACTCCCGATGAGTAAAGCTATCAGCGGTTTCAAAAAACAATCGTATCGATTCCTCGATACAAAAAATTACAGAAATAACCAAACAGTTAGGTTTTATGTTTAATTTCCTCCTAACTTTAGGTGAACAGAATTTATTAGGTCCACTGCTTCATAAAAATTCAATTCTTTTTTTAAGACGTACGTTTTTCATGAATGAGAGAATTACAACGACGCAACTTCAAGAGAAACCCCAAGGTGCAGAGTTACAAGAGACACGACCGGTGACAAACAAGACAAACACGATAACAAAAAAGGAAAACCACATCACCACCACTACACTAAACACGACTAAGACGACTGAAGCCTACCCGAGAGATGGACACCAAGAACACGCGCACATCACCTATTGCCTAATAACCGGAGCCAAGGTCGAGTGAGGAAGTCATGCAAGACGATGCCTCCAAGAACGAAGCGACGCCAACACCGCCATCATCCGTTTGTCCACGAAGGAGCAGGCCAAGTCTTCACCTGGCAATTCCACACAGTATACCACCAAGTGCTGGATGAGAGCCAATGCGATGGGTTGGCAGTGAGCAATCCATGGCGACGACGATGAGGAACATCCGCAGGCACAGCCAAAGATGACCAAGGAGCGACCATGTGGCAACCGCAGTGACCCAAAGATGACCAGGAGGCGATGGGCAACGCCGGCAAGAAAAAGCAACCTAGAGTCGTGGCAGAGAACCATCGGAAGGAGAATAGAAAACCCCACTCACCTCACAACAACACCCCTAACTAATGGAGTAACCAAAACAGCTGAAAATTATGACCCAACTGACAACCTGCAAGATTAGAAAGAGATAGCGCAAAGATTGCCTACAGAACTACCAAACCAAGGTCACTCGAGCTGAAGTAGTAAAGCAGAGGGATATGCAAGACGGCACCTCCAGGGAGGGAACGACGTCAAAGATGTCGCCGTCGTCCGTCCATTCAAGGAAGAATGGAGCAAGTTTTCACTTGGCGTGACCAAAGTGTTGTGGATGACCTCGACAGCGCCCCCAACAGAGTGAGCTACATCCACGGATGTAGCCACTACTAGCACCGGACAACACAAGGCAAAGCTTTCGCTCATGACATCCACAACCAGGCACCACAAACACACCTTCGGAGACCAAGGGGGCAACCTGACAAAAGTGGCAGACCAACGTGAAGCCAGTAATAGAAGAGCACATGCAGGCGTAGACGAATCCCTTCCCCTACCCAGCAACACTCGATGACGAATATCAGGGATGACCCGTAGCGGGGCGGTCGCCATAGACGGTGGTGGCACCCCGAAGGAACATAGGGAGGATGAAGACGCATTCTCCCAACCTTACCAGTGAAGAAGATGGCTGGCATAGGCATGGCCCGATGAGCGACCACCATCGGCAACAAAGAGTGAGCCACGGATCCGGGTCAGGGGGGTAGATCTGGCGGAAGATGACCTGGGTGCGGTTGGGTGAAGGGAGGAGGAGGAGAGGGATGGGAAGGAGA
This sequence comes from Setaria italica, assembly GCF_000263155.2. Lineage (NCBI taxonomy): Eukaryota > Viridiplantae > Streptophyta > Magnoliopsida > Poales > Poaceae > Setaria > Setaria italica. Next base: position 15,554,441 of record NC_028453.1, read on the forward strand.
GAGGAGCGCGCACAGCTGGGAGGCAGGTGGCGGCTGTTGGTGTTTAGACTCGGCAACCTACCGAGGGGGTGCCTGAGGTAGTGTTTTGGTTGGTGAGGCTCATCGAGATCAGGAACTCGAAGGTAAACGTAGACACATGATTTAGACAGGTTCAGGCCATTAAATAGCATAATACCCTATGGCCTGTGTGTTGGTTGTATTGAATTGCTTTGGAGGGGTCCCTGCCTCGTCTTATATAGTCGGGGCCACGGTTACGGGTTGGTTGATTTACAAGAATACTAGTCGGATACGACTAGAGGAGTTCTACTCTTATTACAACGAGTACTTTCCTAATCCTCGACTAGTTCCTGTCTTTCCATGTAGACTACGTCACCCTATACCATGGTCTTCATGTTAGATGTGTCTCGGTGTCCAGTCCCATATTTGGGACTGTCCAAACCTTCTGGTGGGCCCATAGATGTACGTACAACAAGGCCCTAAGTACTTTTTAGCCAAATGTAGCAGCACCAAGTACTTTTGAAGTATCTACCGACTACTCTTGATACTCCTTGAGTATTTCATCTGGTTAGATCTTCAAAGGTGCTAAAAACTGCCGTGAGGCTAGAATGTGCTCAAGCCCTTTTTGAACTTGTAATCATAGTCTTTGTATGTTATATGAAAGTGCGATGAAAGTCGCATTCCATATGGAGTAGCCCTCGAGCCTTAGGTTGAATTGAAGAATTAGGCTGCGGGTCAATCTGTAATTTACATCACTTTTCCCTTAAAACCTGGAGAAAAAACTTTCCATTGATGGACACATGGCACATAGCTCCTGAGCCATTAGCCGACTAGTTTAGTGGGTATAAGTGTCAACTTTTGGTCAACGTGACCATCTTTAGAAAATAATCTTATCTATTCCCAAAATAAAGGCAACCGCCAATCAGATCCCCTAATTTTAGGGAATCCTTTAAATCAGAAAGATCCACTGCTCAGTTTTACTGTGCCACTATTATAAATAATGGATGAAGTTTTCCCTTCCATTTTACCCTTGCCATTTGCTCTTCCAACTTCTGCACTATAGCCCTAGCGCCACCGCCACTACTCGATCTCCAAGTGCTTGCGTCGCCACCCCCCATCACTCCCAACCCCTGAGCATATGTGATTGAAAACGCTCGTGACATCAAGGATGGGGAGGAATACTGCTGCGTCCAAACTGGCTGAAGGTTTGAAGAATAAGAGATCCGGCAAGAAGAAGGAGCAGTAGTTGCTGGCGCCCAAATATGGGAAAACCAATCAGACCATGCCGCCCAGTCCCAATGCTGCTTGGAAGTGGTCAACTCTGAAGGAGGAGGAAATCAAGGTGCTCGTGGCTGCCAAGTTTCTCCAAGAGCAAGACTTTATCAACTGGAGAGTTGCTTATGATGACGCTTGCCCTTTGGAGGCCTATCCCATTGCGACAGTAATTTTTGCCCACTTTATCGAGCGAGGTCTTGTATTGCCAACCTCAGATTTCTTCCGAGGTTTACTAGATTATTATAAGTTGGAGTTAGTTCATCTAAACCCCAACGGGGTCTTCCACACTACGATCTTCATGCATTTCTATGAGGCTTTTCTAGGAATCATACCCCACTTTCAACTTTTCCGGAAGTTCTTTCGGGTGAAGCCGCAACCCAAGACTGAGCACATAGCCCTTGTTGGTGGTGCGGGAATCCAGATGTGGTAGGTGATGAGGGATCAATATTTGGACTATGAACTCATAGATTCCAATGCAGAGTGGAAGGAAAGATGGGGCTATATTGGCAACCATGTTCCTCGGCTACCCAAGTTATCAGGCCACAGGCCTGTATGGAACAACTGTTGGTTGGATGAGCCAAACACTTTAGAGTGCCTTCAAGTACCCGAGCTGATGAAGCGGATAGTAGATTTGAAGAAACAGGGTCTGGTCAGTCTTGCGTCGCCTTTAGCTTTATGAGTGGTGATGATGAGGAAGAGGAGGCTGTAGTCGAATCCTCCAGCAGCACTAGCTCTGATGCCGCTGAGCGATTTGAAGTCAAGGCTCAGCCATCTACAAAGGCTGGATGCTCCTTTGGAGCGAAGAAATGCTCTGCAACGGAGGCTTTTGAAGATACAATTCCCACGCCGCCAAAGAAGAAACGGTTCGTTGTGACTAAAAGGGTCGTGAAGAAGTCCGTGACTACACAGGATACCCTGTCCAAGGTAATTACCTTTGAGGAGGGTCAAGACCCCGAGTATCACACTTTGCCGAAGAATATCTCCGACATCACCACCGTGTCTACTCTTGATGACACTGGTGGTTTGCAAGTGATCGAGCTGGCGACGGATGCAAAGAACGCAGTTGCTCTGGCTGCTAAAGACAAGTCACTAGTGACTGATGAGATAATTGAGGTTGACGACGATCTATCACCCCTCAGTGTTGGTGATGACCGTCCATCTAGTCACACTGTGGACCCTGCCAACGTAAAAACAACTCAAGGATTGGGAGGAGTACCTCAAGCTGGTCAATATCCCATTGCGGATGCACAGACCGCGCCCAAGGTACCTTCCCTGAGCGTCAAGCCCTTGCGCTTAATGGGAGAGCCCAAACTAAAGCTGAAAAGATCATCTAGGTAATCCTGGTTCTCTTGCGACTACCTATTGTATCTCGTCATCTTCGCTACTCAACTTTGTGAGTTCTTGGTTTTGTAGGAAATGCTCGGACATGGAATTCTCACGGCCTGGTGAAAAATCCAGTACTGATGGCCTTGGCCTCTAAGCAAAAGATCCTGGCCTGGCGCCATCAACCCCTATGCCTCAAGAGCATCCTGAAGAAACAACGACTACACCGAGTGCTGTAGTCAGTGTGGCTGCATTAATGCACAAGGTAGTCAAGTTAATGGCGGGTGTAGAAGTGCCAGCCCCTGTCATCCATACATCTATGGGCCCACCAGAATATTTGGATAGTCCTAGATATGGGGCTGTACACCGAGACATGTCAGACATGGAGACTACGGTGCAAGACAGCGTAGTCTACGTGGAGGACAAGAACTAGTCGAGGATTAGGAAACTACTCGTAGCAATTAGAGTAGGACTCTCTAGTGGAATTCGACTAGTACTCTTGTAAACAAACGACGTGTAACCCTGCCCCTGGCAATATAAGGCGAGGTAAGGACCCCCTCCAAAGAAGTTCAATCAATACAACACAACCAACACACAGGACGTAGGGTGTTACGCGACATAAACGGCCCAAACTTGTCTAAATCGTATGTTCGAGTTCACCTTCGAGTTTCTGATCTCAGCGAGCCCCACGCATAAAACACTATCTCAGGTACCCCCTCGGTAGGTTGCCGGGTCTACACACCAACAGCTGGCGTGCCAGGTAGGGGCTCTGTAACATCCGCAAAATCACCAACTTAAATCACCCATTAAAATTTTTTTTCAAAATTTTTTTATCGTTGAGCTCCCAAAAATCCAAACTCTTCCCGGCGATTTTGCCATCCCGGCACCCAAGCCGACACCATCCTTTTATCCTCTCCCGTAATTTTCACCGCGTACCATCGACAGACCGCCGCGCGTGCTCCGACCGTATGCCTCAATCGTCGCCAGCTTCACCTTTCTTTTCCTCTTTTTCCCCCATATATTTTCTTTTCCCTCCTCTCTTTCTTTCTCTCTCTTTCTTTTTTCTTCCTTCTTCTTTCTTCTCCTTCCTTCTTTTGTTCCTCCCTCCTCCTTTCTTCTTCCTGGCACCACCCCGTTCTTCCTCCTGGCGCCTGGCGCATTAACTCCTCCCAGCGCCCACTTCCCCTGGCGCCATACATCCGGCCCCCCTGGCGCTCGGCCCCCGGCCCCACCGATCCCGGTCTCTGGCCCCGCCTGCACCTCCGGCCCCACCCACGTCACCCGGCGCCGGCCCCTGCATGCTGGCTCCCTGCGTCAAGGCAGCGCGCCCGGCGCCGACGCCAGCGCGCTTGCCAGCCGTGCCACCCGGTGCCGGCTCTCGCACCGCGCCTCCGGCCCCCCTTGTGCCGCACACTGCCGGCCCCGTGCCCCACCGCCAGCACCGCCTGCCCGGTCCCCTACCGCCACCACCGGCCACCCTCCCCTCGCCGGCCTATAAAAGGCCTCGATGCCCGGCCTCCCTTGCCACTCCACCACCACCCCAGCTCGCCACCCCAACCTCCACCCTCTCCAAGCACCGCCACCGCCAGTAGCACCGCCGCCCGTGCGTCGCCGCCTCCTAGCCATCGCCGGCCGCACCTACCCCATCTCTAATCCACGGAGGTAAGGGGCAAAATGAGACCCCCTCGACTCCCTCCACCTCCCCCCGACCTTCGGCGCCACCGGTGAGGCTCCGGCCAGCCGGCCGCCGCCGGTCCCCAACCCCCACTCCCTCCCTCTCTGTTTCTGGGAGAAGAAGGGGAAAAATTCCCCAAAATTCCGATCTAACCCCGACCTTTCCCCAAATTACAAATAGGCCCTTCCACCACTCTCAAGCACTTCTCTTGGATAAGCCCCTCCACCTCCAGAAATATTTACAAATAGGTCCCTAGTTCCTCGCAAATCAGTCCTAAACCTCCTTTTTAAGCCCCTAATCCATGTTTAACTCGTCATTTCATGCGCCAAACTTCCTCCAATTTATCCCAAATTCAACCACGTCACCCTCCAGTATACTTCCGCCGATCCATATCCAAATTTCCTAAAAATACTCTTTCTACCTATTTTCTGTTCGCGTTTTCTGTTCGGAGCTCAACGGGTAAAAACCGATTTTCTTTTATTTATTTCTGTGCCCGTTTGTGTGTGCTGTAGATCGCGGAGTACTCAAGGAGGAGCACGAGGAGGAGTTTGACCACGAGCCCGAGCCCAAGGACCAGCAGCATGAGCCGGAACTCCCGGAAGGCTTTGAAGATGGCAAGTCCAATCTCACCCTTTGATGCATATTCAATTCCTAGTTTTTCAAACACAACCTATTGACCTGTTTTATAAAATGCATAATGTTTTATTGCAAGACATGGTTGGATAGCCACCCCTTGATTGCTATGAATATTCCTTGTTATCCTATGTTTATCTCTAAATATGACTTGCTCTGTTTAGATGATAACTACTGCTAGAATGCTTAGGAATTCGTTACTCAACTTCAATCATGATTACAATGATTTATTTGGAAAATAAATGCGTGAGTGTGTTCAAATGGGAAAATGGGTTTCCGGGATTAAAGGCAAGGAATGTGTAGATGAGATGGATGGGTGTTTCTTGTGTGAAATGCCAGGATGTTGTGCTCGTACCTTAGTGGTTGAGCAAAGTCGGGAGATATCCATCTTGTCATGGTTAAGGACCGAGTTGATGTGTCATCTTGCCTAATTCAACCATCGTGCAACCACTCGACCATTGTATGGGCAACGGCTTAGCATAAATCCCACTAGCTAAACTGATGGTCTTCAGGTGTGCTGGTGAGCAACGGGAGCCCATGGAAAAGGAGTAAGATCTTGGTGACTTAGGTCCCGGTTACGGTCTCGTGGATGAGCCGTGAACCCCTTGGGTGCTTCCGTGTGGACTAGTTAGTCTTGGCTAAGGTGGGTAATGGCATCCGCACTAGCACTAAGGTGATCATGCTGCGGTACCCTACTTGTGGGAAAAGTGTACAACCTCTGCAGAGTTAAAACCTATCTGGCTAGCCGTGTCCATGGCATTGGACGAGTTACGGCTTGGTCACATAACTAGCACTTGGGAAGGGATGGTTTCGTGTGTGTGTGTGTTGGATTTTGGAAGTGTCCGGCAGTTGTGCCATGAGCTATGGCGGACGGGGAGTCCAATAGCAATAAAATTTGGATCCTTTGTGTAGGGTCAACCCCGCTCAATGTTTCGGTTACTAAAGAAAAGCTTTACAAAAACTCTTTTGAAAACAAGCCTGTGCATGTGTTGAAAATCTAGCTTTATTGAAAAAGAACCTTAGCCTATCCTTGTTATATCCTATGCATATACTTGATTGTATCCCCCTTTGTGGATGGGGTTGGACTTGTTGAGTACTTTTGTACTCACCCTTGCTTCGTTGCTACAGAGGAAGACCCGGACTTCATTGCCGAGGAGTCTGAGTAGGAGGTTGTGTCCGCACCCAATGCTGCCTGTGGTGTTGGCCTTTCCAAGATGCTTCTGCTGCCGTGTAGTCCCGAGTGTTGTCTTTTGGCAGTCGCTTGGTTAGCCACTATTATTTATTTGCTTCTTATTGCTGCGTGGCTTTCACGCTCACTCCCTCAGGAGTTGTACGGTAACTGAATTATCTGTTGAATAAATGTGCTATCAGCCTCCTGGGACTGATATTTGCAACACATTTAGTCTCTACCTATGTGGGGATGCTTCAGGCTCTCGTTGAGAATCCACTGGCAAACTCGATGGCTCAAGTCATCATCAAGCCCATCGTCGCATTCGAAGCGGGCGTGACATTCACCTTTAGCTCCTGGGTTTGCGTTGCAGATGGAGCTGGAAACTGCCACCACCACATCGCGCTGACCCCAGAGGAGAAGTAGTACGACATTAACGAAATTTTTGACCTATTCCGAGGCTTGAGAGACGAGTCCGTGTCCAACTTGTATTCTCCCACTAGTCAGATTGGTTCCCACGAGCTGGCGCTTAAGCCATCGTGCGAATCAGTCTACAATACAAGTCGATTCCTGTTCGGACTCCAAAACTCGGGTGCTGTCTATCAAGACACCCTGTCAAGATCACAATTCAACTCGGATTTGATCAAGGACCTCGACTACTACTCGGATTCGGATGAGAAGACTCCTTTATCAGATCGACAGCAGTGTTGATGCCAGAAATTGGACGATGACTCCGGTTTCTGCGTTGGACACACGACCCGGGAGAATCTGCTTAGCTCCTGTTCGGGTTATCACCCTGGTGCGGTTTTCGCAGCGTGCCAGTCAATCTGACCTATTGATTGATAAGAAAAGAAAGGTATTAAATTCCAAAGGTTCGATCAGTTGAAGTTCCGATCTATTTCAAAGGATGTATCAGCAAATTGGCCAAATTAGTGTAAAGATGACGGACTATGAAACAGCCGATGATCCTGTAGCAATTGTAAAAGAAACCACTAGAGTAACCTAAACAATGCTACACAGGCAACACTTGGAACAGATCTAATCGGCTGTATGATAATAAACAAAATATTGATATAGCCGACAGTTCGTGTCTCAAGCTGGATAACCGGTGATAAAAACTAAAATAACAGGTAAAACCTATAATTCTAGTAAATATTGATAACTGATGAAAAAATCTAAACAAAACAAGAGCGATGCACCCGAAGTTAAATCTTAGATATTACTCGATACGCGGAAGTTACAAATTGGCTGGAGGTCGTGTTGATGCAGCCCTGCCAACTCGCATGAACTCGTGAAAAGAAAAAAAAGAAAAAAAGATTTGGCGAAGTCGCCAACTTGAAAGTAAAGTTGCGTGCGCAAGTAGATTTGTATTGATGATTGTTGTGTCTCTTTACAAGCCTTACGAGGCACCTATTTATACTCTGCTACAACTGATTTCCTAACCGACTATGACTTTATCTCTAATTCAAAATAATAATTATTTACACATGTATAGAACTTGCATCGGAGTCCAGCACTAGTAAATCCTTTGTGGGCCAACTCTATCTTCATTTTGCTACCTCCTTGGCCCATTTAAGCCCATATCGGCCGAGCTACCCTGGCTTCCACTCGGCCAGTCCTCATCGACTCCCTTGGCTAATTGGCCGAAACACAGTAGATCTATCGGCCGATTTCCCAACCACAGCTTCTTGCTTATCTGCATCGGCCACTTTTCTCTCCTTGACGCCAACCCTAACATGTGTCAAAAATCAGCGTCAACAAGCAGAGCCTGGTTATCACATCTACCCCGCAAGGCAGATTCATCTATTGGCCCAACATGAAGCCACCTGTTCTCGCCAAGGATGATGAGTCACGCCTTGTCGCCTACCTCGACACTCTCACATACCAAGAGGAGACCCCTCTACCGCCCATCTATGAGGAAGATAGCCTCACAGAGATCATCACATCAAGCTTGGGTATTTTTCTCTAAAGTAGTAACTACTTGCGATTGTTGCTACTCAAGAAGGCGATGGTGAAGAACCACCAGAAAGGCATCCACGACACGAGCGTCATCTAGATGATGTGTCGCAGGATGAGCTCACGGCTGACATTGTAGGGGAAGAAACCAAAACTCAAAGGAATCGACGGCGAGCAAGAAACACGGCACGAGAAGATTGTCGCCGCCGCCTTGCATCCGACTTACCCATCATGAACTTGGATCACATGTTTGAAGCAGTTCAATCATGTCAACACCATAACCCTCTCTCCACCATCACATCTATTGACCTGATTACTCAGACAATGCCACAAGACTAGTACACTAGGCAACTGGCTCAGCTGGCGAAGCGTGCATACGAGCAACTCAATCAATGGAGCCTAATACACTCAGTTCGACACACCTCATCTCAGCATGGCAGCAACCTTAGACCAAGTTGAAATGAGGGTGCCAAACCAAGTCAAAATGAAAGTGCCAAACCAAGTCAAAACAAGGTTCTCAAAATCGAGAACCCCAGATCAAGTCAGTACAAGGCAAAGAGTAGTCGAGCGGGACCCTCGGGAGGTCATGGCCACCGTGGGCCCCATCCAGAGCCTAAACCCCTAGCACGTGACCTCCGCTAGAGGCTCAACAACAACTGCGACACCTGAACAATCATCGAAGGGTGCCGCGACGAATGTGAACAAGAAGTCAAGTACTCGGGAGAAGATTCGAATGGGTTCCCTGCCTTCTCAAAATGAGTACAAAAGACAGTTCTACCCAACAAGTTTAAACCTCTGGGTATTACCAAGTACGACGGCAAGAAAGACCCAGTCCAATGGCTAAGGTGCTACTCGCTGCTAGTTCAGGTGGCGGAAGGAAACGATGATACCAAAGTCATCTATTTCCTCAGTTGCATGGAGGCAGGGCCACTCACATGGCTCGAATCCCTAGAAAGGAACTCCATTGACACGTGGAGTCAACTAAAGGCGGCGTTCACAAATAACTTCGCAAGGGCAATGCAACGTTATGGCAATAGGATCGACTTGTCTCATGTCAAACAGTAACAAGGCGAGACCCTGAAGAGTTATCTACGCTGTTTTTTTGACAAGAAGGCCACTATCATGGACATCACGAAGCGAGATGCCATAGATTGCTTCCAGAACGGTCTCTATGACCGCCGGATGTTCCAAGATTTTGGCAGGAGACGCCCGAAAGGTATCAAATCTCTCAAGATCATGATACAAGCCTAGGCAGATGAGGAAGACAAAGAGATCGAATGGTTTGAGTCTAGTCGTAACAGAGGCCAGAACAATAACAATAAGAGTAATGGCCAACGCAATGACAAGAACCGTACCAATCGCCCAACCAATGACAACTGAGGCAACTACGCGGGCGGTCAAAATCACAAGAGGAAGCCAGACAATACTGTTGTGGTGTGTGGTGGAACCACCCAAATTAACCCGGCTAAAGTGTACTCAGCATCCCCTCATATGCGAGCAGACACTTTAATCAAGTTAAAATGGTAGTCTGTCGGGTTTCACCCGATAAACCACTTATCTCGGATCAAAACAAAGCATACTCACATGAAGACGAGTCCAGAGATTACAGCAATCCAGATAATCATTACAGGTCCCACATTAAATTATTACAGACCAAAAGTTTAAATGCATAAAGGTAGAGTTTCAGAGTTTCAAGCAGCAGAATTAACGGTAGTCTAGTGTCGATACAACAATACCATGGTGAAGCCTCCCATGATATCAAGCACCACAATCCTCGCCAATCGAGGATGGGTCCCACTCGACAATACAACCTGGAGGGAGTTGAGATAGTCAAGTTGTTGACGCCAGATTTTGACACGTATGGAATCGGCGTCAAGAAAGGAAAGGATTAGCTGATGTGGCGAGATGAAAACATCACGATTGGGAATTGGCCGATTGGTGCTACAGTTGGAGATCGGCCGATTGGCGTTGCAGTGTTTTGGCAAATGGAGTTGGTAGAAATTGGCCGATTAAGAGGCTGGGGCAATTGGGCCAATATGGGCTTAAAGTGGATTACGAAGAGAAAATAAAGGGGGGATTGGCCCACAGGAGCGCGACGACCAACTCCGATACGAGTTATGCTTGTAAATATTCATTTTCGTTTAAAATTAGAGATAGAGTCCTAGTCGGTTAAGAGGTTGGTTGTAACAGGCTATAAATAGCCGTCTTTAGAGATCTGTAAAACAACATCAAATCAATACAACAATCTACTATTACCTCGTACTTTACTTTCAAGTCGGCAACTTTGCCAGTACTTTTCTTCTTTTCACGAGTTCGTACGGGTTGGCAGGGCTGCATCGACTCGATCTCCGGCCGATTCTATAAGTTTCGTTTATCGAGTAATATCTAAGCTTTAACTTCGGGCGCATCGTTGTCGTTTCGTTTAGATTTATTCACCAGTTATCGATATTTACTAGAATTCTAGGTTTTACCTGCTGTTCTAGTTTTATCACTAGTTATCCAGCTTGGAATTAGAGCTTTTGGCTTATTTATCTTTATCGCTTATCTATCACTCTTATATAGCCGATTAGATCTGTTTCAAGTGTTGCTTCTGTAACTTTGTCTAGTTTACTCTGGTAATTTTCTTTACAAACGTTACCTAGTTGTCGGCTGCACCATAGCCGATTTCCTTATTATAGCAAATCGGCCGATTCGCTGATAAGCTTCCTCGAGATCGGAACCTCAGCCGATCGCAGCCTCTGGGATCTCACACGTTTCTTTCCTTGCCAATCAAAAGGTCAGATTGGCTGGCACGCCGTGCGAACCGCACCAGGGCGATTACCCAAATAGGAGTTAAGCAGATTCTCCCGGGTCGTGTGTCCGATGCTGAGATTCGATCGGCTGATCTATAGCGCCAACACACTTTTGGCACGCCCGGTGGGACCAATACGACCACTACCATGTCGAAAGCTGCCAAAATCTCCGAAGATAACGTCATCGAGGTGACGGAAGCAGACCTCAAGGATGACTAGAAGGAGGAGTTGGAGAAGCAGATAGCACAGTATCGTAAGACATGCCTACAATCCTTCAGTCGTACCAGGAGCGGGGAAACTATCAAGAAAGCTCCTTTTCCATCTCCCTGCCAGATTACAATCGCCGAGGAATCGGGCAAGATGTTCGAGATGGTTCAACAGTCTATCTACCAGGCTTTCATTGATCAATCCCCGGTGATAACCAATACGGTATACAATGCCGTCATCAGCTCCCTGGCCAATGGTATGTCTCAAGGATACCAGGGGCCGGCGTACGCCCCACCTATCATAGCCCCGGTCAGGAGTTTTCCAAGCATATCCTACTCAGCTCCTTAGCCGATCCAAGCTCAACATGGAGGATCCAGCGCTCCTTCACCATCAATGCATCCAGGATACAACAGCGCACCATACCTCCAGTCACAGGCTCCACCTCAATCCGTTCAGATTCCTCCGCGCAATCATCAACATTAAATTCAGTGCCTTGGGGGGCACCATCGGCGATGACCGTCCAAGATCAATCGACCGGCTATGGAGGCTCTCCGACCCAGGCACCCTTCCAATTGGCCATGTGGCCGACAGCTCCACAGTATCAACCAGCCACATCGGAAATGGGCAGGGGGGCAGAGACTGCAGAAGCGCTTCGGGGCGCTGCGCCGATTATACTATATGATGAAACAGTCGGTTCGCTGAGACACCAGATGCTGACTACACAGCCGGCCACATCACCACCGAACCCGCCGCACGCTTTCATTCATCACCCAGTCATCCCTCCGCCGATCTACCAACATGTGCCGGCTCCCCAGCCAGTAGTCCATCAACAACAAGCAGACTGGACGGCACAGATAGTAGAAGTAATTCAAGATCAATTTGGTTTAAAGCCGAAGGTACAAACTTACACATACAGAACGCCGTACCTGCCTGCCTACGATCTACTGCCGTTTCCCCATCGGTACAAAGTTCCCGATTTCACCAAGTTTTTGGGGCTTGATGATACCTCAACTGTGGAGCACGTGAATAGATTCATCATACAATGTGGGGAGGCAGCTACACAGGATGCTCTATGGGTGCGTCTCTTCTCATCATCTCTATCTGGATTGGCCTTCCAATGGTTCACTACGCTACCACCCAACTCCATAGTTACTTGGGCCGACTTGGAGAAGCAGTTCCACAAGTACTTCTACGCGGGAGTGCATGAGATGAAACTCTCAGATCTGACCAGCCTCAGGCAAAGGAGTGACGAGCCAGTGTCCACATATGTGTAGAGGTTCAGGGAAGTCAGGAACAAGTGCTACACCCTAGTCCTGACCGATGCACAGTTGGCCGATATAGCCTTCCAAGGTCTCCTACCCCACATCTCCCAGGAATTCGAAAGCCTGAGTCAAATCATACACCGATGGTCTGGTTAGGAGATACGCCCCTTTGATCAACAGAGGAATTTTCAGAAGAAGGTGGCATACTTAGAACGATCTGAATCCAAGGAAGAGGCAAAAATCAGCCTGGCAGAGTGGGTTAAGGGAAAAAAGCCGATATCGTGTCCTTTCGGGAAAAAGGAACCAGAGGCATTCGGTTTCGACACGTCAAAGGATGACAAAATTTTCGATCTACTCCAAGAAGGACAGATCAAACTCTCACCCTACCATACGATCCCATCGGCCGAACAGCTGAAGAAGATGAAGTATTGCAAATGGCATAATGCCACGTCCCATGACACGAACGAGTGCAAAATCTTCCGTCAGCAAATACAATCGCCCATTGAGCAAGGCAGGCTCAAATTTGAGGTCCCGACAAAGCCAGCGAAGCCGATGAAGATCGATCAGCATCCTTTCCCCACCAATATAGTTGATACGGGAAGGAACACACTCCAACCAAGGTGCTGACATCAGAATCAGCTAAAAAGAGCGGCGCCGTAGACCCCAGGAATCAAGCTGCGCCAGAAGATGTCAAAGGGAAGAGATGGATGGATGATGAAGGCGAAGGATCAGGGGAACCACACAGACCCATCACTTCCCAATTTTTGCTCAACAAGTACCAGCGGCAGCAAGAAAGTTCAAGGTTTCGTGAAGGGATGATGCGACTACATGAAGATCACTAGCGATGCCCATTCTTCATCCACTGCTGGGAAAATAACCTAAGGTTGCCATCGGCCGATAATTTCCTAGAATGTAGCGGTCCATATTGCAACAATCGCCCATTCAGAAGGTCTCGCTCCAGAGATGGAAGGCCAAAGCCAATCAGCAGAAATTGGCGCGAGCAAGAAGATTGGCGCGTTTCAGTGCGTGATCGGAAGGGGGGCAGGAGTGACCGATATGATCGACCAAGAGATAGACGCGAGCGATACGATAGGCCGAGGGGCAGGACTGATCGGCATGACCGACCAGAGGGACGAGTCAGCGCACACGATCGGCTAGAAGAGATGGCCGATGCTCGGGTATCAGACGAAAATCCCTTGGGTCGGGAACCAAAATGGGAGCGTGCAAAACCGTCGGCTAAACCAGTGAACCCCAGGTGGTGCCCTGATGGATTGACCAAATCCCAAAAATGAAGGATCCAGCATCTCCGCCAATGGGAATAACAGGAAGAAGAACATCAATAGATGATAGATAAGAAGAACGACAGGTCTCGGGTTTGGCACCCCAAAAGACATTACAGGGAAGGCGACGACAACCAGGAATCGGCAGTCGATGTCAGCATGGTTTTCATTTTGCCGATGGAATTCATGGCTCCCGCTGACCGACATGACACGTCGGAGATAGAAAAACAAATGGCGCAATTGGCTTTGGAGCCAATGACGGGCACGTTCGAGAAACCCGAAGATGAAAAATGACAGCACCTCAAGGCGTTGTTCCTGACAGGACATGTCAACGGCCGACCTGTCACCAGACTACTAGTAGATGGAGGTGCTGCAGTCAACATCATGCCGTACGCCATGTTCCGGAAGTTGGGAAAAAGTGACGATGATTTGACCAAGACGGACATGATGCTCAAGGACTTCGAAGGCAACGTGTCTCCCGCCCGCGGTGCGCTTTGCGTCGACCTCACCATCGGCAGTAAGACTCTTCCCACCACTTTCTTTATTATTAATGGCAAAGGGTCCTACAACATGTTACTTGGTCGCGACTGGATACACGCAAATTGCTGTGTCCCATCTACAATGCATCAATGCCTCATACAATGGGTCGGCGAGAACATCGAAATAGTCACCGTCGATTCCGTCTACAGCGTTGCGATGGCCGATGCACAACAATGGAGCTACGAGCACGTCAAGTGCATATCTGGGAGGACTTGGGACACTGATTTCCTTAAAGTGTCCAATTTTGGCCTACAGCTGATCCGAGCAGTCGGCTCTGAAGATTCAAATTAAATGGATCAATTCATCCAGGAAGACGGGAAGCTAAGGCACGGGTTTACGTCGGCCGATTCATTAGAAATGATAGATTTAGGCGATGGCACCAAGCCAAGGCCGACGTACATTAGTGCTAATTTGGAGCCGGAATAGAACTGTAAATTGACAAATTTATTGAAAGAGTTTAAAGATTGCTTTGCTTGGGAATATCATGAGATGCCTGGTCTAGACCGGTCCATTGTTGAGCACCGGCTGCCCATAAAGCCGGGATATCGGCCGTATTAGCAACCCGAATGGCGGTGTAATCCTAAAATTCTACCTGATATAAAGGCCGAGATCACAAGGCTGATCGGCAATGCCGTTATGTCGAGTGGATCTCCAACATTGTGCCCGTATACAAGAAGAACGGGAAGCTGCGCGTGTGCATCGACTTCAGGAACCTTAATCAGGCTACGCCGATGGACGGATACCCGATGCCGACAACCGAGGTGTTAATAGATGTCGCCGCGGGTCATAAAGTCATTAGTTTTATGGACGGAAACGCCAGATACAATCAAATATTAATGGCCAAAGAAGACATTTCAAAAACGGCTTTCAGGTACCCAGGCCACCTCGGTTTGTTCGAGTGGGTAGTAATGACTTTTGGGTTGAAGAACGCCGGCGCTACATATAACGGGCCATGAATTACATATTTCACAAACTCATCGGCGTACTGGTAGAGATTTACATCGACGCCGTCGTGGTCAAGTCGAAGGGACACCAGGAACATCTGGCCAATTTGCGGCAAGTATTGGAATGCACGAGAAAGCATAGGTTGAAGATGAACCCGAACAAATGCGCTTTCGGCGTATCTGCCGGACAGTTTTTAGGATTCATGGTTCATGAGCATGGGATAGAGATCAACCAGAAAACCATAGCGGCTATCAATAAAGTCGTGGCCCCACAAAATAAAACTGAGTTGCAGTCCTTGATCGGCAAAGTCAATTTCATCAAGAGATTCATATCCAACCTGTCCAGACGCATCCAAGCTTTCATGCTGTTACTGAAGTTGAAACCCGACCAAGAATTCGTATGGGGAGAAGAACAATGCAAGGCACTGGAAGACATCAAACGATACTTAGTCTTGCCGCCCGTATTGGTCCCACCACAGGCTGATAAGACATTCAAGCTATACCTATCGACCGATGAATGAGCTATCGGATCGGCGCTGGTACAGGAGTTTGAGGGAAGGGAACGGGTGATATATTATGCTAGCAGAAGAATTCTGGATGCCGAAATGAGATACTCCCCGGTAGAGCGACTGTGCCTGTGTCTTTACTTCTCATGCACCAAACTCAGACACTACCTGTTGTCGGCAGAGTGCATAGTCGTATGCAAAGATGGCGTAGTAAAATACATGCTGTCATTGCTGATTTTGAAAGGGCGGATTGGAAAGTGGATCTTGGCTTTATCGGAGTTTGATCTAAGATATGAGTCAGCAAAAGCCATCAAAGGTCAAGTCATGGCCGATTTTGTCGCCCAGCACTGCGGACCAGAAGTCGCTGTCGTGGAGCTAGTTCTGTGGACTCTATATTTTGATGGTTTGTCATGTGGGGCCAGATCAGGAATTGGCATCGTTCCCATATCACCCCAGGGGGCAAGTTATGATTTCTCTCTACCGATAGAAGCATCCGCTACCAATAACCAGGCGGAGTACCGGGCTGTCCTAAAAGGGATACAATTGTTAAGAGAGATTAAGGCTGACGCTGTGGAAAGTTTTGAAGATTCCATGCTCATCGTGGACCAATTGACAGGAAGATCCAAGTGCAAGGATGATGTTTTAAGGATTTATTACGAGGATTGCCTCCAACTTTTGAAGGAATTCAAGTCTGCGGTTATTGAGCATATTCCCAGGAACTATAATGAGGAGTCCAACAGGCTTGCCCAGCATGCATCCGGGTATCGACCAATTCAAGGCGCCATGACTCTGGAACTCGCGGCCGACGAGTGGCGAAAAGAGATTGCCGATTATTTAAAAGATCCGTCCAAGAAAGTGGATCGGCGAGTGCGTTTTCAAGCCACAAAATATGTATTACTAGAAGATGATTTGTTCTACCGAACGATTGATGGTGTTCTGCTCAAGTGCCTGGGGACGGAGGAGGCAAAAATCTTGATGGGAGAAATCCATGAAGGCGTGTGCGGAGCTCACCAATCGGCTCATAAAATGAAGTGTATGATTAGGAATAATGGGTATTATTGGCCGACGATCCTCGAAGATTGTTTCAAATATTATAAAGGATGTCAAGACTGTCAGAAGTATGGAAACGTGCAGCGTGCACCCGCATTAGCCATGAATCCAATAATCAAGCCATGGCCATTCAGAGGTTGGGGAATAGACCTTATCGGACAAATTTATCCTCCATCAAGGAAGGGGCATAAGTTCATTTTAGTAGCCACAGACTATTTCAGCAAATGGGTGGAAGCGATTCCATTAAAGGCCGTAACATCGGCCGCTATGGTTGATTTCGTAAGGGACCACATTGTCTACCGCTTCGGCATCCCTCAGACTATCACAACCGATCAGGGAACGATGTTCACTTTGGGAGAATTCGAGGAATTCACTGCCGATATGGGGATCAAGCTGCTGAACTCCTCCCCGTATTATGCTCAAGCTAATGGCCAGGCCGAATCTTCCAATAAGGGGATAATTAAGTTGATCAAAAGGAAGATCGAGGAACAGCCCAAAAAGTGGCACTTATGTTTGACCGATGCTCTATGGTCATACAGGATGGCCTGCCATGGGGCTACCAAGGTATCTCCTTATCAACTGGTGTACGGTCATGAGGCAGTATTGCCATGGGAGTTGAGAATGGGCTCAAGACGTACATCGCTCCAGGATCAGTTGGCGGCCGATGACTACTCCTCGCTCATGAAAAGGGAACTCGACGATTTGGCAGGTCAACATTTGAGGGCCTTGATTAGCATTGAGGAGAATAAAAAGAAGGTAGCCAGGTGGTATGACATCCCTGGTTTCGCTTTTGAGAACACCCACTCCACTTGATTCCTTTTTCCCCGATTTATTTTCGTCGGAGCGTTTGCAGACATGTCTTCTTCATCTTCTTCTTTCTCCTCTGTTAACCAGGTAAGAGATCCGCCTTCGCCTTCTTTCAGTTCGATTCCCCTAAACCACTCCAACTTAGGCGGTTATATGTTGTTCCTTTTTTCAGCCACGGCGCCTTAGTCCTGAACTCGAACGAGCAATCGGGCTCGTGTACTCTGACGAACCGTTATCGCAGGAAGACAAGGACCTGATTAGGGCTCACCGTGAAGAACTCAGAGATCACGTTCCCGCCGACGTCCAACGGATCTGGGACTTCATCGACGGCAATGACTGCGGGCGACCTCAAGTTGACAGGAGCCACCCAGTCCCTCGTCCGGTTGCCCTCGAAGATGCCGCGGCGGGGACATTGCACCCGGCGATGGATCGAAGTCATCTTCTTCCTCATCAAGTTGAAGCGGAGGCCGCGATGAAAGATATGGAAGAATGAAGTATCCGTCTTCTGATAGAACTAGGCCGGATTGAGAGAGAACTCAAGAAGAAGCGTGGTTGATTATTTTTTGTTCTAAGGGCGACCTGTACTGCGTCGGCCGTGTAATCTATCATCCGAACCGAATGATAAATCGGTCGATTTGAATGATTATTGTTTTCCTTTAGGCGATCTTTCTTTCGTATCGGCTGTGTGTTTGTTCATCATACTCTGCGATCGATTCTTATGCTCCGATCCATATACTGGGGTAAGACCTTTTCAAGTATCTCCCGTTCAAAGCCCTAGTAAACTCTTCTCCTTCGATTGTCTCCAAAATGTAAGCATTTCCCGTGGCACATCGGCCGATTTTATACGGCCCTTCCCAAGTGGGAGACCACTTACCGAATTTGGGATCCTTTGACCCAATCGGCAGCACTAACTTCCATACCAGGTCCCCCGGGGAGAATTGCTTAATTTTGACCTTCTTGTCATACCATCTGGCTACTTTCTTCTTGTTTTCTTCAATACTGATCAAAGCCCTCAATCGTTGACCTGCCAAGTCGTCAAGTTCCCTTTTCATGAGCGAGGAGTAATCGTCGGCCGTTAGCTGATCTTGGAGCGACGTGCGTCTCGATCCTGTTCTCAACTCCCATGGCAGTACTGCCTCATGACCGTACACCAATAGATAAGGAGACACCTTGGTGGCCCCGTGGCAGGCCATCCTGTATGTCCATAGAGCTTCGATCAGACATAAATGCCATTTTTTGGGTTGTTCTTCTATCTTCCTCTTGATCAACTTAATTATCCCTTTATTGGAAGACTCGGCCTGACCATTAGCTTGAGCATAGTACGGAGAGGAGTTTAGCAGCTTGATCCCCATATCGGCCGTGAACTCTTCAAATTCTCCCGATGTAAACATCGTTCCTTGATCGGTTGTGATAGTCTGAGGGATGCCAAAGCGATAGATGATATGATCCCTTACGAAGTCGACCATGGCGGCCGATGTCACAGCCTTTAACGGGATCGCCTCCACCCATTTGGTGAAATAATCTGTGGCTACTAGAATGAATTTATGTCATTTGCTCGATGGAGGATAAATTTGTCCGATGAGGCCTATTCCCCAACCTCTGAATGGCCACGGCTTGATAATTGGGTTCATGGCCGATGCGGGCGCACGTTGCACATTCCCGTATTTCTGACAATCTTGGCATCCTTTATAATATTTGAAACAGTCTTCGAGGATTGTCGGCTAGTAGTATCCATTACTCCTAATCATCCACTTCATCTTATGTGCCGATTGGTGGGCTCCACATACTCCCTTGTGGATTTCTCCCATCATAGTTTTTGCCTCCTCTAATCCTAGGCATTTGAGTAGAACACCATCAATCGTCCGGTAGAACAAGTCATCTTCTAGTAAAACATATTTTGTGGCCTGAAATGATATTCGCCGATCCACTTTCTTAGACGGATCTTTTAAATAATCAGCGATCTCTTTTCGCCAGTTGTCGGCCGCGAGCTCCAGAACCATGGCGCCTTGAATCGGTCGATATCCGGACGCATGCTGGGCGAGCTTGTTGGCCTCCTCGTTACAATTCCTGGGGATATGCTCAATAATTGCGGACTTGTATTCCTTCAGAAGCTGGAGGCAATCTTCGTAATAAATCCTTAATATGTCATCCCTGCACTCGGATTTCCCTGTTAATTGATCCACGATGAGCATGGAATCTCCAAAAATTTCGACGACGTCGGCCTTAATCTCTCTAAGCAATTGTAACCCCTTTAAGACGGCTCGGTACTTTGCTTGGTTATTAGTGGTGGATGCTTCTATCGGCAGAGAGAAATCATAACTTGCCCCCCGAGGCGATATGAGAACGATGCCGATTCCTGATCCGGCCCCACATGACGAACCATCAAAATATAAGGCCCACGGTACTGGCTCCAGAACGGTGATTTCTGGTCCGCAATGCTGGGTGACGAAATCGGCCATAACCTGACCCTTGATGGCTTTTGCCAATTCGTATCGTAGATCGAACTCTGATAAAGCTAAGATCCATTTTCCGATCCGTCCTTTCAAAATCGGCAATGACAACATGTATTTTACTACGTCGTCTTTGCATACGACTACACATTCTGCCGATAACAAGTAATGTCTGAGTTTGGTGCATGAGAAGTAAAGGCATAGGCATAGCTGCTCTACCGAGGGATACCTTGTTTCGGCATCCAGAAGTCTCCTGCTGACATAATATATTACCCATTCCTTTCCTTCAAACTCCTGGACCAGAGCCGACCCGATAGCTCATTCATCGGCCGATAATACAGCTTAAATGGCTTACCAGTTTGAGGTGGGGCCAAAACTGGTGGCGAGATCAAGTACTGCTTAATGTCTTCTAGTGCCTCGTGTTGCTCTTCTCCCCATACGAACTCTTGGTCGGGTTTTAATTTTAACAAAGGTGTGAAGGCCTGGATACGCACAGATAGATTGGATATGAATCTTGTGATGAAATTGACTTTGCCGATCAAGGATTGTAACTCAGTTTTATTTTGTGGGGCCACAACCATATTGATGGCTGCTATGGTCTTCCGGTTGATCTCTATCCCATGTCCGTGAACCATGAATCCCAAGAATTGTCCGGCGGATACGCCAAAAGCACACTTGTTTGGGTTCATCTTCAGCCCGTATTTTCTCGTGCACTCCAGTACCTGCCGCAAATCAGCCAAATGTTCCTGGTGCCCTTTCGATTTGACTATGACGTCGTCGATGTAGATTTCCACCAGAATGCCAATAAGTTTGTGAAATATGTAATTCATGGCTCGCTGATATGTAGCACCGGCGTTCTTCAAACCGAAAGTCATTACAACCCACTCGAATAAACCAAGGTGACCCGAGCACCTGAAAGCCGTTTTTGATATGTCCTCTTCAGCCATTAGTATCTGATTATATCCCGCGTTTCCATCCATGAAACTGATAACTTTGTGACCCGCGGCGGAATCTATAAGTACATCGGCCGTCGGCATTGGGTACTCGTCCATCGGCGGCATCTATAAGTAAATCAATGCACACGCGGAGCTTCCCATTCTTTTTGTACACGGGTACAATGTTGGAGATCCATTCGGCATAACGGCATTGCCGAATAAATTTTGCTTCAATTAGCCTCGTGATTTCGGCCTTTATATCGGGTAGGATTTTAGGATTACATTGCCGTGTGGGTTGCTGATATGGCCGATATCCCGGATTTATGGGTAACCGGTGTTCGACAATAGACCGGTCTAATCCGGGCATCTCATGGTATTCCCAAGCAAAGCAATCCTTAAACTCTTTTAATAAATTTGTCAATTTACATTTGTATTCTGGATCCAAATTGGCACTAATGTACGTCAGCCTTGGCTTGGTGCCATCGCCTAAGTCTATCATCCCTAATGAATCGGCCGACGTGAACCCGTGTCCTAGCTTCCCGTCTTCTCGGACGAACTGATCCATTTAATCTGAATCCTCAGAGCCGACTGCTTGGATCGGCTGTAGACCAAAATCGGACACCTTCAGGAAATCAGTGTCCCATATCCTCCCGGATATGCACTTGACATTCTCGCAGCTCTATTGCTGTGTATCGGCCGCTGCGATGCTGTATGCGGAATCGGCGGTGACCACTTTGATGTTGTCGCCGACCCATTGTATGAGGCATTGGTGCATTGTAGATGGGATGCAGCAATTTGCGTGTATCCAGTCTCGGCCGAGTAGCATGTTGTAGGACCCTTTGCCATTAATAATAAAGAAAGTAGCGGGAAGGGTCTTACTGCCGATGGTGAGCTCGACGACATGATGTTGACAGCAGCTCCTCCGTCTACTAGTAATCTGGTGATGGGTTGGCCGTTGACATGTCCCTTGAGGAACAATGCCTTGAGGTGTTGCCGTTTGTCGTCCTCGGGTTTCTCGAACGTGGCTGTCATTGGCTCTAAAGCCAATTGCGTCATATGTTCTTCTATTGCCGACATGTTCTGTCGATCGGCAGGAGTCATGAATTCCATCGGTAGAATAAAAACCATGCTGACGTCGGCTGCCGATTCCTGGTTGTCGTCGTCTTCCCTGTCATTTCTTTTGGGGCACCAAATCCGAGGCCTGTCGCTCTTCTTCCTGTTGTTCCGAATGGACATGATATTGGCTTTTTTCCTTTAACCCATTCCGCCAGGCCGATTTCTGTTTCTTCTTCGGATTCTGCCTCTTCTAAGTATGCCACCTTCTTCTAGAAATTCCTTCGCGGGTCAAAGGAGCGCACTTCCTGACTAGACAATCGATGCACGATTTGGCTCAGGCTCTCAAACTCCTGTGAAGCATATTTCTCTTTGATATGAGGCAGGAGACCCTGGAAGGCTATGTCGGCCAATTGTGCGTCGGTCAGGGCTAGGGTGTAGCATTTGTTCCTTATCTCCTAGAACCTCTGCACGTACGAGGACCCGGCTCATCACTTCTCTGTCTGAGGCTGGTTAAATCTGAAAGCTTCATCTCGTGTACCCCCGCGTAGAAGTATTTGTGAAACTGCCTCTCTAGGTCGGCACATGTAATTATTTAGTTGGGTGGCAGTGTAGTAAACCATTGGAAGGCCGACCCGGACAGGGATGACGAGAAAAGGTGCACCCGTAGGGCATCTTGTGTAGCTACCTCCCCACATTGGATGATGAATCTGTTCACGTGTTCCACAGTTGAGGTATCATCCAGTCCTGAAAACTTGGTGAAATCAGGCAGTGAGTCATAGGTAGGCGGGTATGACGTCCTGTACGTGTAGGTTGGCACTTTCGGTTTTAAACCGAATTGCTCTTGAATCACCTCTGCTATGTGTGCCGTCCAGTCTGGTTGTTGTTGATGGAATATTGGCTGGGGAACCGACACGTGTTGGTAGACCAGTGGCGGGATGACCGGGTGGTGGATGAAAGCATGCGGCGCCTGATGCGACGCGGCTGGCTGCGTAGTTGGCATCATTTGTCTCAATGAACTGGCTGTTTCGTCATACAGCACGATCGGTGCAGCGCTCCTAAGCGCTTCCGTTGCTTCTGCCCCCCTGCTTATCTCCGGCGTGACTGGATGATACTGTGGCATCATCGATCGCGTGGCCAATTGGAAAGGTGCCTGGATCGGAGAGCTTCCATGGCCGGCCGATTGATCCTGGACGGCCGTTGCTGATGGTGCCTCCCAAGGCACTGAATTCAAAGGAGACAACTGCGCGTGGGATAACTGAATGGACTGTGGCTGGAGATATGGCGCGCCGTTAGGCCCCAGAGAGATTGACGATGAAGGGGCGCTGGAACCTCCAGTCGAAGCCTGGATCAGCTGAGGAGCCGAATAGGGTATACTTGGATAACTCCTGGTCGGGGCCGTGATAGGTGGGGCGTATGCCGGCCCTTGATATCCCTGGGACACGCCGTTGGCCAAGGAGCTGATGACGGCATTATATACCGTATTAGAAATCACCAGGGATTGATCAATGAAAGCTTGGTAGACAGATTGTTGAACCATCTCGGACATCTTGCCCGAGTCCTCGGCGATTGTGATCTGGCGGGGAGTTGGAAACGGAGCCTTTTTGACAGTTTCCCCGCTCCTGGTACGACTGAAGGATTGTAGACACGTCTTCCGGTAGTATGTCATCTACTTTTCTAACTCTTCCTTCTGGTCGTCCTTGAGGTCTGCTTCCGTCACCTCGATGACGTTGTCTTCCGAGACTTCGGTAGCTTTTGACATAGTGGCGGTTGTATTGGTCCCACCGGGCGTGCCAAAAGTGTGTTGGCGCTAGAAATCGGACGATCAAATCTCTAGCATCGGACACATGACCCGGGAGAATCTGCTTAACTCCTGTTCAAGTGATCGCCCTGGTGCAGTTCGCGCGGCGTGCCAGCTAATCTGACCTGTTGATTGGCAAGGAAAGAAACGTGTCAGATCCCAGAGGTTGCGATCGGCTAAGGTTCCGATCTTGAGAAAGCTTATCAGCGAATCAACCGATTTGCTGTAATAAAGAAATTGGCTATAATGCGGCCGATTACCGGGCAGCGTTAGTAAAGAAAACTACTAGAGGAATCTAAACAACGCTACAGTAACAACACTAGGAATAGATCTGAATTGGCTATGTGGAAAGCGACAAATTAAGTAACAAAGTACAAGAAAGCCGAAAGTTCCAATTCCTAGCTGGATAACTGGTGATAAAACTAGAACAACAGGCAAGACCTAGAATTCTAGTGAATATCGATAACTAGTGAATAAATCTAAACGAAATGATAGCGATGCGCCCGAAGTTAAAGCTCAGATATTACTCGATAAACGGAACTTACAGAATCGGTCGAAGGTCAAGTTGATGCAGCCCCGCCAACCCGTATGAACTCGTGAAAAGAAGAAAAGTATGGGCAAAGTTGCCTGCTTGAAAATAAGTGCGAGGAAATAGTAGTTTGTTGTATTGATTTGGTGATGATTACAGATCTATGAAGGTGGCTATTTATAGCCTGTTACAACTAATTTCTTAACCGACTAGGACTCTATCTCTAATTTAAAATGAAAACAAATATTTACAAGTGTGATTCATACTGGAGTTGATCATCGCGCTCCCATGGGCTGACCCCCTCTTCATAATTCACTTTAAGCCCATACCGGCCCAATTGCTCTAGCCTCCCAATCAGCCAATTTCCACCAACTTCATGTGCGGAAACATTGCAGCACCAATCGGCCGATCCTCAACTGTAGCACCAATCGGCCGATTCCCAATCGTGACCTCTGTGTCTTGCCGCATCTCCTGATTTCTTCCTTTCTTAACGCCGATTTCACACGTGTCAAAATCTGGTGTCAACAGGAATTCTATGGGTTTCCAAGTTGATTAGATCAGTTGGATCTAGGTTTCCCATAGGACCAAGACAGATAAGACCAGGGGTTTTGGTAAGGCGAATGGTGATTCGGTGCCTAACCGCCTAAAAAAGGTAAAAAAGGGAGGAAAATAAGAACGGATCTAAGATAAATGCCGTGGCATTGAAAAGTAAAAAGAAAAAAGTTTCAGTAAAGACCTCCGGGATGAAGCTCATCGTGGTTGGTGGGATTGCTGGCGGAGCTACAGATGCTGAAGCCGTCGGTGGGGCCTCTGTTGTCGATGAAGGTCCTGCTCCTGCCGATGGAGCTGCTACCATTGCCGCTGGAGCCACTACTGGTGGAGCCGTTGCCGGGGCCTCAGGTGTTGGTGAAGTTCCTGGAGGTGTCGCCATTGGGGAGGTGGAATGGAATGCAGATGGAAAAGGTTGCCGCAGGAGGAGATTGGAAGCTAAAGAGGCACCGGAGAAAGAAAGAAATCAGTGCGCCAAAGAAGGAAGACGTGGGCTTGTGAAAAAGAAGTGCGGGACATGCTGATATTTAAGGACGGTCTAAGAAGGGGTAAAAGCGGGGTTTTTACCGCGCCGTCGATGCGATTTTTCAGGGGGAGTGGTTATCTCAGGCGCCCATTTCGAAAAGATTACAATCATTAGGCAGAAGACCGCGAAATGGAAAGATATTTTTAATGCGTTTGTTTCGGAAGGGAAGTTAAAAGGAATTTCGAAGTAAAAATTATGTTTTACTCCAAAACTGGGAGGCATGTGTTGACGCCAGATTTTGACACGTATGGAATCGGCGTCAAGAAAGGAAAGGATTAGCTGATGCGGCGAGATGAAAAGGTCACGATTGGGAATCGGCCGATTGGTTCTACAGTTGGAGATCGGCCGATTGGCGTTGCAGTGTTTTGGCGGATGGAGTTGGTAGAAATCGGCTGATTAAGAGGCTGGAGCAATTGGGCCAATATGGGCTTAAAGTGGATTACGAAGAGAAAATAAAGGGGGATTGGCCCACAGGAGCGCGACGACCAACTCCGATACGAGTTATGCTTGTAAATATTCATTTTCGTTTAAAATTAGAGATAGAGTCCTAGTCAGTTAAGAGGTTGGTTGTAACAGGCTATAAATAGCCGTCTTTAGAGATCTGTAAAACAACATCAAATCAATACAGCAATCTACTATTTCCTCGTACTTTACTTTCAAGTCGGCGACTTCGCCAGTACTTTTCTTCTTTTCACGAGTTCGTACGGGTTGGCAGGGATACATCGACTCGATCTCCGACCAATTCTGTAAGTCTCATTTATCGAGTAATATCTAAGCTTTAACTTCGGGCGCATCGCTGTCGTTTCGTTTAGATTTATTCACCAGTTATCGATATTTACTAAAATTCTAGGTTTTACCTATTGTTCTAGTTTTATCACCATTTATCCAGCATGGAATTAGAGCTTTCGACTTATTTATCTTTATCGCTTATCTATCACTCTTATATAGCCAATTAGATCTGTTTCAACTGTTGCTTCTATAACGTTGTCTAGTTTATTCTGATAATTTTCTTTACAAACGTTACCTAGTTGTCGGCTGCACCATAACCGATTTCCTTATTATAGCAAATCGGCCGATTCGCTGATAAGCTTCCTCGAGATCGGAACCTCAGCCGATTGCAGCCTTTAGGATCTGACACGTTTCTTTCCTTGCCATCAACAGGTCAGATTGGCTGGCACGCCGCGCGAACCGCACCAGGGCGATTACCCGAACAGGAGTTAAGCAGATTCTCCCGGGTCGTGTGTTCGACGCTGAGATTCGATCGGCTGATCTTTAGCGCCAACACAAGTCAACTGGCAACCAACTCAACAAAAAACCTAAAAGCAAAGCCACAAGCAAGGCTGAGTATACTAATACTCAACAAGGTTTACCCGTCAGGTGGTAACTACTCCACTGACTCCTAGACATGCAAGGCTTTTTGGCTAAGGGGTTTGTTTTGCCAAAAACCTTCTAAAGTAGGTCCTTACTTTCTAGTTTTAGCTCCAAGTTCTAGTTGATTAACCATTCTAGGTAAGCACCTAGTCTAAGCAAGCATGGGATCAAGCAATTTAATTCAAGCATCTGTATTAATCATCATCCTTTGTTCCACTTCTTACTCAATGCAGCATAGTGATCAAGCAGTCTCAAACTGTGAGAGGCAAACAATTCGAATCAAGTTTTTAACCTTGCAAGGGGAACCTAAACCCACGATAGGTGCATACCACGATGGGTCCACACATGTCAGCCGTTCCCATCAATCCCCAGGCACATGGTTAGGTCCCACTTCCCTTGGATACAATGCCCCATCGGTCCCAGAATGACGTTGTACCGTGGCTGCACTTGTACCCACATGCGGCCGCATGAGAACCCAGTTCCAGAGAGAGTGGGGAGTATGCCCACGTCCCAGTTCAATCAGGTACTAGGCTTCCCCATCCCATACTAGGTATGAGCTTAGTACTTTCAAACACTTGACCACAATCACCGTCACGGTTCGACCTTAGCACATTTTTCATCTATACAGGCGGGGCAATCCACCAATCCAGAACATATTTACCCAACCCCGCCCATCAATCCTTTTGATTCCAACATAAGTAAACAGACAACTCCTATAGCTCGCGAGTGACAGGAAATCACTCAACTTTTATCGAGTCCCTATTTACCATTGAATCTACTCGACCTATCATATTAGTATTCAAACATAGGTACTTAGATTCATGCAGCTAGGGTTTCAAGCAACTCCTATGAACTTAAATGCACAAACATAAGTAACATAAGTAGTGCGTAATTTTAGAAACCAAGGTTATGCTCCGGTGCTTTCCTTCTTGCCCTAACTCAGCCTTGGGCTCTTTAGAACTTGGTTCGGGCCTTGATTTGCCTTGATTACGCTCAGCTCAGCAGGAGGGCGTCCTTCTTCGTGTTCCGGCCGAGCTTGTACGTTCCGTCAATGAGGTTAGCTTCTACACGAGATGCAAATGCAAGATTTCAATTACAAGCTTTCATGTGTAGGTTGCATTCCATTAATCATTGCAAGAGCATAGGGTATATTTTGGACCACATTTACTTAGACAAGTTTATAACATTTGTTTCCTTTTAGCTACATTCACCTAGACAAGAATGAAACTTTGATTTCTTCGTAAAGTAAAGTGTGTTGCGATTTAAAACTTGTGCTTGACTTGATGGTGATTGTGTACACATATAAGATTTTAACGACTTTAACTTCACAAAAGAGAGGTGGCGTCATTTTAGGGTTGCTCAACATGTATTTGGAAAGTTATCTTGTTTCTAAATTTTAAACTACCTTATCTTAGCATTTACCATTTTACTCTTCCCTAGTCACAAATGTTATGAGTGCAAATGTCATGAAGGCATGGGAAATAAAAGAAACAGTAAGAATCAATGGTTAACAGAACTATCTAGCCATAAACAAAGCAAAACCATACAAGAATGACAAGACCGTTGGAGGTATGCCCTAGAGGCAATCATAGAAATGATGATATTCCATTTGTATCCATGATTTGTAAATTGTGTTCATTGAATATCCATTAAAGGCTACTTGAATTGATTTGCAATTATGTGAATTGTATGTGAAACTCTTTACTTGTGTGGTTATTCTAAAGTTGTACCTAGTCGGAGTTCATGTGAGGACACACATGAATATTAGACTAGCACATGTATTAGTTGATGACTATGTTTCACAAGTAATGGACATGGAGATGTTGAACTAATAATGTAGACACATGTGGAGACATGTGTTAGGACTGACCCAACACGAGAAGTAGTTCTCTCTTTAAACAGCATATACGCTTTGTCCTTAGACCTGAGATTGTCGCATGTATTCAAGATGTGGATCGACCTACTTAGGGGCTATCAAACGCTACGCCGTAACAGGGTAGTTATAAAGGTAGCTTTTGGGTTTGTCAAGAAGCATGCTATGAGACATGGTCAATCAAGATGGGATTTGCCCCTCTCTGATTGAGAGTGATATCTCTGGGCCCCTCGAGTGATCGGATCCAAAAATGCATGGCCATGCTACGTACGGTTAAGAGTTAACCTACAAAGGGATTCCGAATCACAGGATCGAGAAAGAGCGGTCGGCTTGAAGCTAGACCAAATATCGTGAGGCAAAGGGAATAGCATGTATATTATGTTGTGATGGTTCATTTGATATGATCTTCGTGTGCGTATAGGAGTTGACACGTCTTGCTAGAGGCCGCTACCGACTATTGGGCCGAGTAGGAGTACTCGGGCCATGCCTATACGTATCCGAACCCATAGGGTCAAACACTTAAGGGACTGGAAGCCCAATTCGGATCTGATCCGAGTTGGATTAGGTTTAGAAGTACTAATGGGCCTCGGGCCCAGAGGCCCGTTAGGAACCTCTATAAATAGAGGGGTGGGGGCGCCCTAGGGTTTACACCTTTTTGGCGACACACATCTGTCGCGCCTCCCACGCCCTCGCCTGTTGCAACTCGCGGATCTAGCAGTCTGGCTTGCGACGCTTCCTCCCTACACGTGTGGATACCTTGGAGGTGTTGCACCTACAGCACTTGGATGAGCTGCCGACGAGCCACGACGAGCCGTCGACGAGCTGACGACGAGCCGCGGCACGAGGGCGATCTTGCTGCACGTGGACGAGCTGCTGAGGAGCTGCTGGATGTTGACGTCATCGACTACGTACGACTACGTTGATCGACTACGTACGACTACGTTGATCGTCTTCACTGCATCGACACAAATCTACATCTTCCGCACCAGTAGTGCGTCGAGTGGTAATACCGTGATCCTTATACGGCAGTTCTTCCTGGTTTTACGCGGTAGAAATTTTGATTTGCGCTAGTGTAGCCTACCTCGTATCCCAACAGTGGTATCAGAGCTGTAGCTGTTTAGTTTTGGATTCGGGATGTGTGCATATGGAGATATGCGAGTTTTCAGTTTGATCTATGTCCTGGTTTCGTGCTCTTGCTGCAATGGTAGTGTAACGACATACTCCTACCGGTCAGTTTCCGCCATCGGAGTTAAGTGATACACGTAAATCCAGTTGCAGTGAGCGAAGATCAATTGATTGGTCGAATCGAAATCCAGGGTCATACGCCAGGCGCATTAGATGTGCAATAGTAGATGAGATCTACTGCTGGGGTCGGGATTTTTGCCGTATGCGTATGATTCGGTAAATCAGCCGTAACTTTTCGGTACGATCTCGGATCGGGGAAAATTTTATATGAAAATTGATCTACAGAAAAAGTTACACATGAAATTCAACCGCTTTGCTGTTTTTGGCGAAATTAGATTTCCCAAATTCGGCTTGGAAGATGGAGTTTCGAGCATCCGAAGTTTGGAACGTTAGGATGCTTAACTCTGTTTTGCAGGATGTATGTATCTTGTGATCAGTATGGCCCTTTGTGTATGTGATGCATGTGTGTAACTCATTCGTGACCTGCGTGTCGCGCGTACGGCAACACAGCAGGAGCCATATGTGTTGTCACCTTATTGTATTTAATGGTCTGCATATCAATCTGTGATGATCCAAGAAACTATGTAATTTTTCATTACTAGCTTCTTTACTAGCTATTAGGCGTAATAGCATGTTCTAGTTCTTGGAGGACTCATCACCAGGAGGATGGCGCACATGGAACATGGAGATGGAGATCACCATGGTGAACAGGTTCTATGGAGATGGAGATCACCATATGAAAACGGGCCATACTGTGTCACAACTGTGTGAATGCTATTCTGTTTATGTTTTACTTTCTGCATGCTGTGATGTTAGAAGTGGAACGATCCCTCACAAAGTTTAAGTTAGTATGCCCTCCCAACTAAAACTTGCACCGTCCCATGTCTTGTACAATTAGTGGTGGGTCTATGAAATTAGGGTACCACTAGTTTTCCTTGACTAGACGGGTTTGTGTCGGACACTTACATGCATAAGGGTTGGTTTGCTTAACAAGGTTATCTTAATAGTTAAGGAGCTTGGGGCATAAAGGTTGGGCGCCGAGATATGGAGATGTCACCCAACAATAGGAGTCATATGTAATATGATTAGCAAAAGTTGCTTACCGATCTACCTTGTTTGCTAGTGGTGATGCTAAAGCTCACTAGTAGACTTGTTAGTTGTGGATCCTGAATCACTAAGTTTCAATAGAGGGATATTGGTTTTAGTAGGAGTAGATTCTGTTAAAATAGTTTAATGTGATTTGCTCTATCATGAATACGTTTGTCTTAGTGTATTTTGCATTACTTTTGTTGTAGATTAAATGACACCTAGCAACAGCACCACATCGTTTGCTTTGCGTTCGGTCCTTGAGAAGGACAAGTTGAATGGAACAAACTACTCGGATTGGATCCGTAACCTGAGAATTGTTCTCACGGCCGATAAAAAGGAAGATGTTCTAGACACCCCACTACCACCAGTACCTGCTGATGATGCATCTGCTGCCGTTAAGGCTGCTTACAAGAAGACATTTGATGCTAATCTTGAGGTAAGCTGCCTTATGCTTGCTTGCATGGAACCCAAGCTGCAAATGCAGTTCGAAACAAATCATGAGGCACACGATATGATCGTGGCGCTCAAAGACATGTTTCAGACACAGGCTAGGACTGAAAGGTTCAATGTGTCCAAAGCCTTTCTGGAGTGCAAGCTAGCAGAAGGCGCAGCAGTAGGACCACATGTAATCAAGATGGTTGGTTACACTCAGCGATTGGAGAAGCTGGGCTTCCCAATGGGCAAAGAGTTGCCCATTGACTTCATTCTTTCATCTCTTCCACCTAGCTATGGGAACTTCATCTCGAACTACCATATGCATGGGACGGAGAAGGGTCTGAATGAACTGTGTGGTATGCTCAAGACAGCAGAGGTAGACATTAAGAAAAGCGATAGTACCAGCCATGTGATGGCTATACAGAACAAGCCTAGCTTTAAGAAGAAGGGCAATTCTTGGAAGAAGAAGGGCAAGGCTGGAACGTCCAAGCCAAACCCAACGCCCAAGGTTAAAGTTGGACTTGGACCTGCTCCAGACAAAGAGTGCTTTTACTATCATGAACTTGGTCACTGGAAGAGAAACTGCAAGCAGTACCTAGCTTCATTGAAGAATGGCGGAAGTAAGAGTACTTCTACCTCAGGTACGCTTGTTGTTAATGTTATAGACAACATTTTTCTCGCTGATACAATTATTAATTCTTGGGTATTTGATACTGGATCGGTTACTCATATTTGCAATTCGATGCAGGGAATGATAAAAAGTAGAAGTGTGGAAAGAGGAGAAGTTGATTTCCGCGTGGGCAATAATGCAAGAGTTGCTGCGTTGGCCGTCGGGACGATGCAACTCCACCTCCCGTCAGGATTTATTATGGAGTTGAATAATTGTTATTTCGTTCCTAGTTTAAGTCGAAACATTTTGTCTCCTTCATGCTTGATGAAGGATGGCTATTCATTT
Source organism: Setaria italica (assembly GCF_000263155.2). Lineage (NCBI taxonomy): Eukaryota > Viridiplantae > Streptophyta > Magnoliopsida > Poales > Poaceae > Setaria > Setaria italica. The sequence goes on from NC_028453.1 coordinate 15,586,607, forward strand.
GTGAGTGAAAACAATGGTTGTGTGATCTCTAAGAATAATATGTTTATGGCTTTTGCACCCATTGTGAATGGATTATTTGTTTTAAATCTTGATGGTTCACCTGTCTGTAACGTAAGTGCTAAAAGGCCTCGGCCTAATAATTTGAGTCATACCTACTTGTGGCATTGTCGTTTGGGTCATATAAGTGAAAAGCGCATGAAGAAGCTCCATTCTGATGGACTTCTAACTTTGTTTGATTTTGAATCATACGAGACATGTGAGGCTTGCTTGCTAGGCAAGATGACCAAGACGCCTTTCACAGGATTTCCTGAGAGAGCAGTAGACTTGTTGGAACTCGTACATAGTGATGTATGCGGACAAATGAGCACGACGGCTAGAGGAGGATTCCAATACTTCATAACTTTCACTGATGATTTTAGTAGATATGGCTCTGTCTACTTCATGAGGCACAAGTCTGAAACCTTTGAAAAGTTCAAGGAATTTCAAAATGAAGTTGAAAATCAGCGTGGCAAGAAAATTAAGGCCTTACGATCTGATCGTGGAGGCGAGTATTTGAGCCACGAGTTTAGCAATCATCTAAAGAGTTGCGGAATTGTTCCACAACTTACGCCGCTTGGAACACCTCAGAGAAACGGTGTATCCGAGCGACGTAATCGAACTTTGTTAGACATGGTTCGATCAATGATAAGCCAGTCGGACCTACCATTGTCATTTTGGGGATACGCTCTAGAAACAGCAGCTTTCACACTTAATAGGGTACCATCTAAATCCGTAGTTAAGACACCATATGAGATATGGACTGGAAAGGTTCCTAGTTTGTCTTTTCTAAAGATTTGGGGATGTGAAGTGTTTGTCAAGCGACTTTAGTAGGACAAGATCACACCCAAGTCGGATAAGTGCATTTTCGTGGGATATCCAAAGGAAACTTTGGGATATTATTTCTACAACCGATCAGAAGGCAAAGTGTTTGTCGCTCGGAACAGGGTTTTCCTAGAGAAAGAGTTTCTCAAAGGAGAAAAGAGTGGAAAGACAGTGCATCTTGAAGAAGTTCAAGATGAGCCGATCAGGCAAGAATCAATGAGTGATGCTAATGTAGCAGAACAAGTTGAGATACCCATGGCAAGAGAAGCACTGCCACAACCACGAAGGTCGGCAAGGCTCCGTGAAATGCAGGAAATATTATTGTTGGACAATGATGAGCCTGCGACATATGCAGAAGCAATGATGGACCCAGACTCCAAAAAATGGCAGAGTGCCATGCAATCCGAAATAGAGTCCATGGGAGACAATCAAGTTTGGAACTTGGTTGACCCACCTGATGGTGTTAAAGCCATAGAGTGCAAGTGGATCTATAAGAAGAAAAAGGACATGGATGGAAATGTTCACATCTATAAAGCACGACTTGTCGCAAAAGGTTTTCGACAAGTTCAAGGAGTTGACTACGACGAGACCTTCTCGCCCGTAGTGATGCTTAAGTCCATTCGGATTATTCTAGCTATAGCTGCATATTTCGACTATGAGATATGGCATATGGATGTCAAGACAGCTTTCCTGAATGGAAACCTAGCTGAGGACGTGTATATGATACAGCCCGAGGGTTTTGTCGATCCGAAAAATGTTGGAAAGGTATGCAAGCTTCAGAGATCCATTTATGGATTGAAGCAAGCATCTAGGAGTTGGAACATTCGTTTTGATGAAGTGGTCAAAGAGTTTGACTTCACCATGAACGAAGAAGAGTCTTGTGTTTACAAGAAGGTTAGTGGGAGCTCTGTAGTATTTCTAATCTTATATGTGGATGATATATTACTGATTGGAAATAACATTCCTATGCTTGAGTCGGTAAAGACTTCACTGAAAAATAGTTTTTTGATGAAAGACTTAGGGGAAGCGGCATACATTCTGGGCATTAAGATCTATAGAGATAGATCGAGAAGGCTTATAGGTTTAAGCCAAGATACTTACATTGACAAAGTGTTGAAGCGGTTCAGCATGGAAGAGGCAAAGAAAGGGTTCTTGCCTATGTCACATGGCATACATCTTAGCAAGACTCAGTGTCCTTCGACTGCTGATGAGCGGGATCATGTATGCAATGATAAGTACTCGCCCAGATGTTTCATATGCGCTAAGTATGACAAGCAGACACCAGTCTGATCCAGGTGAGAGTCACTGGACAGCGGTGAAAAACATTCTTAAGTACTTGAGAAGGACTAAAGATATGTTACTCGTCTATGGAGGTGAGGAGGAGCTCGTTGTAACAAGTTACACCGATGCTAGTTTCCAAACCGATAGAGATGATTCAAAGTCATAATCAGGATTTGTGTTCACGCTAAATGGTGGTGCTGTTAGTTGGAAGAGTTCCAAGTAGGAGACGGTGGCCGATTCTACGACAGAAGCCGAGTACATCGCGGCTTCGGAAGCCGCGAAGGAGGGTGTTTGGATAAGGAATTTCCTCATTGAGCTTGGTGTGTTCCCGAATGCGTCCAGCCCATTGAATCTCTACTGTGATAACAATGGGGCAATTGCGCAAGCAAAGGAGCCAAGAACCACCAGAAGAACAAACACGTAATGCGGCGATTTCATCTCATTCGAGACTTTGTTAACCAGGGTGAGATCAAGATATGCAAAATACACACGGATCTGAACATTTCTGATCCGTTGACAAAACCACTCCCGCAGGCTAAGCATGATGCGCATGTAAGAGCTATGGGTATTAGGTACCTTCTAGATTAACTCTAGTGCAAGTGGGAGACTGTTGGAGGTATGCCCTAGAGGCAATGGTAGAGATGATGATATTCCATTTGTATCCATGATTTCTATATTGTGTTCATTGAATATCAATTAAAGGCTACTTGAATTGATTTGCAATTTTGTGAATTGTATGTGAAACTCTTTACTTGTGTGGTTATTCTAAAGTTGTAACTAGTCGGAGTTCATGTGAGGACACACATGAATATTAGACTAGCACATGTATTAGTTGATGACTATGTTTCACAAGTAATGGACATGGAGATGTTGAACTAATAATGTGGACACATGTGGAGACATGTGTTAGGACTGACCCAACACGAGAAGTAGTTCTCTCTTTAAACAACATATACGCTTTGTCCTTAGACCTGAGATTGTCGCATGTATTCAAGATGTGGATCGACCTACTTAGGGGTTATCAAACGCTACGCCGTAATAGGGTAGTTATAAAGGTAGCTTTCAGGTTTGTCAAGAAGCATGCTATGAGACATGGTCAATCAAGATGGGATTTGCCCCTCTCTGATTGAGAGTGATTTCTCTGGGCCCCTCGAGTGATCGGATCCGAAAATGCATGGCCATGCTACGTACGGTTAAGAGTTAACCTACAAAGGGATTCCGAATCACAGGATCGAGAAACAGCGGTTGGCTTGAAGCTAGACCAAATATCGTGAGGCAAAGGGAATAGCATGTATATTATGTTGTGATGGTTCGTTTGATATGATCTTCGTGTGCGTAAAGGAGTTGGCACGTCTTGCTAGAGGCCGCTACTGACTATTGGGCCGAGTAGGAGTACTCGGGCCATGTCTATACGTATCCGAACCCATAGGGTCACATACTTAAGGGGCTGGAAGCCCAATTCGGATCTGATCCGAGTTGGATTAGGTTTAGAAGTACTAATGGGCCTCGGGCCCAGAGGCCCATTAGGAACCTCTATAAATAGAGGGGTGGGGGCGCCCTATGGTTTACACCTTTTTGGTGAGACACATCTGCCGCGCCTCCCACGCCCTCGCCTGTTGCAACTCGCGGATCTAGCAGTCCGGCTTGCGACGCTTCCTCCCTACACGTGTGGATACCTTGGAGGTGTTGCGCCTGCAGCACTTGGATGAGCCGCCGACGAGCCACGACGAGCCGCCGACGAGCCACGACGAGCTGACGACGAGCCGCGGCACGAGGGCGATCTTGCTGCACGTGGACGAGCTGCTGAGGAGCAACTGGATGTTGACGTGATCGACTACGTACGACTACGTTGGTCGACTACGTACGACTACATTGATCGTCTTCACTGCATCGACGCAAATCTACATCTTCCGCACTAGTAGTGCGTCGAGTGGTAATCCCGTGATCCTTATACGGCAGTTCTTCCTGGTTTTACGCGATAGAAATTTTGATTTGCGCTAGTGTAGCCTACCTCGTATCCCAACAAAGAGAAGCTATTTAGCACGCTACGCCAAGCAACCATGAAATGGCAGATTAAAAAAGCACCTGTTGAGAAATGATCATGAAATAAATGGCACTAACAGAAGATAACAATACAAAAACTATGAGAGTTGGATTCATCTCAAAATCAATTTTTAATGTGGAGATATGAATTAAACAAGATAAAATACCATTAAACCCATTTAAATCTAGAAAGGCTTGTAAATCATCCATAAAAAAATATCAACATCATTTTTCCTGAATTCTATGTGGAACACAAAGGCTAATAGAGGTGGTTTCATTATTTTATCAATTTTCCACTATTTATCATGCAATTAGCAATATTAATATAGCAAGTAAGCATATAAAAGTAAAACAGCATGGACATCATGGATGCCACTAACACAAGTTGTAGATCTGAAGCATGCATGTTGAAACGAAGCTAACAAAAGAGGTTTCACCATTTTTAGAGCTCTAGATGACTTATAAAGCATTTAATGGCCTTCACACAAAATAAATCATAGCACAAAATATAAAACAACAACATGCACATACTCAACTCTGAAATAAACTAAATCTCACAAGGAATCCAACAAAATAAGAATCACATTTTTAGCATTTTTCTACATTTTTCTATGCCTTTTCCAAGTTCTCAGCTTTTATAAAAGAAAAAGACTCAACTAGCTTCGCATCTAGGCCCCTGGAAAAATGTTTTATTTCACAGATCTGCCCTTTTCTTCACAACCCAGCCCCTGAGTTTTGCGCTTAACTCCCTGGACAAAAACCCACCTCTCACATAAACCCACAACTTTTCATATGACCCCCTGAAGTTTCTTTTCCCTCACAACTCACCCCCTAGCCTTCTTCTACCTCTGGACATCAGGCGCACACAGACAGATCACAAGCACGGGCACCGGGGCCGGCCGGGGATAGGGGGAAAGGCACGTGGCAAGCAAAGGGGAGGGTGGCGGGCCATGCCCCAAGGCCATGGGTCTCCCTGGAACGGCGCAGGTGGGGAGGAGCAGGCGGCGTAGAAGGGGCTCCACGGGCGGCGGCGCACGACCGGTGACGTCGCTGGGAACGCGAGTGGAAAGCTAGCGAACGTGGGAGATAAACGCGAGCATGAGCACAAGTGACTCACCTAAGCTCCATATGAGCCCTTGGTTCAAGATGAGGGAGGACGGAAGATGGGGCGCCACGGTGAGGTAGACAGCTTGCGGTTGGAGTTCCTAGCGGTTGGGGAAAAGTGGGATTCCGGGCAGCTCGGTGGACGGCAGGTGACAAGGAGGGTCTGAGGGTGTCGCTAGATGAGTGGGGAAGGTTCAGGCACGAGCTATTGGAGGGAGATGGCTGAAGTTGTGGAGCTCGGTTTTGGGCAATGGTACTGGAAAGCTTGTTTTGGGGGCAGAAGGCTTAGGGATGAGGCCGGTATATGGCTGGGGCGAGGGGATAAGAACGACAAGGCATCGTGGGCACACCGCCCAGTCATTGGTGGTGAGAGGCATCACTGGAATTCTCTGGCCGCGTGGTGCCCATGCCTGCCGACTGGGGCTTTGTCCAACTGAGGGCAAGGAGTGGCATGGCGTGGAGGGAGCTTCACATGGGCGACATCTGGGCGGCCAATCGGTGATCTTTGGCACCTGTGCGCCCAACCAGTAGCGGACAGGTGTGTGCGAGAGGTGGAAGATAGTGTCTGATGAGTGGCCTGCGAGCTGCTAAACTATTCAACATTCTCCCCTCATTTGACCCAGCTACACTTGTCCAAAAATTTCCCAAAAATACTCATTGGAAAGATAAAATCACAAAAAAAATAGAATGCCATAAAAATCAACTCAAGAGCTGCTATGGTTTTCACGCAATTGACAAACCAAAAAGGCTAAAATTGAACTTTAAATTAATTTTTGGCACAAGCAAACATCTCTGAAAAATTTGGTAAAAATATTTTGAAATCACTAAAGTGTATCTAGTACTTAAATAAAATAATTGGGGGTACAGTTGTATGGCAAAAGTTGGGATTGCTTCACAATTTTGGTTTTTCAACAATAAATAACAAATTTCTAGGAACTTAAACAATGCATGGCCACAATGTTCATTTATGCACAAGCGATGTTCATGATGCTCAATTATGCACAAATGATGTTCATGATGCTCAACTATGCACAAGTGGTGTTCATGATGCCCAAATATGCACAATGATGCGTGTCGTGCAAAGATGTTGTGTTTAATGCATGTTCTCTCACCAAGTTTGAACTACGCAGTTGAATTTCCAAAAGTGAAAGTTGGAGTTTGATGTATATACTATGACCTTTATAAAGGCCAATAGGTGAAAAGGTCGACGAAATTGGAGATAGGATGGTAGGAAATTTGGTGGAACTTTGGTCAAAGCTGTTTTGAATTTCATTTGAAATTTGACCGAACTTCTACTCAGTTTTTGAACATCTTCTCCTCAAAATCCGAAGAAGTGGAAATTATGAAGGTTGCTTTATTCGAAAAGATCTACCACTTTTATATTGGCCAAAATTTAAGTTCTTATATCAAATTTGTTTTTTTATTTGCTTCACAAGTGATTCTCAACTGAAAGGAGTTTTAAAACTTAGCGAAATTTGAGGTGTTTTTTGATCTAAACTCTTAGCAATTTGGAGTTAGCTCTAATTTACTCCTTAATCCCTCTGCTGATTCTTTGATTTAGTTTCTTAATTACTAGGGCTGTCACACGGCGATGTCTCAGTCCTCCAAGAAAAGCGACGGAAATCAAGAAAGGACTCTATTCAAAGAGCTCCTGAAAAAGCAGTGCCCATGGCACCCACACTCTAAGCATTCTGTGATGGATTGCTATAGCCTTCACAGAGTCATGAAAGATCTATCAGAACCTTCTGGAGCAAAGGACAAGGGCAAGGCCAAACAAGACGAAGACGATGACGACAATGGCAAATTCCAGAACTCGTCCAACATTGTCAACGTCATCTTTGGCGGCACATCGGGTAATGCCACGAAGTGGTCCTAGAAACTAGCCCTCCGGGAAATTATGTCCATCGAACCAGCAATGCCTACGTTCCTCAAGTGGTCCAAGGTGCCAATCACCTTCTCCAGGAAGGATCAATGGACTAGTTTTTCTGACCCAGGACGCTATCCTTTCATCCTGGACCCAGTAGTCGTAGGCTCTTGACTCACCAAAGTACTCATCGATGGCGGCATGGAAGCTGTGGAGCTAGTAGCAACTACTTAGGTGCCAAATTCAATGATGCAAGTCTTCGCCGCCTCTAAGAAATTGTCCCCGATAGAACTCGAGATCCCAGAGAAGAAAGTCGGGGGCTACCAAGGTCAATCCGCAAGTGAAGTCGATATCAAATCCATTGACCTTGAGATTGGCGATAGCTCCAAGACAGCCCTCATTGGTTCAAGGCTGGACCCCAAATAGGAAGACGCGCTCGTCAGCTTCCTCCAGGCCAATCGAAACATCTTCGCATGGAAGCCATCTGATATGCCGGGGTTGCCCAGGGAGTTGATCGAGCACTCACTAAATGTGGATCCCAAAGCTACACCGAAGCAACAACGACTACATCAATTCGCCCAAGACAGAAGAGAAGCAATCAAAAAAGAGTTGGCCAAACTACTCACGGCTGGCTTCATAAAAGAAGTCTATCATCCAGAGTGGCTGGCCAACCCCATCTGAGTGAGGAAGAAGAACAACAACAAGTGGAGGATGTGTGTCGACTACACGAACCTCAACAAGCACTATCCAAAGGATCCCTTCGGGCTCCCTAGGATTGATCCGGTCATCGACTCAATGGCTGGATGCAATCTACTCTGTTTTCTTGATTGCTACTCGGGGTATCACGAGATAGCTCTCAAGGAAGAAGGCTAGATCAAGGCCACGTTCATCACCCCATATGGAACTTTTTGCTACACTACAATATCTTTCGGGTTGAAGAACGCAGGTGCCACCTATCAACGAGCCATCCAGGAATGTTTCAAAAAATAACTACACCGCAATGTAGAAGTGTACGTGGATGATGTGGTCAAAGACCAGAAATCCTGGCAACTAGATTGCGGATCTAGAAGAAGCGTTCGCAAGCTTGCGAGAGTTCCGGTGGAAGCTGCACCCAACCAAGTGCGTGTTCGATGTACCCTTCAGAAAACTACTCGGGTCATCATTAGTCATCGAGGAATCGAGGCTAGCCCCAAGAAGATCGCTGCCACAACCAATTTGCACACTCCATCGTGCATCAAGAACGTCCTGAAGCTGACTGGATGCATGACGGCCCTCAACAAATTCATCTCAAGGCTTGGAGAATGGGGACTACCCTTCTTCAAACTACTCAAGCAGCAAGATAAATTCTAGAGGACCGAGGAGACAGATCAAGCCTATCAACAGTTGAAGAACTTCTTATCAAAGCCACCGTTCCTCACAGTGCCTACTCCCAATGAAGACTTGCTGCTCTATATCACCACGACTATTAATGTCGTCAGCACGGCGATCATGGTCGAAAGACTAGAACCAGGCCATGTATACAAAGTACAAAGGCCCATCTACTTCGTCAGCAAGGTGTTGTCGGATTCCAAAACCAGGTACCTGCCAGTTCAAAAGTTGCTATACACAATACTACTCACCTCGTGGGAGCTACGACACTACTTCCAGGAACACAACATCTCTGTCGTCACAGATTTCCCCTTGGTAGAAATCCTCCACAATCGAGATGCGACAGGAAGAATCTCCAAGTAGGTAGTAGAACTCGGAGCCTTGTGCTTGGAATTCAAGTCAAGGACTGCTATCAAGTCACAAGCACTAGTCAATTTCATGGCAGAGTGGTGGGAAAATGAAGTACCAGCACTGTCAGAACACCTAGAGCATTGGGTCATGTACTTTGATAGATCACTGAAGCTCGAGGGTACCAGCACAGGAGTACTCTTAATCTCTCCTAAAGGCGAACAACTCAAATATGTGTTGCAAATGTTCTGGGAGGTATCCTACAATGAAGCTGAATATGAAGTGCTTCTGCACGGGCTGCGCCTGGCAGTCTCGCTAGGAATCAAGCGGTTGTTGGTCTATGGTGACTCACTGGTGGTCATCAATCAAGTCAACGATGAGTGGGATCACCACAAGGACAACATGGATGCATACTACCTCAAAGTACGCAAGCTAGAGAACAAGTTCTCTAGTCTGGAGTTTCATCACGTGGCTTGTGATAACAACGTAGCCGTAGATGTCTTGTCTAAGCTCGGATCTACTCGTGCTCAAGTTCCAGCTGGGGTCTTCATCCATGAGTTACACAAGCGATCCATAGTGGAGCTGGCACTGTAAAAAACCAATGATCGAGGCAACAATGCGCCAGACCGGGAGGTTATGATGATTGATGTAGATTGGAGAACCCCCTTCATCAACTACATCAAGGAGCACAAGTTACCTCCAGACAAGGTAGAAGTAGAGCAAGTCTCGCGGCGCGGCAAGAACTACGTTCTAGTTGGGGACAAGCTCTATAGGTGAGGCGCATTATTAGGAGCACTCATGAAGTGCGTCCCTCAACAAGATGGCAAGGACATACTGGAGGAAATCCACAAGGGCATTTGCGGCAACCACGCATCTTCAAGAACGATCGTGGGCAAAGCTTTCAAAGCAGGTTTCTATTGGCCTACAGCTTAATATATAGTTAAATTATATAGTTCAATCTACAACTTCCATGTTTGAAATTTTTGAAGTTTGAATTAAAAAACTGGAGAAAACCAGGCCCAAATCTGCTGCCTACACACACATCGTGAACGGCAACGCGCCGGTGCGCAGTCACCACGCGCGACGTGCGTGACGTTGCCACGCGGTGTCGCTCGCTTGGCGCAGCCCTGTCGGCCACTCACTACCGGCGATGGGACAACAAATCCCCAACGCTCGTCCAACCGTGTGCGCGCTATCTTATCCCCCCAGCAGGCAGGATCTCCTCCGGCCAACCCCAGCCACGCGCCCACGCGCACCTGCCGGTGCTCGCCACCGCGGCCACCACATCGTAGCTCGCCAGCAGCCATCACCGACCAGCCACTCGCCGCTGGCGAGATGACAACACGCGCATGCCTCTCCACCACTCCCCGTGTGTGACAACTCGAATCCCCTATGCCACAATCTTTCTCTACCAATCCCTACCGCTCGCCCACACGCACACACTGCCACAACCAACTGCCACGCCCGCACTCCTGCTCCGCCAGTCACCGGCCACCTCCGTGCTCCCCAGTAGGCCCGAGCTTATCCCCTCTTCACCCTCCAGCCAGCTATAAAAGCCGCTCCTCTCCGAGCTCGCCGGTGCACGCCTCTTTCTCCCCTCCGCCAAAGCTCTGCCGCACCGCCCGTAGCACCACACCATGGATCCCTTCCCTCCGAGCACCCCCACCACCACCTAAGCCCTCCAGTGGACTACCCGTGCCCCACACCACCTTCCCGAGCCCTCCCCCGATCTTCTCTGCGACCACCGGCACCAGAGATGATGAGCCTCCACCGCGCCTAATGCCGTCAAGCTCCACCGCCGGTCACCCTCTACCTTCGACGCCCACAGCCCACAGGCCCTAGGTGAGCCCCTCATCACGCCCAGACACCACCTTGCCCTTCCCCGCCGGCGCTAGGCGGAATCGAGCTCGCCGCGCCGCGGGCCAAGCCTAAGCGGCACATTGCAAGCCCCCATTTTTTCTAGGGTTTAAACTACAAAAAGACAGGACCTGGTTGTGAAGGTTTAAAAGTATCAAGGGTCTGAATGTAAAACACGTTTAACCTTTTTGGTTTTAAAATGGATTAAATGGCTGAAACTTTGAAAATGTGTAGAGAAATGTAGAAACATGCTAAAATTGTGAAATCAATTTTGATAGAGTCTTGATTCTCATGTCTGACTAAGAAAAATATTTGCTTCTGTGAGATATGTGTTTTACCTTGCTTAAATAACTACATGTGGTTTAATGTACTTTTTATGTGATAAATAGTTTTCATGCTCAATAAATCTTGGAAATTTTATAGTATCCTCTGTTAGTGTTGGTAAACCTTCTATAAAATTTGGAGCTAGACTGATGATGAAACTCTAGTAAAAAATTATTCTTTGTGTTCTACAATTTAATATTGTTTGGTTTTTAGTAAATTTGTTAAATTCAAATGCATCTCAAATTTTTACAGTAGATCACTTATGTAATAATGAAGCTTCTGTAAAACTTTCAGAATCGTATCTTATCATATGCTTCCAGAATCTTTTATTCGAGTTTAATAGCTAGTTAAAAGAATAATAACAATTGTTAATTAGTAAGGGTATAATAGTAAATACTTAAATGCTAAGTTGGTTGGTTAAAAATTCAGAAACAGGATAACTTTCCAAATGAATGTTGAGCAACCCCAAAAAATGACCCCCACCTTTCTTTGTGAATTCTAAATTGTTAGAATCTTATATGTGTACACAATCACCATCAAAGTCAAGCCCGAGTTTTAAATTGCAACACACCTTACTTTACGAAGAAATAAAAGTTCAAAATCTTGTCTAGGTGAATGTGGTCAAAATGCAATGTTTACTTCTACAATAATCCATCAAATGCAACCTGGACGTAAAAGCATGAAATTGAACTCTTGCATAAGCATCTCGTGTAGAAGCAAATATCACCGACGGTACCTACGAGCTACTTCCAACAGCTAAGGAGGAGCCATCTGCAGAAATGAACCAAATCGAGGTTGCACAAGACCCCAGTCAAGCTTCAAACAGCCCTCAGTCTAACCTAGTACTGGAAGGCAAGCCCCGGAGCATAACCTTGATTTCTAAAGCTTATACAATACTTCTATTACTTATGTTTGTGCATTACATTTATAGGCGTTGCTTGAAACCTTAGTTGCATGATCCTAGGTACCTATGTTCTGAATACTAGTATGATACGTTGAGTAATTGCAATGCTAAATAGGGACAAGGTAAAAGTTGAGTGATTTCCTATCACTCACGAGCTATAGGAGTTGCCTACTTACTTATGGTTGACTCATAAGGTTGACGGGCGGGGCTGGACTATATGTTCTGAAATGGTGGATGCCCCTCCTGTATAGAAGAAAATGTGCTAAGGTCGAACTGTGTCGGTGTTCATGGTCAAGTGTTTGAAAGTACTAAACTCATACCGAGTATGAGATCGGGAAGCCTAGTTCCTGATTGAACCGGGGTGTTGATATACTCCCCGCTCTCTGTGGCGGATCCACTTCGGATCTACTTGGTTAAACATGATTTAGCCGCCTGATACGCGACGCTCATGCCTAAGCTGAGTAAACACGAAGTGCCATCGGATTTCCTCCGATTTAACCACTTGAACAGGACCATTTTAGCAGACCCACACGAAGGTGAGCGGTTCCAGAGAATACAACGAGTCCACCGAGTTAACAACTTAACCACTTATTTTGGTTAGGAAATAAACATCAGAGTTTTACAAGGTTTTCAAGAAAGACTACAGAAGGTAAAACCACTAGCGGAAGCAAAACGTCGGGGTCGGACGTCCCTGGTGAGGCCAGCCGGGACATCACTGATCCCTCTCCTCGCCGTCCGAGGAGGGATCCCACTCGACCGTCCAACCCGGAGGGAGCTGGGGCGACCAAGTGCCAGCGGGAGAAGGGTCAAGAGTAGCAACTTCACCTGAAAAACAGGAGCCACAACAAGGCTGAGCAACTAAGCTCAACAAGACTTAACCGACAGGGAGTAAAGCTACTCCACAGAACTAGACATGCAAGGCTTTTTGGCGGAAGGTTTTGTTTGCCAAAAGCACTAAATAAAACCCTATTTTCAAGTTTTAGCTCAGGTTCTAAGTTCATTATCCGGTCTAGGTTTTGCAACTATGCTAAACAATCATAGAACCAACCAAGGTATGTATATATATCAACAAAACCATGTCATCATCAGATTCATCATTTACTCAGGGTGACATAGCGATCAAGCAGTCTCAAACTGTGAGAGGCAGACGAATCGATTCGAGTTCTTTAACCATGCATGGTGAACATAACCTCACGACATCCGCGCACCCGGAGATCGCTTCCTGTGTCGGCCTTCCCCATCAATCCCCTAACCCGTGTCGGGCCCATTTCCTTTGGTGCAAGGTTCCACAGACCCGGCCTCTGCCGTTCTGTGACCACGCATGCCACCACGTGCGACATCCAGCAGAGGAAACTCCGTTCCAAGAACAATGGGGTGACCACTCACGTTTAGGTTCAATCCGGTACTAGGCTTCCTGTTGGAGGTATGCCCTAGAGGCAATCATAGAGATGATGATATTCCATTTGTATCCATGATTTGTATGTTGTGTTCATTGAATATCCATTGAAGGCTACTTGAATTGATTTGCAATTATGTGAATTGTATGTGAAACTCTTTACTTGTATGGTTATTCTAAAGTTGTCCCTAGTCGGAGTTCATGTGAGGACACACATGAATATTAGACTAGCACATGTATTAGTTGATGACTATGTTTCACAAGTCATGGACATGGAGATGTTGAACTAATAATGTGGACACATGTGGAGACATGTGCTAGGACTGACCCAACACGAGAAGTAGTTCTCTCTTTAAACAACATATACGCTTTGTCCTTAGACCGGAGATTGTCGCATGTATTCTAGATGTGGATCGACCTACTTAGGGGCTATCAAACGCTACGCCGTAACAGGGTAGTTATAAAGGTAGCTTTCGGGTTTGTCAAAAAGCATCCTATGAGACATGGTCAATCAAGATGGGATTTGCCCCTCTCTAATTGAGAGTGATATCTCTGGGCCCCTCGAGTGATCGGATCCGAAAATGCATGGCCATGCTACATACGGTTAAGAGTTAACCTACAAAGGGATTCCGAATCACAGGATCGAGAAAGAGCGGTCGGCTTGAAGCTAGACCAAATATCGTGAGGCAAAGGGAATAGCATATATATTATGTTTTGATGGTTCGTCTGATATGATCTTCGTGTGCGTATAGGAGTTGGCACGTCTTGCTAGAGGCCACTACCGACTATTGGGCCGAGTAGGAGTACTCGAGCCATGTCTATACGTATCCGAACCCATAGGGTCACACACTTAAGGGGCTGGAAGCCCAATTCAGATCTGATCCGAGTTGGATTAGGTTTAGAAGTACTAATGGGCCTCAGATCCAGAGGCCCATCAGGAACCTCTATAAATAGAGGGGTGGGGGCGCCCTAGGGTTTACACCTTTTGGCGAAACACACCTGCCACGCCTCCCACGCCCTCGCCTGTTGCAACTCGCGGATCTAGCAATCCGGCTTGCGATGCTTCCTCCCTGCACGTGTGGATACCTTGGAGGTGTTGCGCCTGCAGCACTTGGACGAGCCATCGACGAGCCGCCGACGAGCCACGACGAGCCGACGACGAGCCGCGGCACCGGAGGCGATCTTGCTGCACGTGGGAGCTGCTGGACGTGACGTGATCGACTACGTACGACTACGTTGATCGACTACGTACGACTACGTGATCGTCTTCACTGCATCGACGCATATCTACATCTTCCGCACCAGTAGTGCGTCGAGTGGTAATCCCGTGATCCTTATACGGCAGTTCTTCCTGGTTATACGCGGTAGAAATTTTGATTTGCGCTAGCGTAGCCTACCTCGTATCCCAACACTTCCTCATCCCATACTAAGTATGAGGTTAGTACTTTCAAACACTTGATCACGAACACCACCACTGTCGGGCCTTAGTCAAGTTTCATAGATAGATGGGGCGATCAACCGACCACCAAAGAGTTACCCAAACCCTGCCCCGTCCATCGTCCTTACAGTTGTAACAGAAGGGTAGACAATCAACTCCTACAACTCGCGAGTGACAGGAAATCACTCGACTTTTACCGCTTCCTATTTAAGCAAGCAGCTACTCGGTCCAACAACTAGTGTTCAGATCAGGGAAGCTACGATATGCGTCTAGGGTTCCAAACAACTCCTATACGTAAAAGCACACAAGCATGTTAAAGAAGGCATGCGCAAGTTTGGTAAAACAACATAGGGTTTTCATGCAACCGGGGCTTGCCTTCGAGCAAGGAGGAAGAGAACTGCTCGACTTCTGGGGCGGCTTCGGCTTCAGAGGGCAGGAGCTCAGCTACACCGTCGTCTTCTGGCGCCGGGTGTAGCTCGTAGAAGCCGTCGGCTAGGCGCAGCTCTACACGAATGCAATGCATTAGTTAGCATAGATGGTTATTTCAACAGTAACACTTGCAAGTCTGAGCCCAGAAACTCGCGACAAAAAGCAGGAGGGTGGGAAGGTTCAAGGGAGCTGGTGGAGATCAAGAGGTAAGGGTCCGAGGAAAGAAATTGGTGATCTAACCCTTAAACTAGAGGGTTGGTGTGCTAGGGATCCTCAGACTCAACGCTGAAGGGTTCCCAAGTTTTACACATACACTCTCGGTTTGAAGAAAAAGGTTTCAGCCGAGCCCTCGGGCAAGGCGAAGAGGGGTCGGCGGAACAGATAGGGTCGGGCGAGATGGAACCGGGGTCGGGCGGATAAGAGGGGTCGGATGAAGCGGACAAGGGTCGGACGAGGCGGATCAGGGGTCGGCAGCTTACCTTCTTCCTACAAGGAAAGCTTGGGGTCAGGAAGAAACAGGCCTGGGCGGAGGGGCTAAGGCTTTGAACAGCGGCTAGGTCCGGCAGTACTCCGGCGGCGGCGGTGCTTCTTGTGGATCACAAGTAAGCTCTTACGCAGCGCGGAGGAGCAAGCGGCTGGATGGCTTGGGGAAAATGGAGTGGAGCGGAGAGGAGAGTTCCTTAGGAACTTAGTGGAGTGGCGCTGGGAGCTCGAGCAGGGAGCAAGAGAAATGGCGGAAAGGCAGCGATGGCGGAGGGAACTCCGGCGGGGTTCGCGCAGTCCCTTTTATAGCAGCTGGGAAGGGAGAAGGGAAGTGATGCGGGAGTGAGAAGGGGAGCGGCGCGAAGGCCGGGGAAGAAGCAATGGAGTGCTCTGCCTGGGCGGCGATTGAGTGACGAGGGCGGTGGAGCAGGACTTCGGGGATGACGCCAGCGGTCATTGGGCTCTGGCGTCAGGGCGGCGCAGGAGCGGGTATGCCGGTGGTTGAGATTTGGCGGAGGCGGGCGTCGTCGTGCGGTAGAGTTGATGGAAGTGACCCGGTTAACGGCGCTAGAATCGAGGGTGCACAGGTGAGAAGACAGGCAGCCGCGGGCGTGCGGGCGAGCGCGGAGCAACAGATTGTCGGACGGCTTCTGATAGGGCGGGGAAAGGAGTTGTCGCTGCCGTGGTCAGGGTTGGCGGAGGAGGAATCATCGGGTAGCGAAGACCAGGTGGCGCGACTGTGTCGAAGTGACGGAAAAGACGGGCGACATCGGGCTCTGCGGGTCTGGCGACGTGATGATGGGCGTGGGAGGTGAGGCGTTGCAGAAAGATTGGAGAGGGGCTTCCACTGCAATTGGGGAAGGGGGCGCGAGAATCCATTCGGTCGCGGGCCAGAGACGAGGCGAAGCGGCGGGCGTCAGAGAAGTTGAGCCACGCGGCGGGGAAACTCTGAAGCGGGCATGCAACTCGAGTGCGCCTGTCGTGGAAGATCTGGGGGAAAAAGATCTCGTGGGTCCACCGGTCAGATAGAACGGACGTTTTGGGAAATACTTAGAAGGATCCGACGATGAGTTGGGGTTGGCGGGGTCGGAACTGGAGACAAGCGGGGAGGGGTCGGGTCTCAGGGGTCGGGACCGGTCGGGAGGTTGAACACTTAGGCTTGGAAAGCTAATACGGTGATCAGGGGCTCGGATTAAGATTAACTTGGAAGATTTGGGGCCGGTCGTCACACTCTCTCTGGCATCGAGTTCCCCTGATGCATAATGTGGGTACAGGTGCATATGTGGGTACAAGTGCAGTCACGGTACGGCAACGTTCCGGGACCGTGGGGCCTTGTATCCCAGGGAATGGAGCCTTGTCCACGTGCCTGGGGATTGATGGGGACGGCTGACATATGTGGACTCGGTGTGGTACACATCTATTGTGGGTTTAGGTTCACCTTGCAAGGTTAAGAAACTCGATTCAAATCGTCTGCCTCTCATAGTTTTTGACTACTTAATCACTATGCTACACTTTGTAAGAAGTGGAACAAGTATGATGATAAATGCTGATGCTTGAATTAAATTGCTTATTCACCATGCTTGCTTAGAAGAAGTTCTTACTTAGACTGGATAATCAATTAGAATTTGCTGCTAAAACTTGAAAGTAAGGATCTATCTTAGATGCTTTTGGCAAAACAAACCCCTCAGCCAAAAAGCCTTGCATGTCTAGAAGTCGGTGGAGTAGCTACCACCTGATGGGTAAGCCTTGTTGAGTATTAGTATACTCAGCCTTGCTTGTAGCTCTATTTTTAGGTATGGATGTTAATAAGTTGGCTGCTAGTTTGACTTGGCCGACCCATCTCCCTCCAGGTTGGACGATCGAGTGGGACCCATCCTCGGATGGCGAGAAACGTGGTGACCGATATCATGGCAGGCTTCACCATGGTATCTTGCATCGACATTAGACTATCGTTTTATTTCTGCTGCTTTGAACTCTGAAACTTGACTTTTATGCATTTGAACTCTTGAGTTGTAATAACTTAATTTGGGACCTGTAATGAAATATCTGGATTGTTGTAATCTCTGGACTTGTCTTCATACGAGTATGCTTTGTTTCGATCTGAGACATGTGGTTGCATCGGGTGAAACCCGACAGACTACCATTTTAATTCTATTAAAGTGTCTATTCGCATTTAAGGTGATGTTGAGTACACTTTAGCTGAGTTAACTTGGGTGGTTCTGCCACAATTTCAACAATTACGAGTTCTAGGAGTACTGCGAGAATAGTGGGATCAACATCCGGTATGTATTTGTCGCTCATCCATGGGCTAACGGTTAGGTTGAGCGCGTCAACGGGTTGTAACTGGAGGCTCGGAAGAAAAGATAACACGACATTGGCAACACCAAAGGTGGCAAGTAGCTCAAAGAGCTACCCAATGTCCTCTGGGGGCTTCGCACCCAGCCGTGCAAGCCTACAGGGTACTCGCCCTACTTCTTGGTCTACGGATCAGAAGCCATCCTCCCCGCCGACGTCATGTGGAAATCTCTAGTAGTCGAGCAGTATGAGGAGGGTGCGACAGAAGAAACAAGGCGTCTAGACTTAGACAGCCTCGAAGAAGCTCGTGTGTAGCACTCGTCCAGTCAGGAAGATACCTTGAAGGAATTCACCACTATCATGATTGCAACATCAAAGAATGTTCGTTCAACATAGGTGTCATGGTCCTCAAGCCTATTCAAGACACCAAGGGGCTGCACACGCAAAATTCGCCATGGGAGGGTCCTTTCATCGTCTCCAAGGTCACTGGACCTAGGTCGTACAGGCTACAAACTCTCTCTAGCGAAGAAGACAACAATTCATGGAACATCGAACATTTGTGTTGATTCTACCCATAGTTTACATACTCATGTAAATCTGCCATTGGCCTCAATTGTACAAATTACAATTTAATAAAGCAGAGTTATTTTTCATCGTAAAACGACTAGCCTCTACCTGATTGCAGCTTGCAAAAAGCAAGTTTGTTGAGCTATTCAGCTCCCTCGGGTACAATTGCCCAAATCGTGGCTTGTATTCACAAGTCTGCACACAGATGCTCACGAGTTATTCAACTCGTTGGACAAAAGTTGTCCATATGCGGCTTGTAAAAATTAGTCTGCACATATATCTTTTTGAGTTATTCAACTTGTTTGGATAGCAGCAACTTGCAAAAAGTAAGCTTGCACACAAAATTCTTGAGCTAGTCAGCTCCTGGGACAAGTCTGTCCATCGATGGTCTTCACAAAAGAAGCCATCAACAAACCTGGGAGTTCCTATACTACTCGAGTTCTTATCTAGATGAGTCTGTCTAGCTGCAGCTTGTAATAACAAGTTTGTAGTTCCAGGTCTTCGAATCACAACACCCGAACAACCCAGAGAGGTTGCATAGGTAGGCTCCAGCTAACGAAGCCCTGAAGAGTCTACTCGCCTAAAGAGTCTGACTACCCAGATACCTGAGTACTTGCACTGTGCACTCTACATCTCATATCTTAATAGGTTCACAAGAGTAGCCTTGTGCGCAGACACTCTCAACGACTACACGACCAATTATCAGGGTAGTTCAAGAGATGCACTAAAACAAAGAATTCAAACAAGTTGCCAAGCAACAAAATTGTGATATGACTTCAAATACTTTACATTCCATCCTAATCATGTTTACATTACAATGACATATGGTTTTTTACATGACAAACTACTCAAGGTCTATTTGACTGGCTACCTCCTTAGCAATGGGAGCTATTTCTTGCAGGTACTGTTGGAATTGCTCATCAAAGCAGTCCTTTGCAATCCCCTCTGCAACAGGAGCCAATTTGGCTTGCGGGTAGAAGGACTTTACCATGGCCAACAATTACTTTGAGATGGACTCTGTCATCTTCTAGATATAGCCGGTGATCTTCCTAGGACATCCTTGAGTACCTCCACCAAGGGGCGGGGCTCCACGCCTTCGGCTGAGGGCTCCACCATGTCGACGATAGGTTGAGTAGCTTCTGTTAATTCTTTCAGAGCAAGCTTGGTTGCCGCAAACTCAGCCTCATGATCTCGAAGGGTCATCATGGTATTCACCAGGTCAACTTCTCTGTCGACGCGCAATTTCTTTTCCTTCTCCAGCTTGTGCTCTAGAGTCTCGTACTGAGCGGTCAACTTATTTGATCCGTCACTCTGTAATACGAGTTCTGCCAATCAGTCACGCGAACTTGGAGATCTTCTTTTTCCTTCTGGAGCTCTGCAAGAACAAACGCAAGGAACAAGTCAGTATCATCAAGTGCAAATTAGTACTTGAAGACCAACGAAAGATGACATGTTACCTTCTACTCGGTGCTTCAACATCTTGTTGTGCTTCCGGAGGCGGTCCTTCTCCTCTGCAGTTCTCTAGATGAGATTCTGATACTCCGTGGCTTGCCCATCACACTTTATAAGTAGCCGGGAGGAGTACTACCGCTCCTTGACTAGCTCCTGTTCAAGTGCTTGTGCCCGCATGATAGTGTCTCCATAGCTTTGGATCATCTCTGATTTCTAGCAGGTTAACTCAATCAATTTCTGCGAAAACAGAGCAAGTACTTGTATAAGTAAACGAGTACCACTTTAAGATGAAGACAAAGGCAGAAGTAAAACTTACCTCTATAAACTCACCTACATGATGATGCATTTCACTAACCATGGGCTCCATCTCTATGGTGGTCAGAGGGTTAGCTAAACGCTGGATCTACTCCAAGTCCAACCCTTCAGCAATCCACATTTCCTCGTGCTCTTGGACATTCGGCGCACCAAAAGGAACCAGTACCCAGCTAGTTGATGGACCAGCTCCTGAAGACAAAAGGGAGGCCACGCTACGGCCCCGCCTCAAATGGTGGGATGACGGCCAGCACTTGTAGAGCCTCAACAGCTTCAACTTCAGCTTCTGGCTCGGGGGCTACAAGCATAGCCTCGACTCCAGTAGTAGTTGCCACCTCTGCCTCAGTCTCCGTCTCCAGCTTGGGGGCTGCCAAAGTCGCCACCACTGCGGAAGTAGTCGCTGCAATGGGCTCGGCCACTAGTAGCTTAGGGGCTGGCACTATAGCAACATTAAGTGACACAATAACATTGTGCATGAGTGGAGCGACAAGTGATACAAGACCTGGAGAGACTTCAGGCGTAGGCTGTCCCTCTAGCGGCGGAATCGAAGGCATCGGGATAGGGTCTTGAGTTGAGCGGCTACTGCCATTAGCTGCAGAACTTGGTCTTGGGCCTCCTATATCCACACCAGCGGATTTCCTGAAATAAGACAAGCTTCAAAACACACTACAGAGCAACATCAAGTCACAATTAGTACTTGGATACTTACTTGGTGGACCTCTTTATCTTTATAGAAGGCTCCCCCGCCAAGCGCGTGTCCTTGACTATGGCTGATGGCTTCTTCGACACGGCTTGCTAGATCGCAGCTTGATCCTTGCCAGCCTTAGCTATCGTCTCCACTACTTGAGTAGTCTGTGCGCCGGTGGGATTGGCCCTAGCGATAGGAGGTTCTTCATCATCGTCAAGGTCAATAAACTCCTTGATCGCCAGCAGCACCTGATGCACGACTTCCATAGTCGTCTTCCCCACCTCTGTCTCCTCCTCAACTACCTGCAATTCATCAATGTCAAAATCAAGTTAGGCATGGTAGAAAGGAAAACAATTTACGGGTACTAGATCCTCAAGATCTTATCCTTCTTCGAATGTGATTACCGGAGGGGGAACTGTCAGTGTTTAAACCTGGCAACCTACTAAGGGAGTACCCAAGGTAGAGTTTTGGTTGGTGTTTGTCGCTAAAATCTGGAACTCGATGGTGTACGTAGGCATGCGATTTGGACAAGGGCTGCTAGATCGTGTAATACCCTACGTCCTGTGTGTTGTTTGCTTGTATTGGATTGAACTTGTTTGGAGGAGGGTCCTTGCCTGCCCTTATATACTGGGGGAGCAGGGTTATAAGTCGGTTGTCTTACAAGAGTACTAGTCGGTTTCGACAAGAGAGTCCTACTCTAATTGCTATGACTAGTTTCCTTGTACTCCATGTGGACTACGCCATCCTGCACCGTAGTCTCCATGTCTGATACATCTCGGTGTACAGCCCCACATGCGGATCTATCCAAACCTTCTGATGGACCCATGGATGTATGTATGATGAGCCCCCGAGTACGTTTTAGCCAAATGTAACAGTCTCGAGTACCTTTACAGACTTCGCTCGACTAGTTTCTGGTGCTCTTTGAGTACTTTGTCAGGGTTGAGTCTTCAAGTAACTTGAGTACTGTCATGCGGCTGGAAAGTGCTCAAGCCTCATCTGATGTTGCCTTTGAACATCTATCCTTGAATCTTTATATGGAAGTACAATGAAAATCGCACTCCATATGGAGTGTCCCTCGAGTCTTAGGTTAAATCGAATAATCAGGCTGAGGATCAATCTGCATCTGTATTGTCTTCATCTTGATCTTGAAGAAAAAGAATTTTTTAACCAATGAGCACGGTGTACGGAGCCCTCGAGCCGTTACACGACTAGCTCCTGGAGGTATAAGGGTCAACCACTGGTCATCGTGACCATTTGCCAACGATCAACTCTATCTCTTGCGATAAATCTGGTCACCGTCGGACAAGTGCGAAATTTTTGGCCAACTGCAAAATTTTTGGCCAGGTGCGAAAACATCGGGCCATTACCTCTGTTAACTCCACCACTGTTATAAAGGGACGGGAGAAGTTACCCCTCCCATTTACTTTGTCATTTGCCATCTGCTATCTGCCCTTGCTAAAAAACCTACCCTCGAGCTCCACTACAATCCAATCTTAGATCGCCAGCGCCGCCTCCCCCGCCGAGCCCCTGAACTTATGCGAGTAAAGAGACATGTGAGCATCAGGATGGGGAAAAAAGTTGCTGGTTCCAAGGACGTTGAGGGTTCCAAGAAGGGATCTAGGAAGGGGAAGGAACCCCAACTGCCACCACCAAAGTACAGAAAGACCAACCAGACTGCGCCGCCGAACTAGGCCATGGTCTGGAAGAGGTCGAGCATGAAGGAGGAGGAGATCCAAGAGCTCGTGACAGCGAAGCTATTGAAGGACAAGGCCACTGTAGGCTGGAGGTGCACCCACGGGAATCCATGGCCATTGGAGACACACCCAAATGAGATGTTAACATTCGGGCTTTTTGTTGAGTGGGGTTTTGCTCTGCCCACTTCTGATTTCTTATGGGGTCTCTTGGAATACTACCATCTGCAATTGGTTCATCTCAACCCCAATAGCATCCTCCATATTGCCATATTTGTACATTTGTGCAAAGCTTTTCTAGGGATTTAGCCCCACTTCAACTTGTTCCGGAAAATATTCCGCGTGAAGCCGCAGCCCAGGAAGGAGCACACCGAGGTAGTCGCTGGTGTAGCGATCCAGATCCAGGAGAAAAGCAGTAGTCTGTACCTAGATTACAAGACCATCAAATCGCACCCCGGGTGGAAAAAAAGTGGTTTTATGTTGAAGACCATGTGCCAAAGTTGCCTAAGGTCACTGGTCACCACCTGGTGTGGAATAGTAGGTGGATCGACGAACCGACAACCGGTGAAAGTGTGCAAGTACCTGAGCTTCTAGCCAGGATCGCCAATCTGAAGGCGAAGGGACTAACAGGCATTGGGGTAGCCTTCAGTTTCTTGAAGAGATGAGTACAGCCCCTGCAACTCCACCACATGTGGGGTTACGAGTACTCAGGTCTTAATGACTCATCCTGGATGTCGCCTGAAGAGATCGCCACTGATGAAGTGATGGAGAGACTAGGGTGTATGTTCAAGAATGCTAAGGATATCCCCAAGGTAGTCGGGGCCTTCAATGCTTCTGACCCGCCAAGAGAAGTAAGTACCCATGGCCGTAGCTCCCGAATACCTATTCGTTGTTGATCTTCTTTGCCGACTTATTTCCCTTTATGCAGGAAGACGTACTTCTGTTCTTTTCACCCCCTCCTCCACCCAGTGCTGATGATAGCAAAAACGTGCGGCGTACTTTTGGACTGGGTTGCTCTGTAATTGGGGCCACCCAGGAGGAAGAGGAGGAGGAGGACGAAGAGACCAAGTCCCTCAGCAGCTCGGACACTGATGCTGCTGAAGATTTTGTTGTGCACCATCGTACTTCAGAGTAGGCCGGAGCATCCTCTGGCACGTCGAAGCATCCTACTGAAGATGAGCTTGGTGCCAGTTTAGCCCCGCCGTCAAGGAGGAGACGGACGGCGGTTGTCAAAAGGCATGTTTCGTGTAGTCTTCACATCATCAAGGATGCTCCTCCACCGGTAATAACCTTTGAGGAAGGGCAAGACCCTAAGGTGCGGGTACGATTAAGCTTGTATAGTAATACCACGTACATTGATCATGACTTCTTTTTCCTGCAGGTGGCCGATGATGTAGTCGAGACAACGGAGACGGCAGCCGATACCATTCCAACTGAAGTTATAGGTGTTGGGGAGGATATTAATGCTGGTGATGATCGCGAGCAACCCGCTGCTGAAGTGAACCCTGCGAGTACTGAGGTACCCGTAGGGATGAAGTTAGGAGCAACAAAAAGTTACAATAAGTACTCGAAAGGACAGGAAAGATTAGTTTGACGATCTCCTCAACTTCAGCCTGAGTTTGCCAAACAATCGCGGTGGCTTGACGGATGGAGATGGCGCTTTCAGCGGAGCTTGCACATCCACAAGAGGATCTTGGCCAGCCTTGAGCTTCACCTCTACTACTTGAGTTGTCTCTACGACATTGAGTTTTATCACCTGTGGATCATCCTGAACTACATCTTGAGGCTCTAGATCATCCTCAATCTCAATCAGCTCCTCGGTGATTGGTGCCTTGCTTTGAGCAGCCACAGCAGCCGCCTTCTCTGCTTCAGTCACCTCTTCGAGTACTTGCAAACACTAGTGTCATCCTCAGTAGATACGGTGGTGATACTGGAAACACCTTTCAGGAGTACACGATACTTACGAGCTTGTTCTTCCTCATAAGTAATTACCGTTGGAGGCACATCTTCCACGAGTACAAACTTATTCACAACCCATTTCACAATAACGGATAGCTTCTTATTTGGTGCTAGAGGAATTGCAACCTCAAGCTCATTAGCAGTCGAGCGTTTCCTTGCTCCGGAGGAAGACCCAGCCTTAGCAGATGGCTGAGCCTTGACTTCATCTGCGACGTCAGAACTAGTGCCACTAGAGGACTCGACTACCTCCTCCTCCTGGTCATCGCCTATCATGCCTTCCTGTGTAAACACGCGAGGAGTAGCTTTACAGGATTCTTCGAATCCGGGAGGAGGAGGAGCATAGAAATACAAATCAACATCTGTTGGGATACTGGGTAGGCTACGCTAGCGCAACTCAAAATTTCTACCGCGTAAAACCAGGAATAACTGCCGTATAAGGATCACGGGATTACCACTCGACGCACTACTGGTGCGGAAGATGTAGATATGCGTCGATGCAGTGAAGACGATCACGTAGTCGTACGTAGTCGATCAACGTAGTCGTACGTAGTCGATCACGTCAACATCCAGCAGCTCGTCCACGTGCAGCAAGATCGTCCCCGGTGCCGCGGCTCGTCGTTGGCTCGTCGTGGCTCGTCGGCGGCTCGTCCAAGTGCTGCAGGCGCAACACCTCCAAGGTATCCACATGTGCAGGGAGGAAGCGTCGCAAGCCGGACTGCTAGATCCGCGAGTTGCAACAGGCAAGGGCGTGGGAGGCGCGGCAGGTGTGTTTCGCCAAAAGGTGTAAACCCTAGGGCGCCCCCACCCCTCTATTTATAGAGGTTCCTAACGGGCCTTTGGGTCCGAGGCCCATTAGTACTTCTAAACCTAATCCAACTCGGATCAAATCCGAATTGGGCTTCCAGCCCCTTAAGTGTGTGACCCTATGGGTTCGGATACGTATAGACATGGCCCTGTTGGAGGCAATCATAGAGATGATGATATTCCATTTGTATCCATGATTTGTATATTGTGTTCATTGAATATCCATTAAAGGCTACTTGAATTGATTTGCAATTATGTGAATTGTATGTGAAACTCTTTACTTGTATGGTTATTCTAAAGTTGTCCCTAGTCGGAGTTCATGTGAGGACACACATGAATATTAGACTAGCACATGTATTAGTTGATGACTATGTTTCACAAGTCATGGACATGGAGATGTTGAACTAATAATGTGGACACATGTGGAGACATGTGCTAGGACTGACCCAACACGAGAAGTAGTTCTCTCTTTAAACAACATATACGCTTTGTCCTTAGACCTGAGACTGTCGCATGTATTCTAGATGTGGATCGACCTACTTAGGGGCTATCAAACGCTACGCCGTAACAGGGTAGTTATAAAGGTAGCTTTCGGGTTTGTCAAGAAGCATGCTATGAGACATGGTCAGTCAAGATTGGATTTGCCCCTCTCTGATTAAGAGTGATATCTCTGGGCCCCTCGAGTGGTCGGATCCGAAAATGCATGGCCATGCTACGTACGGTTAAGAGTTAACCTACAAAGGGATTCCGAATCACAGGATCGAGAAAGAGCGGTCGGCTTGAAGCTAGACCAAATATCGTGAGGCAAAGGGAATAGCATGTATATTATGTTGTGATGGTTCGTCTGATATGATCTTCGTGTGCGTATAGGAGTTGGCACATCTTGCTAGAGGCCGCTACCGACTATTGGGCCGAGTAGGAGTACTCGGGCCATGTCTATACGTATCCGAACCCATAGAGTCACACACTTAAGGGGCTGGAAGCCCAATTCGGATCTGATCCGAGTTGGATTAGGTTTAGGAGTACTAATGGGCCTCAAATCCAGAGGCCCATCAGGAACCTCTATAAATAGAGGGGTGGGGGCGCCCTAGGGTACACACCTTTTTGGCGAAACACACCTGCCGCGCCTCCCACGCCCTCGCCTGTTGCAACTCGTGGATCTAGCAGTCCGGCTTGTGACGCTTCCTCCCTGCACGTGTGGATACCTTGGAGGTGTTGCGCCTGCAGCACTTGGATGAGCCGCCGACGAGCCATCGACGAGCCACGACGAGCCGACGACGAGCCGCGGTACCGGAGGCGATCTTGCTGTGCACGTGGACGAGCTGCTGAGGAGCTGCTGGACGTGATCGACTACGTACGACTACGTGATCGTCTTCACTGCATCGACGCATATCTACATCTTCCGCACCAGTAGTGCGTCGAGTGGTAATCCCGTGATCCTTATACGGCAGTTCTTCCTGGTTATACGCGGTAGAAAATTTTGTTTTGCGCTAGCGTAGCGTACCTCGTATCCCTACAGTGGTATCAAGAGCCGTAGCTGCTTAGTTTTGGATTCGGGATGTGTGCATATGGAGATATGCGAGTTTTCTATTTCATCTATGTCCTGGTTTCGTGCCCTTGCTGCAATGGTAGTGTAACGACATACTCCTACCGGTCGGTTTCCGCCATCGGAGTTAAGTGATACACATAAATCCAGTTGCAGTGAGGGAAGATCAATATGATTGGTCAAATCGGAATCCAGGGTCATACGCCAGGCGCATTAGATGTGCAATAGTAGATGGGATCTACTGCCGGGGTCGGGATTTTGCCGTATGCGCATGCTTCGGTAAATCAGCCGTAACTTTTCGGTACGATCTCGGATCGGGGCGATTTCTATACGAAAATTGATCTACAGAAAAAATTACACATGAAATTCAACCGCTTTGCCGTTTTCGGCGAAATTAGATTTGCCAAATTCGGCTTGGAAGATGGAGTTTCGGGCCTCCGAAGTTTGGAACGTTAGGACGCCTAACTCTGTTTTGCAGGATGTATGCATGTATCTTGTGATCAGTATGACCCCCTTGTGTATGTGATGCATGTGTGTAACTCATTCGTGACCTGCGTGTCACGCGTACAGCAACACGGCAGGAGCCATATGTGTTGTCACTTTATTGTATTTAATGGTCTGCGTACCAATCTGTGATGATCCAAGCAACTATGTAATCTTCATTACTAGATTCTTTACTAGCTATTAAGCGTAATAGCATGCTCTAGTTCTTGGAGGACTCATCACCAGGAGAATGGCGCACATGGAACATGGAGATGGAGATCACCATGGTGAACAGGTTCTATGGAGATGGAGATCACCATATGAAAACGGGCCATACTGTGTCACAAGTATGTGAATGCTATTCTGTTTATGTTTTACTTTCTGCATGTTGTGATGTTAGAAGTAGAACGATCCCTCACAAAGTTTAAGTTAGTATGCCCTCCCAACTAAAACTTGCACCGTCCCATGTCTTGTACAATTAGTGGTGGGTCTATGAAATTAGGGTGCCACTAGTTTTCCTTGACTAGACGGGTTTGTGTCGGACACTTACACGCATAAGGGTTGGTTTGCTTAACAAGGTTATCTTAACGGTTAAGGACCTTGGGGCATAAAGGTTGGGCGCCGAGACATGGAGATGTCACCCAACAACAGGAGTCATATGTGATATGATTAGCAAAAGTTGCTTACCGATCTACCTCGTTTGCTAGCGGTGATGCTAAAGCTCACTAGTGGACTTGTTAGTTGTGGATCCTGAATCACTAAGTTTCAATAGAGGGATATTGATTTTAGTGGGAGTAGATTCTATTAAAATAGTTTAATGTAATTTGCTCTATCATGGATACGTTTGTCTTAGTGTATTTTGCATTACTTTTGTTGTAGATTAAATGGCACCTAGCAACACCACCACATCGTTTGCTTTGCGTTCGGTCCTTGAGAAGGACAAGTTAAATGGAACAAACTACTCGGATTGGATCTGTAACCTGAGAATTGTTCTCATGGCTGAGAAAAAGGAAGATGTTCTAGACAACCCACTACCAGAAGAACCTGCTGATGATGCACCCGCTGCTGCTAAGAATGCTTACAAGAAAGCATGTGATGCTAACCTTGAAGTAAGCTGCCTTATGCTTGCTTGCATGGAACCCGAGCTGCAGATGCAGTTCGAAACAAACCATGAGGCGCACGATATGATCGTGGCGCTTAGAGACATGTTCCAAACACAGGCCAGGACTGAAAGGTTCAATGTGTCTAAGGCCTTTGTTGAGAGCAAGCTAGCAGAAGGCGCAGCAGTAGGACCACACGTAATCAAGATGGTTGGTTACACTCAACGGTTGGAGAAGCTAGGCTTCCCACTGGGCCAAGAGTTGGCCACTGATTTCATTCTTTCGTCTCTTCCGCCTAGCTATGGGAACTTCATCTCGAACTACCATATGCATGGGACGGAGAAGGTCTGAATGAGCTGTGTGGTATGCTCAAGACAGCAGAGGCTGACATCAAGAAAAGCGCTAGTACCAGCCATGTGATGGCGATACAGAACAAGCCCAGCTTTAAGAAGAAGGGCAATTCTTGGAAGAAGAAGGACAAGGCTGGAACGTCCAAGCCAAACCCACCGCCCAAGGTTAAAGCTGGACCTGGACCTGCTCCAGACAAAGAGTGCTTTTACTGTCATGAACTTGGTCACTGGAAGAGAAACTGCAAGCAGTACCTAGCTTCCTTGAAGAACGGCGGAAGTAAGAGTACTTCTACCTCAGGTACGCTTGTTGTAAATGTTATAGACAACATATTTCTTGCTGATACAATTATTAATTCTTGGGTATTTGATACCGGATCGGTTGCTCATATTTGCAATTCGATGCAGGGAATGATAAGAAGTAGAAGCGTGGAAAGAGGAGAAGTTGATTTCCGCGTGGGAAATAATGCAAGAGTTGCTGCTTTGACCGTCGGGACGATGCAACTCCACCTCCCGTCAGGATTTATTATGGAGTTGAATAATTGTTATTTTGTTCCTAGTTTAAGTCGAAACATTTTATCTCCTTCATGCTTGATGAAGGATGGTTATTCATTTGCGAGTGAAAACAATGGTTGTGTGATCTCTAAGAATAATATGTTTATGGCTTTTGCGCCCATTGTGAATGGATTATTTGTTTTAAATCTTGATGGTTCACCTGTCTGTAATGTAAGTGCTAAAAGGCCTCGGCCTAATGATTTGAGTCCTACCTACTTGTGGCATTGTCGTTTGGGTCATATAAGTGAAAAGCGCATGAAGAAGCTCCATTCTGATGGACTTCTAACTTCGTTTGATTTTGAATCATACGAGACATGCGAGGCTTGCTTGCTAGGCAAGATGACCAAGACGCCTTTCACAGGATTTCCTGAGAGAGCAGTAGACTTGTTGGAACTCGTACATAGTGATGTATGCGGACCAATGAGCACGACGGCTAGAGGAGGATTCCAATACTTCATAACTTTCACTGATGATTTTAGTAGATATGGCTATGTCTACTTCATGAGGCACAAGTCTGAAACCTTTGAAAAGTTCAAGGAATTTCAAAATGAAGTTGAAAATCAGCGTGGCAAGAAAATTAAGGCCTTACGATCTGATCGTGGAGGCGAGTATTTGAGCCACGAGTTTAGCAATCATCTAAAGAGTTGCGGAATTGTTCCACAACTTACGCCGCCTGGAACACCTCAGAGAAACGGTGTGTCCGAGCGACATAATCGAACTTTGTTAGACATGGTTCGATCAATGATGAGCCAGTCAGACCTACCGTTGTCATTTTGGGGATACGCTCTAGAAACAGCAGCTTTCACACTTAATAGGGTACCATCTAAATCTGTAGTTAAGACACCATATGAGATATGGACTGGAAAGGTTCCTAGTTTGTCTTTTCTAAAGATTTGGGGATGTGAAGTGTTTGTCAAGCGACTTCAGTCGGACAAGATCACACCCAAGTCGGATAAGTGCATTTTCGTGGGATATCCAAAGGAAACTTTGGGATATTATTTCTACAACCGATCAGAAGGCAAAGTGTTTGTCGCTCGGAACGGGGTTTTCCTAGAGAAAGAGTTTCTCAAAGGAGAAAAGAGTGGAAAGATAGTGCATCTTGAAGAAGTTCAAGATGAGCCAATCGGGCAAGAATCAATGAGTGATGCTAACGTAGCAGAACAAGTTGAGATACCCATGGCGAGAGAAGCACCGCCACAACCACGAAGGTCGGCAAGGCTCCGCGAAATGCGGGAAATATTATTGTTGGACAATGATGAGCCTGCGACATATGCAGAAGCAATGATGGACCCAGACTCCGAAAAATGGCAGAGTGCCATGCAATCCGAAATAGAGTCCATGGGAGACAATCAAGTTTGGAACTTGGTTGACCCGCCTGATGGTGTTAAAGCCATAGAGTGCAAGTGGATCTATAAGAAGAAAAAGGACATGGATGGAAATGTTCACATCTATAAAGCACGACTTGTCGCAAAAGGTTTTCGACAAGTTCAAGGAGTTGACTACGACGAGACCTTCTCGCCCATAGTGATGCTTAAGTCCATTCGAATTATTCTAGCTATAGCTGCATATTTCGATTATGAGATATGGCAGATGGATGTCAAGATAGCTTTCCTGAATGGAAACCTAGCTGAGGACGTGTATATGATACAGCCCGAGGGTTTTGTCGATCCGAAAAATGCTGGAAAGGTATGCAAGCTTCAAAGATCCATTTATGGATTGAAGCAAGCATCTAGGAGTTGGAACATTCGTTTTGATGAAGTGGTCAAAGGGTTTGACTTCACCAAGAACGAAGAAGAGTCTTGTGTTTACAAGAAGGTTAGTGGGAGCTCTGTAGTATTTCTAATCTTATATGTGGATGACATATTACTGATTGGAAATAACATTCCTATGCTTGAGTCCGTAAAGACTTCACTGAAAAATAGTTTTTCGATGAAGGACTTAGGGGAAGCGGCATATATTCTGGGCATTAAGATCTATAGAGATAGATCGAGAAGGCTTATAGGTTTGAGCCAAGATACTTATATTGACAAAGTGTTGAAGCAGTTCAGCTTGGAAGAGGCAAAGAAAGGGTTCTTGCCTATGTCACATGGCATACATCTCAGCAAGACTCAGTGTCCTTCGACTGCTGATGAGCGGGATCGCATGAGTAGAGTGCCATATGCCTCGGCTATTGGATCTATCATGTATGCAATGATAAGTACTCGCCCAGATGTTTCATATGCGCTAAGTATGACAAGCAGACACCAATCTGATCCAGGTGAGAGTCACTGGACAGCGGTGAAAAACATTCTTAAGTACTTGAGAAGGACTAAAGATATGTTCCTCATCTATGGAGGTCAGGAGGAGCTCGTTGTAACAGGTTACACCGATGCTAGTTTCCAAACCGACAGAGATGATTCAAAGTCACAATCAGGATTTGTGTTCACGCTAAATGGTGGTGCTATTAGTTGGAAGAGTTCCAAGCAGGAGACGGTGGCCGATTCTACGACAGAAGCTGAGTACATCGCGGCTTCGGAAGCCGCGAAGGAAGGTGTTTGGATAAGGAATTTCCTCATTGAGCTTGGTGTGTTCCCGAATGCGTCCAGCCCATTGAATCTCTACTGTGATAACAATGGGGCAATTGCGCAAGCAAAGGAGCCAAGGAACCACCAGAAGAACAAACACGTTATGCGGCGATTTCATCTCATTCGAGACTTCGTTAACCGGGGTGAGATCAAGATATGCAAAATACACACGGATCTGAACATTTCTGATCCGTTGACAAAACCACTCCCGCAGGCTAAGCATGATGCGCATGTAAGAGCTATGGGTATTAGGTACCTTCTAGATTGACTCTAGTGCAAGTGGGAGACTGTTGGAGGTATGCCCTAGAGGCAATCATAGAGATGATGATATTCCATTTGTATCCATGATTTGTATATTGTGTTCATTGAATATCCATTAAAGGCTACTTGAATTGATTTGCAATTATGTGAATTGTATGTGAAACTCTTTACTTGTATGGTTATTCTAAAGTTGTCCCTAGTCGGAGTTCATGTGAGGACACACATGAATATTAGACTAGCACATGTATTAGTTGATGGCTATGTTTCACAAGTCATGGACATGGAGATGTTGAACTAATAATGTGGACACATGTGGAGACATGTGCTAGGACTGACCCAACACGAGAAGTAGTTCTCTCTTTAAACAACATATACGCTTTGTCCTTAGACCTGAGACTGTCGCATGTATTCTAGATGTGGATCGACCTACTTAGGGGCTATCAAACGCTACGCCGTAACAGGGTAGTTATAAAGGTAGCTTTCGGGTTTGTCAAGAAGCATGCTATGAGACATGGTCAGTCAAGATGGGATTTGCCCCTCTCTGATTGAGAGTGATATCTCTGGGCCCCTCGAGTGGTCGGATCCGAAAATGCATGGCCATGCTACGTACGGTTAAGAGTTAACCAACAAAGAGATTCCGAATCACAGGATCGAGAAAGAGCGGTCGGCTTGAAGCTAGACCAAATATCGTGAGGCAAAGGGAATAGCATGTATATTATGTTGTGATGGTTCGTCTGATATGATCTTCGTGTGCGTATAGGAGTTGGCACGTCTTGCTAGAGGCCGCTACCGACTATTGGGTCGAGTAGGAGTACTCGGGCCATGTCTATACGTATCCGAACCCATAGGGTCACACACTTAAGGGGCTGGAAGCCCAATTCGGATCTGATCCGAGTTGGATTAGGTTTAGGAGTACTAATGGGCCTCGAATCCAGAGGCCCATCAGGAACCTCTATAAATAGAGGGGTGGGAGCGCCCTAGGGTACACACCTTTTTGGCGAAACACACCTGCCGTGCCTCCCACGCCCTTGCCTGTTGCAACTCGCTGATCTAGCAGTCCGGCTTGTGACGCTTCCTCCCTGCACGTGTGGATACCTTGGAGGTGTTGCGCCTGCAGCACTTGGACGAGCCGCCGACGAGCCATCGACGAGCCACGATGAGGCGACGACGAGCCGCGGTACCGGAGGCGATCTTGATGTGCACGTGGACGAGCTGCTGAGGAGCTGCTGGACGTGATCGACTACGTACGACTACGTGATCGTCTTCACTGCATCGACGCATATCTACATCTTCCGCATCAGTAGTGCGTCGAGTGGTAATCCCGTGATCCTTATACGGCAGTTCTTCCTGTTTATACGCGGTAGAAAATTTTGTTTTGCGCTAGCGTAGCCTACCTCGTATCCCTACAGGCCCGAGTACTTCTACTCGGCCCAATAGTCGGTAGCGGCCTCTAGCAAGACGTGCCAACTCCTATACGCACACGAAGATCATATCAGACGAACCATCACAACATAATATACATGCTATTCCCTTTGCCTCACGATATTTGGTCTAGCTTCAAGCCGACCGCTCTTTCTCGATCCTGTGATTCGGAATCCCTTTGTAGGTTAACTCTTAACCATACGTAGCATGGCCATGCATTTTCGGATCCGATCACTCGAGGGGCCCAGAGATATCACTCTCAATCAGAGAGGGGCAAATCCCATCTTGATTGACCATGTCTCATAGCATGCTTCTTGACAAACCCGAAAGCTACCTTTATAACTACCTTGTTACGGCGTAGCGTTTGATAGCCCCTAAGTAGGTCGATCCACATCTAGAACACATGCGACAATCTCAGGTCTAAGGACAAAGAGTATATGTTGTTTAAAGAGAGAACTACTTCTTGTGTTGGGTCAGTCCTAGCACATGTCTCCACATGTGTCCACATTATTAGTTCAACATCTCCATGTCCATGACTTGTGAAACATAGTCATCAACTAATACATGTGCTAGTCTAATATTCATGTGTGTCCTCACATGAACTCCGACTAGGGACAACTTTAGAATAACCATACAAGTAAAGAGTTTCACATACAATTCACATAATTGCAAATCAATTCAAGTAGCCTTCAATGGATATTCAATGAACACAACATACAAATCATGGATACAAATGGAATATCATCATCTCTATGATTGCCTCTAGGGCATACCTCCAACAACATCTTCCTGCAAAGAAAGACAAGTAAGCAAACCCAACAACTTCAAATAAGTACTCAGGGGCTACGGCCATGGGTATTTATAGACTTTGGCGGGTTGGGGGCACTGATTTCCTGCACAATAGTGGGGATCTCGCCCACATTTTTGAACATTCGTTTGAGCCTCACCCTAACTTCATCAGTGCTAATCTCTTTTGGAGAGAATCTGGAGGGATCGTCTAGGCCGGTGTATTAATAGCCATAGTGGCACCTCTGCTGCAGGGGCTGGATGCGTCGCTTCATAAAGCTGAACGCCACTTCGATTCGAATAAGGCCCTCTTGTTTCAACTATGCTATTCTACTCATCATCTCGGGTAGTTGAAGGCAATCTCCATGTTTTGGTTCATCAAGCCAGCGGTTCTTACATGAGGGGCGATGCCCTATTAGCTTAAGTAGTTTTGGATCATGGTTGCCAATGTAGCACCACTTTTCCTTCCTACCGGCATTGGAGTCTATCAACTCGTAATCCAGATAATGGCCGCTTGTTGTCTCTCGCATCTAGATCTCAGCGCCTCCAACCAAGAGTGTATGATCTTTTGAGGGTTGTGGCTTCACACGGAAAAACTTTCGGAATAATTGAAAGTGCGGCCTGATCCCCAGAAAGGCTTCACAAAAATGAACGGAGATTGTACTATGGAGGATCCCATTGTGGTTCAGATACACCAACTCCAATTTATAATAATGTAGTAAACCCCAGAAGAAATCTAAAGAGGGCAATGCAAGGCCTTGCTCGATGAAGTGGGCAAAAATTACCGTCTCCTCGGGATAGGACTCCAAAGGGTAGGCGTTGCCATATGCAGATCGCCAATTGATGAAGTCCTGATCTTGAAGTAAATTGGCGATTACGAGCACCTTGATATCCTCCTCCTTTAGAGTTGACTGCTTCCAAGCACAGACGGGATTTGGCGGTGCAGTCTGATCGGTTTTCCCGTACTTGGACGCCAGCATCTACGTCTCTTTCTTCTTGTCAGATCATTTTTTCTTCTCGCCTTCACCTGATTTGGATGTAATAGCTTTTCTACTCATCCTTGATGTCACGATCTTCTTCTATCGCATACACTCGGGGGTTGCTTGGTGGGTGTCGGTGTTTTACACCCAGCAACCTACCGAGGGGTATTCTGAGGTAGTAGATTGGTTGGTGGGGGATCGTCGGACCCAGAACTCAAAGAGAAAAGTGAGGGCACAAGCCACGGATTTATACAGGTTTGGGCCACCAGAGTAGCGTAATACCCTACGTCCTGTTTGGGGTGTTGTATATTGTGCCCTGCGCTTAGTGTTGTTTAGTGTTGAGGATTTGCTCCTATGTTGTAGTTCTATGAGGTCTTTGTCTATTGATCTAGGGACCACTACGCTCCTTTATATACTCCAGGGGGTGGGATTACTAGTTGGTTACAAGGAATCCTAGTAGGATTACAAGGTATGAGTCCTAGTAGGATTACAGGAAATCCTAGTAGGAGTTTGTCTTCTTCCTTCCTTGCGGGTACTGGGGATCTATCCCCGACAAGCCCCCGAGCACTTCATAGTCGAATGAAGTAGTGTTTGAGTACTTTTTAGATCCTCACGAGTAATTTTAGACCTTCTCGAGTACTTCGTCTAGCTAAATCTTCAAAGTTCCTCAAAGCTGCCATGAGGCTATGGTGTGCTCAAGCCCTTGATCATCTTGATTTTGTAATCTTCATCTTTGGAATGTGATATGGAGGGCGGTGGAAGTCGCACTCCATATGGAGTAGCCCTTGAGCCTTAGGTTGAATTGAAGAATCAGGCTGAGGGTCAATAAAATCTTGAATCTTCTTCTTTCATCTTGAAAAAATCAACTTCTTCTTTCTTCTTAAATAATCAATCCGAGTGTCTTTAGTCTTCACGCAAGTCATCTTTCAAGTAGTCATTTGGCGTCCAACCCCCGAGCTTATGCGCCAGGTGAGCTGTAGGAGCCACGTCGAGTAGTTATTTTGCGCTTAGCCCCCGAGCTTGAGAGCTAGCGGGAGCTACCGGAGGTATTCCGAGTAGTAATTGGCACTTAACCCTGGAGCTGGGAGCTAGTGGAGCCATTCGAGGTACGCTGAGCGTCCTGGAGTGTCATCACCGAAGCTTGACATGCAAAAAGAGATGCATACATTATGTAGCATATTTGTAGAATTTTGAAGATACTACCAAAATTTATTCAGTGATGAATGTAAATGTTGTGTGTCGTGCTCTTGTTGCGGCCATATTTTTCCTGAGTAGTTAGCCTGTTATGTTTAGACTCTCAGTCCCTGTTTAGCCATTGCCACTGCGTGTGAGATCTTTATCTCGTGTACGCGTACTAGCACTGCTGCTACAGAGATCTTTGTCTTGCATCTTAGCGTTTAGGCATGACAGAAGATCCGAGGCCATCATGAATTAAGGCGTGTTCTACTCAAGGATATTCGTGAGTGCTATGAGAAGACATTTAAAATAAGTAGTCGGCATTGCGATAAAAAGAGAGCGCAATTGCACTTAAAGTAGTCATTGAGACTTTTCTACCTTTTGGCGAGAAGAGTGCGTGTTGCCGCGCATAGAATTTGTGCCTCCTTAGGGTGTAGCCGCTGCGAGCCTCCAGCACTCAGTGCACCAAACTCGTGGCATAGCCTCCTAATTCGGTTTACTAAGCCCGTGGCAAAACTTCCAGAACTCAGTGCACCAAACCCGTGGTGATAACCTCCGTAATTTGGTGTACTAAGCCCATGGCTGTTGGTCAACATGCCCTAGGAATAATTGGCAAAGTGTAGTTTTGGAGGGCAATTCCCGTTGAGAGGCGTATACAAATGAGTAGTCGGCGCATTGCCCTACATGCAAAAAACAAGTTGAAAAATTTATATAAAATAATTAAAAAAGTGACTTAGCTGGATTCGTGGACAATTGTCAACGAAGCTATGTCGATTGTTGACGAAGCCAACTAGTCGGAGTCGATTCCGACTAGTTGTTGATCACGTGGAACCCGCCCTCGACTAGTTTTCTAGTCGAGACGAGTAGTCGAAATAGACCGTCCTCAATTAGTTTTCTAGTCGAGATGAGTAGTCAAAGTAATCGTCGGCGACCTGATTATTTGCCTTAATCTGCACGTGACTTGGTCGACAAGCCCTATGCAGCAGCCTACGGCAGAAACCGACTCAATCTTGAATTGGAACGTGGAGCGCACCAATTCTGT
Source organism: Setaria italica (assembly GCF_000263155.2). Lineage (NCBI taxonomy): Eukaryota > Viridiplantae > Streptophyta > Magnoliopsida > Poales > Poaceae > Setaria > Setaria italica. Next base: position 15,624,337 of record NC_028453.1, read on the forward strand.
CTCGACGTAGATTTGTTTGCTCGGAACTCCAACTCAGTGACTTGCTTCTTGTCGAGTACATTTATCTTGATGATGAGGTCCTTCAAGCTTGCCCAATGATCTCTACGATCACCCCTACCTAGCATGCCAGATGTCGGTGTTTTATACCCGGCAACCTGCCGAGGGGTATCTTGAGATAGTAGATTGGTTGGTGGGGGATCGCCAGACCTGGAACTCGAAGGTAAAAGCGAGGACACAAGACACAGATTTATACAGGTTCGGGTGCCAGAGTAGTGTAATACCCTACGTCCTGTTTGGGGTGTTGTATATTGCACCCTACGCTTGAGTGTTGTTTGGTGTTGAGGATTTGGTCATCTGTTGTAGTTCTATGATGTTTTTGTCTACTGATCTAGGGACCCCTGCCCTCCTTTATATACTCTAGGGGGCGGGATTACTAGTCGATTATAAGGAGGAGTCCTATTAGGATTACAAGTTATGAGTCCTAGTAGGATTATAGGGAATCCTAGTAGGAGTCCGTCTTCTTCCTTCCTTGCGGGTATTGGGGATCTATCCCCGACAGTGGGGGATGACGGCGCTTGTGTTCGGAGATCGAACAGTGGCGGCGATGCTAGGGCTAAAGTGTGGAAGTTGGAAAGGCAAATGGCAAGGGTAAAACTGATGGGATTAATTACTCCGTTATTTATACAGTGGCACGGTAACAAGGACACAAATGAATGAATTTTGATTTAAAGGATCCCGAAATTTCGGATACCTAATTGGCGGTTACCTTTATTTTAGGAGGAGCTAAGATCTCCTTCCAGAGATGGTCACATTGATCAAAGGTTGACCCTTATACCCACCAAACTAGTTAGCTAAACACTCGGGGGCTGTGTGCCACATGTCCATCGATAAAAAAAAATTCTCTACGTTTCAAGGGGAAAGTGATTCAAATTACAGATTGACCCTCAGCCTGATTCTTCAATTCAACCTAAGGCTCGGGGGCTACTCCATATGTAGTGCGACTTTCTTTGGACTTCCATATAAATTTCAATATTGAAGGATATGAGACTAAGTTAAATGAGGCTTGAGCACATTCTAGCCGTGTGGCAGTTTTTTGGTACCTTTGAAGATTTGACCAGATGAAGTACTTGAAGAGCACCAAAACTAGTCGGTGAAGTCTGCAAAAGTACTCGGAACTGCTGCATTTGACTAAAAACTACTCGGAGGCTTGTCGTACATACATATATGGGCCCACAAGAAGGTTTGGACAGTCCTAAATATGGGGCTGGACACTGAGACACATCTGACATGGAGACCATGGCGCATAACGGTATAGTCTACATGAAACAACAGGAACTGATCGAGGATTAGAAAAGTACTTGTTGTAATAAGAGTAGAACTCCTCTAGTCGTATGCACTTGTATTCTTGTAACCAACCGACCTGTAACCCTATCCCCAATAATATAAGGCGAGGCAAGGATCCCTTCAAAGCAATTCAATCCAACCAACACACAAGACGTCAGGTATTACGCAATCTAGTGGTCCGAATCTGTCTAAATCATGTGTCTCTGTTTATCTTCGAGTTCTTGATCTCGACAAGCCTCACTAGCCAAAACACTACCTCGGGTACCCCTCGGTAAGTTGCCAGGTTTAAACACCGATAGTGTCATTGTTGTAGCTTCGCCGGCTCGGTGTCATCCTCGTGGCTCATCGTCGCTGACAGCGCTTTGGCGTGCGGTAGCCGCAGACCACGCCGCCGCTGCCGGCCGCCTGCCTGCGCGCGCCCGTCGCGAGAGTATGCCACCGTAGTCGCCCAAGGCCCTGTACCCTAACGCTGAGGCCCCAGGACCGTCACTACCGCAGGCCGTCCCACACGCGATTGACGCTGTGCCCGCCGCTGCGCGCGGGCCCGAGACGCCACCGTCGCTGTGCCCAACCCCGCAGCACAGAGCAGCAGCATCAACGCCCGCCGTTCGTTGCCACCTAGCTGGTGTAGGGGCGACACACCGCCCGCACGCAGCGTGCGTCGGAGTCCGACAGCAACGGCATGAGGTGCTGGGGAGCCGTGCCGCCGCCGCGGCGCGTGGCCACCCGCCGGGGTCAGTAGCCCGCAGATTCGGTCAGCCCACACCTGGATCCAGTCGCCCCCACCGTGGATCTAGCCGAACCTCAGCTCGCCGGCCATGGCCACCACATTGGAGCAAAAAGAGAAGAGGGTAAGAAGGAAGAGGTTGGCAGATGGGTAAAAAAGATAGGAATAGAGAAAGATGGCCCCGCCACCGCCCTCCTCGCTACTCGTCGAACTTCCGGCGTACAGCTCCAGTAGCGGCAGAGGCTGGGAGAGACGACGGTGGGTCCACACGAGTCGCTCAGATCGGGCGACACGGGCCCTGATCTGTAAAAGAATAAAATAAAAATTCTTCCATGATACTTTTCTTTTGTTCTAAAGGTCAATGAAGAAAAAAAGTTTCCAAAGGAATCGAAATATCAAACCATACAAAATGTTACTATAGTTTTTTTCTTTGATACAATCTTGGTATTAATATTCTTATTACCAACCATGAATAAATGGTTTCCAAACTAATCGTCCAAGTTACTCGTCCTATTTAAAAGCACCTACATAATATACGCGTGAAGCATAGCAAAAAGCCTAGCTAAACTTGGTCAAACAGTCTACGCAGGTCGACCCGTTTCCCAAAACCGCTCATCCAAATTACTCTCGTGCCCATTCCTCCTATCCTCCTCTAGATTCCACGTTAGGGGCAAACCAGTCATTTCCTGTCCTCCTGTTTCCCGGAATCATTCCCCGAATACGATACCGGCAAAGCCAAGGCCCCCCCACAACAGGCGACGCGACGAGGCACGAGGGCGAGGGAGGGAGCGGAGGAAGGCGCCACCGGTTTCAAGCAAGTCCTAGCCCTAGGCGACCCCTCGGTGAAGGATTCGATCGGTGGTGAAGCCCGAGGTGCTTCCCCTGTTGCTCTCCTCGGCGGGCTGTGCCGCGCGGACCCGGGTTGATCCGATCGACTCGGCCCGGCTCGGCCCCGCCATGTCGACGAATAGGTAATTTGCTCTTTCGCTTTGGTTGAATTCGATTCCCTTTCTCAGCTGCGCGCGGGTCCAGGCTCGATCCATGTTTGCGTGCGTGAAGTCGCGTCGGGTGTTTCAATGAGGGCGGTGGTGAGAGCTAGATTGAGGCGGATTGGGCTTCGTCTGGACGTAGGAGGGTTGGATGTCGGAGCTGAGAAAAATTCGTGTCTACTGTCTAGTTAGGAATTTGGATTTGGGATTGAGTTGGAGGCCAGCTCAAGCTGACCCACTGCTTGTCTATGGTAGTATGCTCATATGTAGGTACCTGAGTGATGTAGTCTTGTTGCAATGCCAGATTTTAGCTGTTGGAGAGTCCTGTGCTTTGTGAATCAGATGGGAGTTCGATCTAGGTTGAATCGTCATGGACATTTGGTTGTGCGTGGATTGGTTTGGGCTTTCTGCGCTGACAATTGCCTTATAGGGAAAGACTCAAGGTGGTCTGCATATGTTCTGCGATCATTTTTTGTTTGTGAATCGAGTGTTGGTGTTCATTTGTGCCCTGTTGCCTATTCTTTGTACTAAATACATATGGTATGGGTGGTCCGAGACGTTATGGGTGGTTCCATAGATTGTTTTAGATTAATTATGGCACATGTGTTGTTTATTTGGCTAGCAACATGTGGGGCGAGTTATGTGGATCTCCCAATGATAAGTGAAAATTTGGTTAGCATGGCTGCATTCTAAACAAAACAAATGGAAAGTAAGGGTGTTTAATTGTTTATGTATCTGATGAAACAATGAACTTCTCATTTTGTGAATATTTTTAAAGTGGTTAGCAAGAGAAATAGCATTAAAACGAAATTCTGTTGGAACCAGTATTATGTTTGTATAAGTAGAACATACTGTGATGATAATTTAATCCTCTACCATGCATTCATACTCTGTATCTAGTTTGTAAGAGTATTCTCCCAAAACCGAGTCTGTTGTCCTGGTATAGCGAGAGCTTATTGCTGTTATCCATAGAAAATAATCATAAATATGTGAGGCGCTAAGTAAATATAGAATGTTTCACCTTGCCAGCATTCGTCATGACCAAAACTGGGGCATGACTGGAATCAGGGAGAATGAAGGTGTTTTTTTTACTGAACAGCAGGGGAGGCCCCTACTGGATTATATATATATATATATATAATCAGAGCAAATTCTTCTTTGAACACCATCTTCCATCTATCAAGAGAGGGATCCCCCATCAAAAACAATCCTATTTCTATGCAGCCAAGTACACCAGCAGGCAACAATAGTGATTTCTCTAAAGACTTTAGACCCAATCCAGACTTGGAACACCATCTTCCATCTATCGAGCATTGATGATCATATCAGATGTAAGTAGTGACAAGTCCCAGGTTATTCCAATCCAGCGCCAGCATTGCACACAGAAGGGACAGGTGAAGAAGATGTGAAATAAGGTCTCTTCCAATCCCATCGAGCACAAGACAGAGGAGCAATCATCCAGGACCATATGTTTACGGCACAAAAGGTTGCGAGTATTCAGACGGTCTCTAAGAAGCAGCCAAAAAAAGAATCTGTGCTTGCCTTGAACACAGTCTCCACATCCATTTGAAAAACGGTGAGACAGGGAAATTTCCCTTGAGCGCAGCATAGGCCATCTTAGAAGAGAATGTATCATTCCCTCAAATATATGTCCATGCATCCAAACCACCTTGGTGGACATTGATTTCCAGAACCCTAAGGCTAAGTTCCTGAAGCTGTACTGATGCTATGGCAGAGAGAGGTGTGTAGAAATTTTTATAAGCATCCTGAGAATGAAGGTGTTCGGTTTGTTACTGGTTTGGTACAAGAGTTAAGTAGTATTTTTTTTGAGGTCCTAGGTAATTTATCAATTATCTTGTTTTTGAATTTACATTATTTCTACTCCACTAGCAAAAGTAACATAATTTTGATCGAAATTTTTTTGCACCCTCAAATATGTACACGTGTTGGCAAGAAAGGAATGGAGGTGCCAAACTTTGTAGTATTCCAAACAATAGCCAAATTTCAAATGCATTAACAGAAAAAGTTAGCAAGGCTAGCCAGGATGTGAACCAAACACATCTGTACAATTCCTTCAGATTGTTTGCTCAAATTGTCTAAGTATGAATCCTTTAGAGACTTGCATTTTTCATCTTGTTTACTTGGTAAACGGTATTTTGCACTGATATCAGTGAAATTATTTCTGTCATAGATGAAACCAACAATTTTTTGCTCATTGTTCCAGGGTTCTTTGCAAGTTCTTCATGCATGGAGCTTGCTTGAAAGGAGAGTACTGTGAGTTCTCCCACGACTGGAAAGACCAAGCGAATAACGTAATGCATTGACAGCTGTTACATGCATTTTTAGTCTTATATCTGGAGTTACAGTTCATATCCTTTGGGGTTTCTTACTGTGATAGTTTCGTACTCAGGTTTGCACATTCTACCAGAAAGGTGCATGCTCATATGGTAGCCGTTGCAGATATGACCATGTCAAAGTTTCTCGTAACCCTACAGTGCTGCCGCCACCACCATCGTCAAGTACTGCAAGACTTGCATCTACATCTCGTCAACTTTTAAGTTCCAGTCATCTTCCTCACACAGGACACCAAACAGATTCAAGCAACCAAAGAAATCAGATATCTGTGGATATGCTGGCACATCCTACCAGTAAGCCTGCATGGAGTAATGATTTTCAACATGTTGTTTCAGAGGATGAAATTGACTGGTCCTCTAACCAAACTTTGCAAAACCAGACAAAATTGAAACCTTCTGATCTGCCTATTTGTTCGTTTGCTGCTGCTGGTAATTGTCCTTATGGGGAAGGGTGCCCTCAAATGCATGGAGATCTTTGCACAACCTGTGGAAAGATGTGCTTGCATCCTTATCGTTCTGATGAGAGGGAGGAGCATATCAAGTTATGTGCGAAAAATCACAAACGCCTTGAAGCTCTGAAACGCAGCCAAGAGATAGAATGCAGTGTCTGTTTGGATCGTGTGCTATCAAAGCCTACTGCTGCTGAAAGAAAGTTTGGACTGCTATCTGAATGTGATCATCCTTTCTGTATCGCATGCATTAGAAATTGGCGTAGCAATTCTCCTGCCTCTGGTATGGATGTGAACTCAGCACTGAGGGCTTGTCCAATATGTCGCAAACTTTCGTACTATGTCATTCCAAGTGTTCTTTGGTACTTCTCGAAGGAAGAGAAAGAGGAAATCACTGAAAGCTACAAATCCAAGCTCAAGTAAGATTTATGTTCCCCATCTTTAGTCACTCTTGTGGCATGCCCCTAATTTTATCTGTCATATTAATCAAAACTAGAAAAATGTGTCAAATATTTCAAGTATTCATACCTTAACTCAGTTGATTGAGCTGTAGCTGTAAGATACTACAAGATAGTGTCCAACATATGTTTCGTGAGAAGCAATTTATGTGAATACTAGTTCACCTTATTACTTAACTTATTTCTTAGTATCTAATGTAGAATATAATGTTGCAGGTCTATTGATTGCAAGTACTTCGATTTTGGGACTGGCTCATGCCCCTTTGGTACAAGTTGTTTCTACAGGGTAAGGAATAGTATCTTTTACGTGCTATGAATGTTTGAACTGAATGCAGCTGATATGTAATCAAATTTCTTTGTGGCTATCCAGAGAGTTGTAGAGCTCAGTACCAGTCTACCAGAAAGATTCCTTGCTACCTATGTGCAGTAACTTAGTAATGTACAGAACTCTAGCTAAAGCTGGTGCCCAACTTTCATGTTTGCTATGATCTTCTGAACAGTTTTAACATTGTGATATAAGTAATTGTATGATCTATTATCCTCGAGTCCTTAAACCAGCTGGGTTTTGCATTTTTTTCCTGGTAGGAGGCACCTGACTTGGGGTGTCTGGAACCTTGGTTACTCCTTTTTATTGATTTCCTTCATTAAGCTACCTGAGCACCCTAGAATAGTGATGGGCAGACAAGGTATTGGATCAAATGAATTCATACACCTCTGACTTATATGGGTGGCTGAAATCACACTGGCTTGTCCAAAATGTAATGCGTTATCTACATTACAGCTTACTGAAGGTTTTTTTTTTCAATATATTATATCAGTGACCCTTGGATGGATTCTGACAACAGTGAGCCAAATTTTGGCTTAAGTTATCTGTTCATCATCATCATTTCTGTGAGATATTTTGAGTTATGACTCATGCATCATGTTCTCAACAATTGTAGTCTTAAAAATGGTCCAAGTTTACTGGCAATATAAAAAATTCTCATACATGGAGTGGTGAAACTTAAATAGTTCGCAGATAAAAGATTCATTTGTATGAGACAATTCTTAATTCTTTTTGGTGTGAATAGCGTGTATTGTGCTCCCTGATAGATTTTCTGGGCAGCTGTTTTAAGGTGCAGGGAACTTGAATTTTTTATGATTATTTCCCTGTGTGACTCACCTTGATTTATGTTAAACTGTGATGTTACCTGCTCAGTAAAACCCATCATTTTCATTCAACGTTGAACTAACTCTTGTAGCCTCCATGTTTTGCAGCATGCCTACAGAGATGGACGCTTGGAAGAGGTTGTACTGCGGCATCTTGATGCTGATGACGGAAGTACAGTAATTGCAAAAAATATCAGGTATATGTTCTCTATCAAGTTTCTATGCACACTTGTATTTTTTGCCCTCATCTTAGCCTCTCTCACCTTCATGTTTGTCTTCCAGGTTGTCGGACTTCCTCAGTCGGATGCATCTTTAGGGACCACCAGCTGTATATATATCTAATGTAAGAATATGCAAAATCTGTGTTTAGTACCCAGTTCACATTAATATTCTAGTTCTAGACAAATAATCCATTATGCAATACATGCCTAGAAATGCCATTTTATCTTCTGATGTAGAAATTTTGCAGTAGTTATGTGTCACCATTGAACAATTCGAATTGGATATAGGTGTACAAGGGGACTTCTGCAATCATTTTCTTTTCTCTATTCATCAATATATGAATCGTCTTGCACTTATTTTCCTTTTTGTCTCGGTTTTTCATTCTTTTATTTCAGTGTTTTATTCTTGCAAAAATCATTTTCTTCATTATTTGACCAAGTGAACTGAAACATTTGCGAACCAGGCATTCTGGGATATCATTATCCACCAATTATTTGCAATATTTGAAGAGCAGTTTAACTTGAGGCATCTTCGGAAACCACAGCTTTCTCTCCATTTAGTGGTGGTTGCTTTGTCGCCAGTTGAACAAAGGCAATCCTTGCGCACTAAAGATTTGCTGTTCCTTTATCTTTTCAAGGCCATGCATAAATTCACTTTCTTAATCTTTTATGTTAGCCACGTGCCTGATATTGAAGTTTTGAACACTCACTTTAATGCAGAAATTTTGAAGTTCTCCTGGTCCGGCTAGACACCTGGATGACTTCTTGAAAGAAGCACAGTTGACCTAAGGGCAATGGGGAAAAAAGTCCCATAAGAATTGTGCTGGAATGTTGAAGTAAAATAATTTATAAAATTCACTGTATGCGGCTCATGTGTTGATTGCTGGTCTTCTGGGCTACCAATGATTCAGTAGAACATTTCCTGGCCGTCCAGTAACAGGGCAGGTTTGTAAAATACTTCGTTCTACCTTGGTGCTCTTATCTTGTTAAATGTCCTGCACCAACTAGTCAACTGAGGTCATTTGGTTGTAATACTTATTATACAAGGGGGAAAAAGAGCAAACGAAACACAGAATGGTCGTTGTCCTGCAGCAGGCTCGAAGGTGACTCGTACTTCCCAGCTGGAAGTGCCTTGCGACAGGTCAATTGAGGTTATTTGGACATACTTCTTAAAATGTATGAGAATAACAAATGAACACATGATCACTATACTGCACTGGTTGTGCAAAGTACTCCAGTAAACTGTAGACAAGCCGTTGACCGCTTATGCCTGAGAATAGCAACATCTCTGGAGCTCAAATGCTGTTTCTGATTTGCGGCAGCATCCGTTCGTAATTAAACAGCGCTCATGCGCTGCAATTGATTTGTGGTGTTGGCGCCCTATGCATAAACTTGCAAGCCATTCTTCAAGACATTTTGCTTTTATTTCTATTTCAACGGTCTTTTGCAATAATCAAGTTGATAGATGCTCGGTGCCTGGGTGGACTGAGAGTGTAGCTACTCAAACCCAGAGTAGAGAGGCATCCAAATTCACCCTACCAGCCCCTTCTACGGGTGACTAAGGAGACCCTTATTTTACATTTGTGGCCGTTTTCCCCTCCACGGCATGGCAGCATGCGCCACCACTTGGACTGATGCCTCCGCATCTTGTACTAGCTAGCGCCCGTCACCTCCCTACCCTACCCGTCCTTCCTCACCAGATCCCGAGCGGGAGGGCCACCTTCTAAACCGCTAGTGCCATCTTCCCAAGGTTCGAGCGCGAGGAGTGCCAGATGCTTATAATAAAACATATTGCAGAAATAAGGCATCGACGATTACGTACCGGAACATTGCCGTTCTTTTTAATAGGGTGTCGATTAATGAAAATGGGGCAATGTTTTGAAGATGGTGACCTTAACGTGTGGGTTTCTCATGCAAGTGCGCAACTAGGCAAATGCCTGATGTTTTTAATTTAAAGTTATATATTAGCTAGCATAGCAAACGGAACAGTCACAAGAACTGAGTGTAGCTCAATTATTTAGATTTCTCGGCCTGTTTGTCTCATCGGAAATGGATGGAGTTTAAATGGATGGAATTAGAAACACATTCCGCTAAACTTATTTGGCAATTCATGGCATTGGAAAAGGAGATTCTACGCCTTTCCACCTCCTAAAATATTGGTCTAGGTCAAATTCACGGCCTGACGAGAGGAGCTACATGTGGCTAGAACACAACGGTTAATAAAAAGGGATGAGATAAAGCTTTGTGCTTGTTTAGTGAGACCATGGATCCAAGGGACACGGGGTGCCTTGATCAAACCGGCTTTGAGCCAATGCTCCAGAAGGTACTTATGTGTGTTTCTTTGTGTGTGTGTGTGTGAAGTTGGGTTTGAACAGGGTCAGCTAGGTTTGGCGGGACCTTAAGCTTGGGGTGTCGGTTGAACCTGGGCCGATCCCATTTCTCCCCAGATTTGGTCCATTTGTTACTTGCATCGAATAGCCACCAAAACTCATGGAACTTTATTATTTTAGGTAAAATATGCATGAATCATATTATATACTCCTTTCGTTAACAACCGGTGAATAATAGAGAAACTATCAATCCAGTTATGTAACCAAAAGGGGGGAATCATTAACGCTGCCCACCTGAATCAATATTGAGGTGTCAAAGATGGTCTTTGCAATTGATGTTGAAGTGGAACCCAACCAAGTTGTTTGTGATCTGTCAGCAGCACCGCATTCTCAACACCAACCCCAAAATGTTGAGGTTGGATATACCAAGGCCCCCAAGATCAAGTTGCATTGACCCAAGCATGGTGTAGCGCCAGCGGAAGCTGCCTCAAAGCCACACCACAAGAAACCCTAAAAAATTGAGGTGTCACCTAGAGGGGGGCGGGGTGGTTTGTGAATAAGTGAATCCTACGATTAACAAAAACTTGAACCCACTACCAGTTCAAAATTGGTTAGGCTGGTTTTCTACAGGAAAGCTCAACAACTTGTGCACAAGCCTCTCTACAAAGTTCTAGGACAAACAAACTTGAAGATATTCTTCTACACATGATTTCTAGCAGGTTTAATGAGTCCCTAAACATAGAATAAGCACACCCAAGTAGAATGAAGTGGAACCACAAATATATGCTAGAATTGAACAAGTGAGGCAAACTGAATCAGATATACCTTGTAGCATTTGACCCGTTGGTATTTGGGTATCGTTATTTATTTTATCCTAGAGGAAGGCGATAGTCAAAAGAGTTATTATATTCATAAATGTATCATAATTGAGCAACCAAGGTACAAACAGGGGTAAGAGATAATATGGAGGTTGTGTGACACACAAGAGAATCAAACTCAAATAAATAAGACTAGGGAGAAAGACACATGAGGAAACTCTAGGTTCATATGTACTTCCTATATACTACACAGATCATACACATACATATACAAGATACACATCTAGTACTTAGTTCTAAGCACCCAGGCACTACCGAGGGGCCGTCCCCTGCTGGTCTGCCAGTAGTTATGGAAATTTAAGAACTCTTACACGTGGAGGATTATGAAGGATGAACATGGGTTGTCACCACCTGCTGCCTTCCTCTGCATTCCATGGGGCACACACGCATCCAAAGATACCCATTTAACCCCGTGCTTACATTCAAAGAATACTACAAACCAGCCCCCCATGGACTCCCACCCTTCGGATGGATGAGTTAAGGTTGGAGCAACCATAAAGATCATTGGAACCGATGTTGTGGCATAGATCGACTAGACTAAACATGCTTTTGCATACGAAATGAATACAAACTATGGCAATGACCTATGACTATAAACATAGTATAAGAGCCAAGCATAACACTATATAAGAAAAATAATTTCATTGATAAGCATAAAGTCAAATAAGTTAGGAGATACAAAAGCCATACCCTTAGCTTCCAAGAGGACTTGGGAATCAAAGTAGAGCTACTCTAGCTAACTCTACTAGCTTAGAAACTAAATGAGGGAGAGAGTGATTCTTTATGGTGTGTGTTGGAATGGAGGTCACACCCCTCTATTTATAGGTGCTAGGAGGCGGTTCTGAGGCGACATCTATAGGGAATTAGTCACCACCAACATCTGGAAGGTGGTTGAGGGTGACACATGGTGACTAGAGAGCGGTTTGGCTGACCCCCTGTGCCCGCCCTCGTAACTGCCTTTGGAAGGATGGCTGCTAGGTGGGTCCCTAAGGTGGTGCCTGGTGTTCCCCATGAAGTTGAGGCAGTTTGGCCCTAGTTGTGGGTCCCTCAATCCATGTGCTTTCCTCTGATTGGTTGGAGTTGTGTTTCTTTGCCACCTAGGGTGTGTTTTCTCCTCCTTTTGTGTATAACTTACCCGCAATCAAATAATCTCCAAGTACAAGTGGAACTACATTATTTAAAATAAATATGCATGTTAAGAAATGCTAGTTCTCCTTTATTTTCTAGCATAGTTGATGGTCATTTTTGGTACTTAACAACCGTCAACGTACACAACTTAGGTAGTATACGATTCTCATCAATGTTGAAATGTAAGCTAGAGAGGAAAGCATGCATCTCTTGTTAGAATTTCTTAGCACGACTAGGCATAATTGGCCCTTCACAATCTTGGGTGTGCATATCCGATACTTCTTTTTGTGTAACCAATATTGCACTTATTTCTTGAGATGTAATTGGTGACATAACGTTGCTGCAGGCATAATCAATGTAACCTATGCATGATATGAACCCGCTAGGGTTTGTTCTTGATATTTCGATGAGAGAAGGTGGATAACTCAATTTGGGGATGGAGACGACATTCACGGCCCGACTACAACCATCCAAGGATGCTACGCCTTAGCAAATGATACACCACCTCCAATGGTCGTCGCAATCTTGTGGTGCACAATCAACCAAACCACTAGGGTAATTCCTGCAAGCAATCGAGTAACAAGCAAGAACAAGAAACTCAATTGCAAATATGGAACTGAAAACCAATCTGAAATAACCAAGTTGGGGTTCTAAATCGAGTAGAATGGATGGTCTAGTCGACACACGCTTCTATAAGGAAGTAGCAATGGCTAAACTTTTAACAAAACAAAAATCAATCTGTTTGTGGTGGTTCTAATTCTTATTAATACCTAGGAGGATGACTGGGGGGTCCTTGTGTCATGCTCCAACCCTAGGACACTCCTTATTGGACCCGACTTGATACAAGGCCCATCGAGCCAAAATAAGGCGATGCAACACCATTGATAGAAAAACCTTTCAGTAGTAATTTGATCATTTCAGCCGTCTCAGGAAAGATATAGATATGAGTCTAGATCCATATGAAAATAGACTTCATAAGGATTCCAAAGAGTACTTGAACACCCAAAACAGAGTCCGGATGAGTTTGTGGCGGCCGTCGCAAGTTGGCAAAGTGCTACAGTTTGAATCCAGCCCCAAAACATGTTGGATTTGATTTCTTTCTTTCCTTGGGCCAAAAGTGATATGGTGGCCTGGTGGAGGACGTTGGGAATACTTGGACTTAGCCTCCAATCAACTTCTTTGGTCCTACATGCCTTCCATGTATATTTAACACTCTTGTTGATCCACATATATATTTCTGAAAATGACAATGAGCACACATCATGGTGAAGCATCAATTCATCAAATGTATCAATTACAATCTTGATAAAGAATTGTTTCACCTTTGAATCAAAATCTACCAATATGGTTGTATCCGAGTAGGTGATGTCCTCATCATTCTCCCTTTCTTGGCTGCAAGTCGTCCTCGACTTGCTCCAATGGCATTCAAAGGTACTTGCGTTGATGATGGAACATGGAGCGATGACTATGCTGCATTGCCACAACCAGAAATACTCCCCTTCTTCAGGCTCACCTTGTTGCATATGGGAAAAGCTAGGAAAACTTTGCAAGACATTATTAGTGTTAGTGCAGCTCCCTATTTCATCATGGTATTCTAACCCAAAAGGATATTTTAGATTAGAGCAAATATAAACTTTATGCACCAAATATTCTCCTTTGCTTTCATATTTATCAATTGCATGAAGCGAACAATAATTAAAACTTGGCAAGCTAGAATCAAATTTAAGTTTCTCTTGCAGACAATTTAGATTACACAGAATATCAAATTTAATGTAACCCAGAGTATTTAAAGAGGACAACAAATTGATGAAAAAGCTTATGTTCAGTACATTTGCATGGTTCTAGACCAAAAGTATCGCACTTATTCGCTACTTGTGACATAGGAGTAAAAGAATCATCAGCATACAAATTCTCTTTATCACAAGGAACAACAAGTAATTCATTTTGTGATAAAGGAAAATCAGCAATGGGTTCCCCTATTTGTTGCTCTTCATAAGCATGCAGAGTGTACAAATTTTGGATATAATGGGTCACATCATTCTTGCAGGTATTCACAGATAAAATAATCTCCTTTCCAACATTAAGAGCAAGATAAAATAATTGACCAATATGGCTATAAGAATTTTTAATTAACAAGGTTCAAATTTCAGAATTGAGCCTTCTCATAAACCTACTCATAACATCTTTCATGTATTCATCTAATTCACCATACATGATACAATTTTAAAATCGTGGAAGTATTCTTTCACAGTCCTACTACCTTGCTTCAAGTTGTCTAATTTTACAAGCACATAATTAGCATAATATGCAGGAATGAATGCATCTCTAAAAAAAATTTGAAGCCTTCCCAAGATTCTGAAACTTTGTTGTGTCTACAAATGTGTTATCATTCTAGCAAAGCTCATTCTAGCAAAGCATATTCAGTTAAAACATTAGAGGCAATATAAATCTTTTATTTCTCGGATAGGTCATGCTCATCAAATTCATTATCTACTTTTAGCGTCCAATCAATGTAATATTTAGGATTAAACTTACTATCATATAACAACAAGTGTTGAATGACATTTTGAATATGAGGGTCTAGTCTCAACAGCTCAAAAATTTCCGTATAACCTGCCATGATTAGTAGAAAATAAGAAACACAAAAATAATATGTATCCCCCTATCAACTACTAGGATGTATCGGTTGTAATTCTCTCAAACTCAACTTGTTTAAAACAAGCCCTTACAAGTTCTTACCAAGCCAAACAAGAGGTGGCGGTAACCAACAAGTCTACAACCGTGGAGTGAAGTGTATCGATGCCGTAGCAACAAAAACCTATCAAGCTGTAGTCGAATTGTAGAGAAGTAGATGGGAAACACCATACACCCAAATGAGGGGGTTGACCACTATATATATGGCCAATATGGCTTGGAGTACAAGGAATACATCAAGTGTACAAGGAAAGGATATATACATCCTAATATACAGATACTTCCAAATATGAATATGTGGAGCTGTAGGTGGGTTTAAGCAAGGGAAAATACTAGCACCACGTTAATCACAAAAGCAAGCTAAGTAATCTGTTCAACGGCGGTATTGTGCTGGCCCTAGGATAAACCATGCTAGAGACGTGAGCCTAGGCACAAAGGTAGTCATAAAAAAGAGCAACTAGCACAGCACAAAGAAAAACAACAGATTCACAGATTCAGCCCCTTCTTTCTTCTCCTTATCTTGTCTTTTTTTCTTCTTCTTTCTTTTTGTTTTTTTGTAGGAGCCTAAATCTTTTGTTTGGTACTATGACAACCCAAACAATAAGGCTATTGCACATAGCCCCATCGAATTCAGATTTAACAACTCTTGTTAATACAGTAGATGCGAAAATCTCTTGGAATATTGTGGAGCGCTCGAAATGAATTTTTCTGCAAGGTTAGATCCGCTAGAAACAAGACAACTTCATCTTTCTAGATTGTATTTAAACTCTAAAATCGGACATCATATGGATCTGTGGTGGCAAAAATGCAGCAAAGATGTATATTGTGATGGTGGATCTCGTGGTGATCAAAACGTGATAGAACTCAAAACTCTAAAGGAATAGACACTAAGACCAGCAACTCGACACAACCGATGCAACCAAAAACTCAACAAGCTCTACCTAAGCAGTATTAGTAAAAGGCTCAAAGGGTCTTTAGGAATAAGGGAAACTAATCTAGTAATTTTTTTTGGCTTTTCTAGACTATAGGAAAATTAAAACAGCAAAAAACCGAAAGTCTTTCACCAATGAACCTTGCTCTCATTACCAACTGATAGGAACCCACTAGGTTGATTCCCGAACTTTCGATGAGAGAAGGTGGATAACTCAATTTGGGGATAGAGACGACGTTCACGGCCCGACTACAACCATCCAAGGATGTTGCGTCTTAGCAATCGATACACCACCTCCAATGGTCTTCACAGTCTTGTGGTGCACGATCAACCAAACCACTAGGGTAATTCCTGCAAGCAATCGAGTAACAAGCAAGAACAAGTAACTCAATTGCAAATATGGAGATGAAAATCAATCTGAAATCACCAAGTTGGGGTTCTGAATCGAATGGAATGGATGGTCTAGTCGACACACGCTTCTACAAGGAAGTAGCAATGGCTAAACTTTTAACAAAACAAAAACCAAGGTGTTTGTGGTGGCTGTAATCCTTATTAATACTTAGGAGGATGACCGGGGGGGTCCTAGTGTCGTGCTCCAACCCTAGGACATGTCTTTATTGGACCCGACTTGATACAAGGCCCATCGGGCCAAAATAAGGTGATCTAGCACCTTTGACAGAAAAATCTCTTGGTAGTAATTTGATCATTACATCCGCCTCAGGAAAGATATGGACATCAATCGAAATCCATATGAAAATAGACTTCATAAGGATTCCAAAGAGTAATTGAACGTCCAAAAAGGAGTCCGGATGAGGTTGTGGCGGTCGTCGCAAGTTGGCACAGTGCTGCAGTCCAAATTCAGCCCCAAAACGTGTTGGATTTGATCTCTTTCTTTCCTTGGGCCAAAAGTGACGTGATGGCCTGGTAAAGGACATTGGTAATACTTGGCCCCCAATCAAATTCTTTGGTCCTCCATGCCTTTCATGTATGTTTAACACTTTTTTTATCCATGTATGTATTTCTGAAAATGACAATGAACACACATCATGGTGCTGCATCAATTCATCAAATGTATCAAATACAATCTTCATAAAGAATTATTTCACCTTTGAATCAAAATTTGTCAAATGTGGTTGTATCCGAGCAGGTGATGTCCTCATCAAGGCACCTGGGTTACGTGCATGGCTATGATGTCCTCATCAGTTTCCTAAACCGATTAAACCAAATTAGGTAGATTTAGTGCACTTTTGGGTTTTTACTCAAGGCTATCTCATATAGGACAACTTTGAACACTTTTGGTGTTGTCATTCTTTAACGTTGCGTCCCTCTTGATAGTATGGTATACATATACTCAAGATTTAAATATGAGCATCATTTCATCCACTTGAGCTTGTTTGTCTTCATCCATGACATACTTGATAATTGTCAACTTGAGAGGTTTTAACATTGCATAATAGCCAAGAAAATCTATCTTAAGCTAGTGACTTAGGATTTTCCATTATATATGATCAAAGTTATATTCTCTTATCCATAAGTCGGTCCATCATATGATCCAACAAATACTTGATTAATTGCATTGCTTCATCCTTGAAGACTTGATTTCATACCTTGAAATACGCCAAGTACTAACCCCTTCACCCTAGTAAAGATTCCATGGACCAAGCAATCACTTGTCCTATCTTCGCTTTGTACCTTGGTGCCAATCCCTTGCTTGACTTCTTCACCCGATCTTGCCAATTTTAAGTTTATATTTTCTTTTACATCAACAATGAATACCCACTTGAAATCCATATCTTCAAATTAAATACTTGATCTTTGATTCACATTTGAATAATCAATTAACTTGTTCACAAGCTTTCAGTTAATGAGTCCAAAGATACCACATACAACCTTGTCTTCTTGATCGTTGATACTATCTTGTCTTTTCATCTTCATTTTAACTTCTACAAGTCAAAACCTTTGACTTAGAGATCAAAGCTAGCACATAAAACCATGTTTGTTGCTCTGCATACTAGCTTGCCATTTCTTTTACATAAGTCATTTCGATCAATTTTTGCATCCCATTTTGCCAACAAGCCTTCATATTGTTTAAAGGCCAACTCATGCATATATCAACACAATCTACTGATTTAATAAAATTTTTTATGAAGTCACAATATAGTCATAAGAATAAATTCCTACTCAAAGCTTTTAGCAAACAAGTTATTCCTTGTCATTTATAATGTTATTCCCATGTGAATAATATTAATGTGAATCTATTTAGCAAACAAATTAATCTATTTCTTAATGTGATTCAGATGGGAATAATATTATAAGAATATTTCTTAATGTTTACAAATAAATTAATAAATAGCTTTTGAATTTCTTAGATATATCATGAGCTTCCCTTTAATATGCATATCATGAGCTCCCACGTAATATGTGCTTTAAAGAAAATTTCAAAGATTTGGGATCACATGCCAAATGCACATATGCAAGAATCCATGATAGCTATCGCTCTCTCAGGTGCAAACCTTAGTGGGAGGCTGTGTATGCTGGGACTCGGTAGTCACCGGTAGAAAAAGGGGGTACTCTTACTCTCTCTGGTGCAAACCCCAATGTAAAGAACAAGAAATTATCACCATGTGCACTGTACGCAACTATGTGTATACAATTGACTTCTTATAGTCCCTAGAACTCAAATATTTCTTAATGTGATTCACATGGGAATAACATTATAAATGACATGGGATCAGTCTCGCGCCAGTTTTGTAGAAGTTTCTTCACCATCATGGAGATTTTATTGCACGTCGAGACTTCACACAGCCTACGGGGAAGTCCAACCATGAATCACAGGTGTATGGGTCTAAAATGAAGCCATGGTTCTAGGCATTATTATTGATAAGTTGTTTATATGAAGAACCCTTGAGGGATGACATGTCCCTAGTTATTGAGAGATAATAAAGCCCTAGATCTTGATGGTTTTCGGCATAAAATCTGTCAAGTATTCAAATATGTTTTTAAGATAGATTTAATGATTGCATTTCAAGATCCACAATGAAGCTCAACAATTAATGTGGCATAGCCTTTTAACTTTGGATAATCACTCTCCTGCCAAAGATGCATGCACAATGACTAAAAAATAAATTGAACGTTAGCTTGATATTCACAAAAGTTGTAACCAATATAATTAGCATTTAAGTTAGATTAAAATACAATGGAAGGCCCACTCACGAGACCATATATGAACTGGATATGAAGAAACTTGATGGGGTTATTTTGAAATTTGGTTTTGAAAATATATGACAATGTCAAATTAAATGGTTATTTTTACAATAAACCTGAGGATGAATGGTTTCTCTGAGAAATGGTGTAGGTCAGTTTTGTAACATATGTGGGAAGGTTGGAATCAAGGCCAATGATACTACTCGTTACCTCCAAACCTACTCATAAGAGGTCTAATACAAGGCAACTCGTTATCACCAATCATGTTCAATATTATAACTAATTTTCTCAACATTATAACATTTGAAAAACAACTGTGCATAAATTTCACTGATAGTGCCTCATTAGATGATGCATTGTCAATTATATATACAATTTGCAAATGATACCACTCTCTTCACCAAACACAGTGTTGAGCAACTAATTAATATGAAGCTTTGTGCTTTTGAGAAACTCTTTGGTGTTAAAGATTAATTTCTACAAAATTGTGATTTTGTTTGTTATGAATTGGCCAAGGTTTTTTTATGAACAGTTAATTATTTTATGTGATATTGGTGCATATCCTGTTATCCATTCAGATATCTTGGCATCCCTACATGTCAAACAGATGAGAAGTTAGAAAGGCAAACATTATCTGTTGGGTGATGAAAATCCTTAGAAAATACATTATTAAAATATTCTTCCTCAATAAGACATGTTATGAAGCTTCTAAGTTCTAAACATTTCCTTCTTCCATCAAATTCCACAATGTGTTCAAGTTAATTGTGAACACTTTTCTTTGAAGACATCTTTTATGGACGCACTTCACAGCCCCAACATTCTTCATGCAGTTGGATGTAGCTGCATATTTGTCTTACAACTTTGTATCAACAGGTCCCATACATTCTCGTTGAATACACAAGTTTTACATTTTCGTTAGCGTTTCTCACCCTAACCTACTAGATCCCTTTGTTAGCACATACAATGCATTGTGAGTAATGCTACACCTGCAAATAAATTCTTAAGAAACTCCACTTACATGTAGATGTGGCATGTGGGCAACAACAGCATGTAATTAGAGTTTTTGTAGAACTTTCTGTATATATAGCGTTAATCATGCAATGCTCTCTCATGTTCCTTGCTTGAACCCAAGGACTTAGTTGCTCGGGTGACTGTTACAACTTCAACGACCAATATTCAGATTCACATGTTCTTTAGTTTCATATATGGATTTACATTTAAAGTACATATGGACAACAATTTACCTAAGAAAATTTTGGATCCTTAAAAGAAAATTAAGACCCTCCTATCCATACATATATGTTCATATGTGGTTCTGTTAAGACTGATAATTTTCAAATAGAGGCTAGGTGCGGTTGGCTCCACCTTGTTGCATCTCTCTAACACAAAGCAAGAAGTCATCAAAGGCTGGGTGAACTTCACTTTGGCTCAGCAGTTTTATGTGATTTGTGCAACTCCAATTTGGGTAAACTGGCAGTAGTTTCTGATCAGTTTGATGACCACTAAATACGCAGGCAGGTTGACAAATCATTAATTCAAGGTTACTGTTTAATTAATTTGAATTGTACACCTCGATTTCAAATTGAATTTGGTTTATTACGAGCACAACGTAACATAAAATGCATATGATGACTTCCGTGGAACTTCTAAATTTATGTTTGACTGTTGTACAAAAAATGCAAAATATTGATTGTTCTTACTGGAATACACAAAATCACACAGTACAATATACAAAGCTGACTATCACTGTGCTGTATTTCAACTGAACGTTTCAAATATATTTATGGTTTTTGGCATTCTCTGCAATAAAGGTTTTCAACATTTCTAGGTTGTGGGTCCAAGTATATTCGTTTGCAAGCTGATCTCTCTACCTTCCACGTTCAATGAGCAGTTTAGATCTGGAAAAACAGAGGATCAAAACACAGGTTAGAAGAAAAGAGTTCTTTCTCAGAATAATGCATTTACTATGAGTGAAGTTTGTATGTATGCTTCAAAATATAACTACAAGCTTGTTTTTAGTTTCAACAGAGGTACTATTAGATTGCAGAGACATGCCTCATTTATCATGATGTAAGAATCCCACATAAAATTCAACCAAATACAAATGCCCCAAACCACTTATTCGACATGAACCTACAAAGTAGGAATTCAGAGAATAAGGTTTAAGCACCCCGCTGCAATCTGAATATAACTAAACAATATTCAGTGTAAGGACATATACTTCCTGTTGCAATCTGATTCGTCAGATAAGTCGACAGTTGAAACCTGCCATGCTAAATGTCCAGCTGCAGCTGCCAGAAAAGGATAGTAGGGCGATGCTGTTCCACATGATTAAGGTAAGTATTCAATAATCTAATGTGAAATTATAAGGATTTTACTAAATATGATATAGCAATTGTGATGCTTAGCACCAACCAAGGTGAGCATTGTAGCCAGTTAATACTAAGCTGCTAATGCATGCAGCTCCAAAACCACTGAGCCAGTACTTGGTATTGTCTCCAAACGTTATGGCTGTGCTCTTAACTCCTGCTTTGAAGTCATCCTTTTGGTCCTGAAATGCATGCATGTACATTGTAAAAGAACCTAACAAGACGGTTTCCAATGGGAAAACTACAAATATAAAAATAGAACGATCAATAAATACCTGATGCGCGTATATTGTGTCATATACCAGTGCCCAACATACGACAGCAAAATACATTGGAAGGAGGACAGCATGATCGAAGCTTTCTTTAACAGCAGATGATCCTAGGAGAACGCCGTAGCTGACGGTGAAGCCAAGATAGGCTTGAGGCTGTTATAAGTGGATTAATGGGCAAGTATGTGAACTCTGCATAAACAATAATGCATTTAATTCAACCCTCATTGTGTTCCATGCGTACCCAGTTTGTGAGCCTCTTCATCAGGGGATAAGAGAAAGCCAGAATAAGCCAAGAAGCTCCCATAATAATGCTATAACAAGAACACAACAAATAATTACAGGTGAATATATTAGTATACGTATATTATTAAAAATAATAAATATATGATACAACCACCATAGAGAGATTATTAAGGGAAATGATGTAGCAACTAAAATATAGATTAACACACATCTGGACTGTAAATATTCTTTTCAGTGTTCCACCCTGTCCACCAAATGGATTTTCGTACTGTGAATCATGCAACTCCATGTAGGGATTCCTGCCAGTTTGTAATGTTCGAATCTGGATAATTTTTAGTCAAATTTGATATTTTGTTATGTTATGGTCAAGTTTTGCAAATTATTTTGTCATACGTCCAGTTTCATTTAAAAGGCCGGTAACTAGCCACCTGTTGTATCCATAGGGTTTTTCCTACTTCACCTCCTTCTTTCACTACATTCTCCCATAGTACTAAGCATACCGTTTGTTGTTTCGCCTCATCCATCATGCTTAATGTATCATCTACTACTGTGTATATTCTATTTTAGTGTTCAGTTTTTTCTCTCTTTTATTTCTTTCCTTGTATACTTTTTTCCTTCTTCATACACAAACACTAAATATTTACGGTTTTCAGTTATGACAAAATATATTTTAGTTTGTCCATGAATTACAAAACTACAAAAATTAGTTGGATGAATGCAATTTTGAGATCATATCACTTGTACACTAAACTTGTAGATTTAGGATATAAATTTCAGATATGTAGTTTTATGATACATTAACACATGAAATCGATATGTAGTTTTATGAAGTTTATTCTATTCATATTGTTTATGTAGTTTACATATTGGTATCCTGCTAGTCCTTTTTTAAGGTATAGCCTTATAGTCCCAATGGCACCCAAACATAGTAAAAAAAATTGCAGTTCAGGGACACTCTTGGAATGAAGGTTATGTCTAACATACCTACGGTTATTCAGTTGAAGAAGAAAACCGAGCCACAGTAGAACCTGAAATACAAGGAAGTAAAATCCTTGAGCAGGGATTAGAGCACGTGATGCAAGAGGCCTGCTTTTTGTCCGCTCAACCTACAAGAGAAACATGCTCGTTAGATGCCATGCAGCTTCCTAGGAAAATTCATTGAGTAACAATAACTTTGTGCATTAGCTTTTTTTTTTGGCTTAAATTAACTTCATGCATAAGCTTGATCTAAATGTTGGTGTTACTTGACAGGGGCAAAAACAACAATTAACCTAAGATCATTATTTGCATACCTTAGATTTATATGACAGAAGGTATATATATGCAAATATAACAATTTCTAGAGTACCTCTTAAATCTTATTTCAGTTTGATGGTTGCAAACAATCTTTTAGGCTCTTTTGACTCGTAGGTAAAGTAAGGAAACTTTTAAGTGACACCAACTAAAAACATCACTCTAAAATGAAATGAAAAGGAAAGAAAAATCACCTTCTTATCAATGTCCCTATCGAGAAGATCATTCGCTGCGCAAGCAGCACACCTCAAGAAAACCGAGCCAAGTCCAAAGAGTGCCAGCATTTTCATGTCTGGGAACTCCCCTTTTGTTCGATGCTATTGCAATTGACCTGTATAAAGCATAAGGATGCAGCCTCTCTTCATCACTAAGACAACATACGGTGGAACCTGTCCACCAGGATTTGAGTTCTCAACTCAGCAGATGTACTCATATTTTTCTGAATTTATTTCAAAATTTAATTGGCGTTGTTCTTTCAATGATAGG
This sequence comes from Setaria italica, assembly GCF_000263155.2. Classification (NCBI taxonomy): domain Eukaryota; kingdom Viridiplantae; phylum Streptophyta; class Magnoliopsida; order Poales; family Poaceae; genus Setaria; species Setaria italica. The sequence continues at coordinate 15,647,856 of NC_028453.1, forward strand.
TGATGTACCCATGGACAATGAGGTGTTTGTGATGACTTGGGGAATCTCAAGATTTGCCGGCCCAGTTTCTCGGAAGTGCTTATTCCGGCAAGGTTACGGGCGTGTATTCATGGAGTGAGTATGTATATGTGTATGTGGATATCTGCGTCTATAGATATTGTGATTCGAAATATATATATATATATATATATATATTTGGGTAGAGCATAGCAGGCAGGTGCGCAGAGCCAGGCGGTGATCTTCAACCCTAGGCCGATGAAATCGTGGGGGCACTGCCTGTGGCAAGCAGCTTTGCGACGACCCTAGTAACAAGTCCACTTGTGCTATGTTGATATAGCAGAACAAAAATACACACTAGTACGTACACTCAAAGGTTGAGAGTAGTTTGTGTAATTTGTATCATACTTATACATACATTTCATGATTAGGACGGAAGGCCACCTCGTAAAATAGGCTAAACAACATATTGATATTTTTTTTGAAACGAGTCAGCAGGAGAGCTGCTGCTATATTAATAAAGAGGAATGCCCGACGGGCAGAAACAATGACAGGTCAAAACACTCGGAACTCGGCTAGCACCCGGAAAAGAAAAAAGGTGCCCATATGTAAACTCAATTACACCACGTGGTATCAAGAAACCACTCTAGGTGCTTAGCACCTACCGCCACCCATACGGCTGCCTTATCTTTTATCTTGGCCACTAAGCGAAGGAGAGGTTGTTCCATCACCTGCCCACCTATGTCCTACGCGGCTACGCCCCTGCCGCCATCTCCGAGCCCCTACAAACGCCAGTGCTATATCTGCCCTCAAGGCAGGTATGTATCGTTTCAGTGAGCCCCTCCAAACGCCAGTGCTAGCTGCTACAGTTGGTGGTTTTTTTTTATTCACGTGTGAATCTCATCTCCGAAATTTTCCTCAAGAACTGATTTAGATAATCATCGGTCAGATTTGATTTCATTTGAACCGGTTCTACATGTGCTAATTTTGCATTGACCACCGATCTTTATCCGACAAACCCCCCTAACCGGCGGTGACGGGGGGTTTTGGGCCAGCTGTGATGAGACTCCTAGTAGTGACAACTTTAATGACCATATTCAGATTCACGTGTTCTTTAGTTTCATATATGCACTTACATTTAAGTACATATGGAGAACAGTTTACCTAAGAAAATCTTGGATCCATAAAAGAAAGATAAGACCCTCCTATCCATACATATATGTTCATATGTGGTTCTATTAAGACTAATAACTTTCAAATAAACGCTGGTACGGTTGGCTCCACCCTTTTGTTTCATATCTCAAACACAAAGCAAGAAGTCATCAAAGACTAAGTCACTACTTAAAAAAAGATTTGTAGGGATGCTCCAATTTTTTTCTATGAGCGACTGAAAAGGTCACTCGCTCCTGAAATGAGAGGGGTTACTGTAGCATCTGGTATGTCCCTGGAGAAGTATGTGCAGGGACGGGTCACAGGGGATAAGATAAAAATCTTATCCTCCCCGTGGCTGGCCACCCGCGGCCGCAAAAGGGATAGCAACACTAGGCCGCAGTGGCCGCCCACGGCCGCAGACACATGCGTGCGCGGGACAGCTAGCTAGCTAGCTCCGGCCGGCCGGCATGCGGCCGCTAGCAGCTTTCTAGCTAGCTAACTGGCCGCGCACGCGCGGCAGGCAGGCCTTGAGTTGCAAGCCGGCCACTGCAATGTATGGTGCGGCTACACTTGGCCATGGCTGGCCACGGCTGCTCACAAGGCAACGCCAGGCAGCGGCAGGACCTCTCACCCTCGGCTGAGCGAGCGCACGTAGCAAGTAGCAAGGTACAAATTTTGACAAATGATGTATTTGTTACCTTATGATAAGAAAAAATAGTGCAGGATTAAATTTTGGAGTATAAAGGATGTATTTGTTGCTTTACTTTGGAGTTGTTTTAATACAAAATAATTTTTGCAATATTTTATATAAATTTGATATACGTGCATATGATGATGAAGTGCGCCTATATTAACTTTAATGTAGGATTACACAACTATATTGGAAAGGTAGTAAAACAATGAATTAATCATTGCATCTGCTCTTCCAGTAGAGTTGTGTAATCTTGCAGAAATAGGCGTTAATCTGATGCATGAACTAATTTTTAAGCAAAACGTACTTGTATAAATTTCAAAAATGTGCAGATGATGATGAATTGGCCTACTATTCCTATTGCATGATGACACAGCTTGATTGGGAAGGTAGTAAAGCACTGAAATAATCATTGCATCTGCTCTCCCAATTGAGTTGTGTCATCTTGCAGGAGAAGGCATTATTCTGATGCATTCATCTTAGCATTGAAATTTAAATGAAATTATCCATATCCATATCCTTATCCATATATGTCTCCTAAATACACTGTATGTTATGCTCCAATAACTTTATTATGTATTTGATAAAATTTTGAAGGACAAAATGCCGGTACGTCACCATGAACGTATTATGTTTCCCCTGAATCCCCAAGCGCGGCCTGCCTGCGCTTCCTTCCCCGACGGTCACATCCCCGATCCCATTACACAACCGCACTTATATCAGAATGTGGTACTTACACCCTTTGTATTCTAATACTGAAATTATTACTAATTATCCATACTAATGATTTTTTATAATTTGTAATGAAGTTTGTTTCACCAATCAAGTAGTTACGATAAGTAATAACTAACGTGACTAAAAAGCTCCTATGGTGGTACATAAACAAACGAGTCTGACACAAGGTAGATACATGGTTTCTCTAGCCATTAATTCTGCAAGCATGCAAGAGCAAAAACTTGATCAAATAATTATTATCCATGTCCATTCTATTGCAGGCATGCAAGAGCAAGTGCTATGAGGCGGGCACTGAGCCAAATACAATGTTAGACAAATCACGTATTTCCATACTACATTTATTTCAAGATTAAAACTTACGAATACAATGAGTCAGACATCACACAAATGTCTAAATGCATATCACCATTGTATCAAAAGTCTGTTATATGTAACTAACAGATAGTCAGTATTTTTTAAATTTCTTTTGTAATGATTTGCCAATACGTCTACTAACACTTTTGTTAGTTGCCATTTGTCTCAAGGATGCACCCTATAATAGCTTCATGCACACTGACTTATAAGGATATCACCATGATGGATACGCACAAGCTTTCGTCTTCTCCAAGTTACAAGTCGTCACCAACTTAGTCTTTGCGTTCAGTTCGGATTCAGCTGACCACCCTAGACGGAAACAGCGATATCTCCTTCATACAACATCGAACTGAAGAGTTCTTTGATGGTTGGAAAGAAGATGATGAAGGCTTTCATTTGGTTCTGGACCTAGCTCCAGAAATATTGTGGATCATTCTGTGTGACTACGATAAGGTGTTGTGTCACCAATTTTGGACCACGTTGGCTTTGTATCGTGTCGGGCCTTAAGCCCATGTTGTGGGCGCCCCCCTGGTTGCCCCCAACCCTAGCTCGCTCTTTTTGATATAAACTCAGTAGCTGCCGCTTTAGAAACTCGGGTTTTTTTAATTCTAGTTTTTTATTGAGAAACTGAGATTTATTCATTGTAACTGTGCGACAAGTCCTTTTACTATGATCCAAGGCCCCTGTTCTTGTTCTCCTCGACCGTGTCGATTAGTCCTTTCAAATTGAGAGCTCAAACCTCTTACTTAGATTTTTTTCATATACATTTGCAATTTCAGATTGTGTGTTTATACTTTCTTGCTTGTGTTTTTCGATTTGCTTGCAGGGAAAAGCCTTCTTGGTGAGGTCAATCGAGTTGTGCTTGGTTGATAACCAACGGAGTAGCGCTATAGTGGTTGCAGGGGTTCAAATCGTATTTGATTGAAACCTGGATCGTCAACATCAAGTTCTCCACCAATCGAATTACCCATACCTATCGGAAGATCGGACCAGTGCTACATCAAGTGGTATCAAAATTTCAGGTTGTCTGTGAGGTATATTATCATGTGTCTTTTAGATTCATCTTGTTTTCATCACCTATAGTCCAAAAAAAGCCCTAAAACACATACACTTTCTTCTATCCTCTCTCCTTTTTTAGCATTTATAATTTCGTGTCAGATTTGCTTTGTTGAGTTTGTGTTCGTGGTTGAGTCTTCTTGCTGGTTTAGTGTGTTTGTTGTCGTAGTTCAATCGCCCGCTGTTGTTTTGTTACCGCCGCTATCCCATCCACCTTTATCCATACAACAAGTCGATCCATTGCATTACTTGACTTGCCCCGCTACCCACCTTGTGTGAATTCTCACCGCGCAAGCCCTAGATAGGTTGCAAGCCGCCTTGTGCCTTTCACCTTGCATCGCAATCCTTCTGGATTCATTTGGCGACACCTATTGCTGCACATACCAGGGAAGCTTTGTGTAACGACCTAGATTAAATCAGCCGAGTTTTAATCTTAAGACAAGTTCCCTAATCTGATCGACTCAGACTCCTTCAGCCATTTTTGACTAAGTCTGGAAAATCAGCCCAACCTAGCGCCTTAGGGAAGGTTTATCTTTGGAAAGTTGTGCTGAACATCAAGAAATCCCTTATAGAATTTGGAGAACAAAGTCCCTACAACAAATTTGTTAATTGGACCTTGGACCAATTCACCTCCGAAGCTTTCCAAATCTGCAACTCAAATCAGCCCCGACCCCTGAACACCAGCCAATTCGCCGTTTTTCTCTAAGTCCCAAAAACCAGTGTTCCTCCAAACTTTGGAGATTTGGATCTTTTAAGTCCACCGCGATTTTGGACTTGGTCCAATTACAAAAATTGGACTTTAGTTTGTGTGCTACAACTCTTGTTAAGGGAGTCAAAATGGCGCAGTTTGACAATCGGGAGAACCAGAGGCTGGAAGATGGACCCGGTAGAGGATCTCGCGGATCCGTCAGCTAGATCCGCACCAGAGCACGCGTGCGCCGTGCTTAGAGCGCCGCCACCACATGACGTGACCTCACCAGCGAGTGTCGCCTCGCCCAGTTGCCGGCCGCGGCAAGATGGATCAGTGCGCCTCTTTCCCAATCGTGTGCAGAAGCGCCCTGCAGACTTTTCCGCCCCGTCTCGTCTCGCCCGAGACCTCGCCGGCCGTGCCAGGCGCACTGCCCGCCGCCGCGACCGAAGATTGGCCGCTGCCACGCCGGTATCGCCTCACCTCCCGCGCGCATCCATCTCACCTCAGTCGCGCTGCCCGCGCGCGCGCCCCGCGACGCTGCCGTCTTCACCAATAGCCGCACAGGCAATGACAACTCCTTTTCCCCGCCTCGCTAGTAGTGTGCCCTAGCAGAGCCGCTAGTTCTGCATATGCTCGCATCACACCGCTCGCCCTGTCACCTCACCTGCAGCGCCTTCGCCCGCTCGCCCAACCGGCGCCCGCGTCTTCCTTTCCCTCGCAAGCGACGCCAATGCCACACACCGGCCGAGCTGCCGCACCCAATCTTGCGTTTAACGTGACCAGGCACGTGCTCAACCCCGCCAATCCTTCCGCCCGGCAAAACCACGCTTGCCTAGCACTGTCTTCCTTGCCCAATGACAGAAGAATCCTATCCCCGAAGCTCCGCTTCTTCGTCCAATGGAGACGTCGGCCAATCACCGCTGATACAGAGCACTCCTCTTCTCCCTCGATCTTATCCTCACACCGCTCAAGCTCGTTTTCTTCCACGCAGCTATAAAAAGGGTACCGCAACCTCTTACTGGAGTTCCCTCCACCACTACAGCCCTTGCCGCTTTGCTTGCTTGTTCTTCTCCATGGCACTCGCCGTTGTACACTCCTCTGCTTCGCGCGCCAGTGCCGCCGCCTGAGCTCTAGGAGGAGCTCCCCCTTCTACCTAACACCGCGCCTTGCCAACCCCGCCTGCCGCTTCGCCTTCTTCCGCGCAGCGCTAGAGCTTGTTTGTTGTCCACAAGAAGCACCACCGCCGCCGGAGCACCGCCGGATCTCGCCGCCGCCCGAAACTTTAACGCCTTTCGCCGTTCCGCCTGAGCTTGCTTTTTCCTGACCCCAAGACTTCATCAGTAGGACCAAAGGTGAGTTGCCAACCCTTTCCAGCTCGCCCAACCCCTGTCCGTCTCGCCCGACCCTGTCTGTTTCGCCCAACCCCTGTCCGCCTCGCCTGAGGGTTTGGTTGTGCCTTTTTCTTTTGACCAAGGGTATCTGTGTAAAATTTCGAGAACTTCTCTGTGTTAAATCTGAGGACCCCGGCATAGTTATTCCTTAGGTCTAAGGGTCAGATCGCAAGTTTTTCCCGACCCGACTCTTTTATCTTGTTCCAAATCAACGAAAGCTTGAGAAATTCATCTTAAATTGAGGAAAAATTAGAAAAATGTGAAATCACTTGGGATGGAATCCTCTTTCTGAGTAGAATCCAATAAAGTGGACTTCACACTTTTCCTGTAGGTTTGCTATAGTTTTTGGGCTAAATCTTGCAAGTGTTGTTGAAATAACCGTTTGAGTGTCTGACTCCTTGCATTTGCATTTCGTGTAGAGCTAAACCTTGCCAACGGAACATACGAGCTGCATCCGGTGCCTAAGGATGGAGTTGTAGCTGAGCCGCCGCCTGCAGGAGCTGAAGCTGAGTACATCGAAGATCAGTTTGCTTCTGCCTCGCTCGAAGGCAAGCCCCGGAGCATAACCAGTTTTTCTAAACTTGCGCATGCCTTCTGTTGTATGACTGTGCATTTATGTTACAGGAGTTATTTGAAACCATAGATGTATGACTTAGTTCCCTTTGATCTAAACACTAGTGTGATAGGCCGAGTAGCTGCAATGCTTAAACAGGACTCGGTAAAAGTCGAGTGATTTCCTATCACTCGCGAGTTATAGGAGTTGTTTGTTCTCCTTTTTGCTACAACTATAAGGATGATGGACGGGGTAGGGCTCTGTGAACTATTTTGGTGGTCGGTGGATTGCCCCGTCTGTCTACTTGAAATTGGACTAAGGTCAAGATGAGATAGTGTTCATGATCAAGTGTTTGAATGTACTAATCTCATACCTAGTATGGGATGGGGAAGCCTAGTACCTGATTGAACCAGGACGTGAGCGGTTCAATCCACTGTCTCTGGAATAGAGTTTCCCTTGCGGCCGCATGTGGTGACAAGTGTAGTCATAGAATGGCAGAGGCTGGGTCTGTGGAGCCTTATACCAAGAGAAGTGGGCCCGACACGGGTCAAGGGATTGATGGGGACGGCCGACAAGGGAAGCGACCCTTTGTGGTGCGCGGATGTCGTGAGATTAGGTTCACCATGCATGGTTAAGAAATTTGAATCGATTCGTCTGCCTCTCACAGTTTGGGACTGCTTGATCACTATGCTACACTGAGTAAGAAGGGAACTTGATGGTGATGATCATATGAATGCTTGTCATAAATTGCTTGGAACTTTTGCTTGTTTAGTATAGCTGCTAACTTAGGTTGGTAACTGAACATAGAACTTGTGGCTAAAATATTAAAAGTAAGGACCTACTATAGTCGCTTTTGGCAAAACAAACCCCTCAGCCAGAAAGCTTGCATGTCTAGAAGTTGGTGGATCAGTACCACCGGTCAGTTAAGTCTTGTTGAGCGTAGTCACTCAGCCTTGTTGTGGCAATCTTTTTAGGTGATGTTGAAGCCCCTGAGTTTGCTGCTTGTGGCACTTGGCCTCCCCAGCTCCCTCCTGGGTGGATGGTCGAGTGGGATCCCTCCTCGGACGGCGAGGACAGGGACTGGTGATGTCAGGGTCGGCCTCATTGTGACATCCGACCCTCGCGTTAGCTTTGATTTATTCTTTTTCCGCTGCTCAAGAACTCCGCAAGCTTGTTTGAATTTCAAACCTGAGTTGTAAGAACTAATGTACTGGTTTAATGTTGGATGATCTGTTGTATTCTCTAGAACCACTTACCTTCATGTGAGCTCCGCTTTCTCAGTCCTGTGTAGTGGTTTATCGGAGGAAATCCGACGGACTGCCTAGTTAACTTGATTAAAGCATAAGATCGCGTGTCAGGCGACTCAATTTTGCTTTAGCTAAGTTAATTAGGGCGGTTCCGCCACACTTTGCCCGTGGATACTTGCTGAGAAGCTTTGCTCAACCGTGATTGGTGTTGGAAGGATAGGGAAGCTTTGCCCTAGCCGCCGCCGATGTGTGTGCCTTGTTGTGCCTTCCAAAAACTCTGATTCGGAGCCCCTTTCTTAAAATAGGCATTACTTCTTGCTGGTAACTCAGATTGAGGCAATTTTTTTAAAGCAGCTGAAATTAAATTTTGCATCAGGATTTGCCATTCTCAGGTTTGCCAAATTCTTCTTGGAAGTGGGAGTACTTGTCGGGCATACATCCCAGGCCCACGAGTAGGCCCTGTGCGGCCCACTAAGGGGTGTACTCGGACATAATCAATACTAGGGGGCTACGCGGCAAGAAGCTTATCCCACTCGGACTAGTTAAGTGTGCATATGGAAACTACTCGGTCTACACCGAGTAGAACTCTGTAATCGTACACGACTAGAATTCAAACTTGTAACCCTGCCCTCCCGAGTATATAAGGGCGGGCAGGGACCCCCTCAAAGACAACTCTCTCAACACATCTAAGTTCAATACAATCAACTCACAGGACGTAGGGTATTACGCGATCTAGCGGTCTGAACCTATCTAAATCATGTCCCTTGCGTTACCATTGACTCCTTGATTCTCGACGACACCCACCGCACAAAAGACCACCTAGGGTACCCCCTAGGCAGTTTGCCGGTCTAAAACACCGACAGCTGGCGCGCCAGGTAAGGGTGGTCGCTGAGTTTTTCCGCGCGAGTTCAATGGCACCTATCATTATCAAGCCTGCTTTCACCTTCGACGCAGGCACAACTTTCATTTTTGGATCCTGGCTCTGCATCACCGACGGCGCTGGATCGTTTCAGCGCCAAATCATCGACATCCAGGAGAAGAAACCTCTCGATGAATGCTTTTCTCAGCCGAAAACAGAGGATTTGGTCAGGAAAAACCATAACATCAAAATCAGCAACACCGAGTTCGACTACGCTTCGGACTTGACCCCACTTCGGACTAGTCGATCCTAGTACAAGTTGACTTTGACTCCAAAACGGTTCCCATACGGACTCTGCTATACAACCGAAGTCTACCAAGGTCTTCTCACTCGAACTCAACTCGAACACGGGGAAGACAAGGACTGTGACTACAACTCGGACTATGCCCAAGAGATCCCGCTATCAGGACCAGCCCAAGGTCTGGTAATAACTTCAACACCACAAGGCAGATTCATTCACTGGCCAGAAATGAGACCATCTCTCCTTACCCACGACTACGAGTCACACCTCATCGCTCACATAGACAACCTTCGGTACCAGGAAGGCGTCCCACTCACTTCAAGCCGCGAGGAAAGTTCCACAGAAATCGCAACATCAAGCTCTGGAAGCTACTACCTAGATAGAGAAGTCTTCGTCATTACTCAAAATAACAACATGGGTACTAGCCAACAGAGAACCCTTCGACGGATAGCACAACTCGACAACGTCTCAGAGGACAAGTCATCAGCTGACGCCCCACAAGAGGAAACTTCCGATCAAAGAAACCAAAGAAGGATGCAAAATAGTACTCGGGCTGAACGCCGACAGATGCTGGCTACAAACATTCCCATCACAAACGTGGAAATTAGCATTTGACGCAGTACAAGCTCAAGAGCACAACACTCCACTCGTAGCAATTGCCTCAATCAACCTTATATCAACTCTCATACCTCGAGATAGAGACAATGAAATGACACCTCAACTTGCGCAGCGAGGCAATGGACTAATTGCACAACTTGCGGAACAAGCTTACAAGTTACTCGATAAAGAATCACCAATCCCATCTGTTCCTCGCAATTCAGCTCATCGAGAGGGCAGTAGGGGTGCTGCAGTCAACAATGGTTTCCACGAAGCACAATGAAATAACAACGAGGTAGTCAACCAACCAAGGCAACATAGAAAAGGACTGAGCAAACGCAAAGCCCTAGTATGACACAAGGATGTTGGAGAGGTCAGTTGCACCAATTCCGCAAAAAGTCCTCACCATATCAAGAAAAATCATGAAGTATCAAATTTCAGTGACCTACGGGAAATAATCAATAGTCGATGCGAGCGAGAAGTCGACAATTACAACCACTTTCCTGCCTTCACAACTCGAGTAATGAGGACAAGACTAGCCAAAAAATTCAAGCCAACAGGAATCACTAAGTATGATGGCAAGCAAGACCCAATTCAATGGCTCTGATGTTACTCGTTGGCAGTCCAGGTAGCCGGAGGCAATAACGACACCAAAGTCATCCATTTTCCCATATGCATGGAACCCGCGCCTCTAACATGGCTTGAGTCACTCAAGCCCAGAACAATTGACTCTTGGGAAGACTTGACAAAAGCTTTCACCAACAACTGTGCCGGCTCCATGACTAGACCAGGCAACAAGATCGACCTAAGTCAAGTAAAACAGAAAGAAGGCGAAACACTACATGACTACTTACGAAGATTCTTCGAAAAGAAGGCCACTATAGTCGACATTTCAGAAACAGACGTCATCGAGTGCTTCCAAAATGGCCTCTATGATCGATGAACATACCAAGACTTTGGCAGACGACGACCAACCACTATCAAAGATCTCAAAGTCATGGTGCAACAATGGGCAGATGAAGAAGACAAAGAGCGAGAACGATTAAACTCTCATCACAACCGCGGCCGCGACAATAACAACCATGACCAGGATAGGAACCGACACAGTGATACTCGAAACAACTTTTCGAGTAACCAAAATCGCAAACGGAAACCTGACAACACCATTGCTTTCATGAATAACTCACGGAAGAAGGGATCCCACAAAATTGATGACGGACCAAGCTTCACCGAACTACTCAAAAAACAGTGCCCATGGCACCCAACTAGCAAACACTCAGCAATAGACTGCTACAGCATGCGCCGAGTAATGCAAGATTTGTCCGCACCACCACCTCCCGAGGAGTACAACAAGAAAAAATATAAAGGCAAAAACAAAGTCCATAAAGATGAAGAAAGAGAAGGCGACTTGCAGACCGCCTCCAAAACAGTCAACGTCATCTTTGGCGGAATCCCGGGTACCACATCCAAGCGATCTAGTAAACTGGTACTCAGGGAAATCATGGCCATCGAACCAACAGATCCAACACTGGTCAGAGGTACCCATAACCTTTAGCAGAAGGGACCAATGGACAAACTTTTCAGAACCAGGCCAATTTCCCCTAGTACTCGATCCTGTCGTTGCAGGCTCAAAACTGACAAAAGTACTCATCGATGGCGGAAGCGGACTCAACGTCATTTTCGCCAAAACACTAAGGAAAATGTGTCTTGACATCACGGACATGCTCCCTCCAACAGACTCACCCTTCTACAGAATCGTACCAGGAAATGCAGCCATACCACTAAGAAAAGTCGTCCTGCCAGTTACTTTCGGAACCAAGGAACACTACCGAACCGAGTACATTATATTTGAAGTCGCCAACTTCGAGACCTCTTACCACACCATACTCGGGAGACCAGCTCTGGCTAAGTTCATGGCGATACCACACTATGTTTACTTGGTACTCAAAATGCCAAGGCCCAAGGGGGAACTAACGGTACGAGGAGATTTACGGCGATCCTACGAGTGTGACACCGAAGCCATGGAGATTGCCGCAACCTCTCAAGCACCCAACCCTATGCAACAAGTTTTCTCAGCTTCAAAGAAACTTCACCCAACAGAACTCGAAATACCAGAAAACAAGTCGGGTTCAGCAAAGGTGAAGCCAACAAATGAGAAAGACTTCAAAATAGTTGATCTCCAGACCAGCGACTCTTCTAAGACACCTCTGATTGGAATAGGGCTAGCCCTAAATAGGAAACTGCGCTCATCAGTTTTTTTCGGGCTAACCATGATATCTTCAACTGGAAACCAGCTGACATGCCTGGTGTGCCCAAGGAACTGATTGAGTACTCTCTAAATGTTGACCCCAAAGCTACCCCAAAGCGACAGCGCCTCTGCAGGTTCGCCCAAGATAGACGAGAAGCAATAGAAAAAGAGCTAGCCAAACTACTCGCAGCAGGGTTCATCAAAGAAGTCTTTCACTCTGACTGGCTAGCCAATCCTGTACTCGTTCGCAAGAAAAACAGCGAATGGAGAATGTGCGTCTATTACACGGACCTCAACAAACATTGTCCAAAGGACCCTTTTGGACTACCCAGGATCGACCAAGTAGTCGACTCTACTGCTGGGTGCGATTTGCTATGCTTTCTCGACTATTACTCGGGTTACCATTAGCCTCAAAGAAGAAGATCAAGCTAAGACAGCCTTCATCACTCCATTTGGAGCCTTTTGCTACAAAACAGTGTCATTTGGATTAAAAAATGCGTGAGCAACTTACCAACGCGATATATAGATGTGCTTCGAAAAGCAATTGCATCGCAACATAGAAGCTTACGTGGATGACGTAATCGTCAAAAAAAGAAATCAGGAGGATCTAATCGTCGATTTAGAGGAAATCTTTTCAGGCCTACGAGCTTTTCCGATGGAAGCTTAACCCTACCAAATGCATTTTTGGAGTACCTTCCGGCAAACTACTCGGGTTCATCATTAGCCATCACGGCATTGAGGCCAACCCATAGAAAATATCTGCCATCACAAATATGCACGCACCAGCTAGCATCAAGGATGTTGCAGAAACTCACGGGCTGCATGGCAGCCCTTAATTGATTCATCTCAAGACTTGGAGAACGAGTACTACCCTTCTTAAAGCTTCTCAAACGACAGGACAAGTTTAAATGGACAGAAGAGGCAGACAAAGCATTGACGCAACTCAAAGACTTTCTGTCAAAACCACCAATCCTCATTGCTCCATCTCCAAACGAGGACTTGCTCCTATACATAGCAGCTACTACTCACGTCATCAGCACCACAGTAGTAGTCGAACGGTCTAAACCAGGCCACGTTTATAAAGTCCAAAGACCCGTGTACTTCGTCAGAGAAGTACTCTCCGACTCCAAAATTTGGTACGCGCCAATACAGAAGCTGCTCTACGCAATCCTGCTCACTTCACGGAAACTGCGACAGTCATCACCGACTTCCCGCTCGGCGAAATCCTCCACAGTAGAGATGCCACGGGTAGAATTTCCAAATGTGCAGTAGAGCTCGGAGCCCTATCCTTGGACTTCAAACCAAGGAAAGCAATCAAATCTCAGACTTTGGTCAATTTCATGGCTGAATGGATAGAGAACCAAGTGCCAACACCAGTCGAGAGGCCAGAGCACTGGGTAATGTACTTCGACAGTTCCCTCAAACTCGAAGGAGCTGGCGCAGGCATACTCTCATTTCCCCAAAAGGAGACCAACTCAAATGCGTACTACAAATCTTTTGGGAAGTCTCAAACAACGAAGCTGAGTATGAAGCACTGCTACACGACCTTCGTCTTGAAATCTCCCTCGGAATCAAAAGACTACTCGTATACGGCGACTCACTAGTCGTTATAAACCAAGTCAATGACGAATGGGATTGAAACAAGGACAACATGGACGCCTACTGCAAAGAAGTCCGTAAACTGGAAAACAAGTTCTCAAGCTTGGAATTTCATCATATCATCCGTGACAACAACATAACCACTGACGTATTATCAAAAATGGGCTCGACTCGTGCAGAAGTTCCAGCAGGAATTTTTGTAAACAAACTCCATAAACCGTCCATACCAGAACAAGTTACACCATCAGTGGTTAAAACTACAGAAACTAATCTGGAAATCATGATGATAGAAGTCAACTGGAGGACACCCTTCATCGACTACATCTGACAGAAGTCAAGCTGAGCAAATCTCCCGACGAGAAAAAATTACGTTCTAGTTGGAGACAAACTCTACAGAAAAAGCGCATCATCAGGGGTACTCATGAAATGTGTCACCCGAGAAGACGGCCAAGAAATCCTGGAAGAAATTCACAAAGGGATCTGTGGCAACCACGCATCTTCACGAACAATCGTAGGCAAAGCTTTCCAAGCAGGCTTCTACTGGCCCATGCGTTGGCCGATGCAGAACAAATAGTCCAAAAATGGCAAGCTATCAATTCTTCACTAAGCAGCAACACGTCCCTGCCTACAAACTAGTCACAATCCCTCCAACATGGCCTTTCGCTTGCTGGGGGCTAGACATGATAGGACCACTGCCAACTGCGCTAGGAGGTTTCAACCGAGTACTCGTGGCCATCGACAAATTCACCAAATGAATCGAGGTCAAACCAGTCACTTGCCCCAAGGCAGATCGAGTCCTCGACTTCTTGGACGAAATCGTACACCGTTACGGTTTTCCAAATAGAATCATCACACACCTGGGATCCAACTTCAACAACCACGACTTCTGGGAATACTGCGAGAATAGCGGAATTGATGTTCGCTACGTCTCAGTTGCTCACCCACGAGCCAACGGACAAGTCGAGCGTGCCAACAGCATGATACTCGAAGCTCTCAAGAAAAGGCTACACAATATCGGCAATACAAAAGGAGGCAAATGGCTCAAAGAGCTAACTAATGCTCTGTGGCGACTACGAACCCAACCATGCAATACTATCGGGTTCTCCCCCTATTTTCTGGTATATGGCTCAGAAGCTATCTTACCCGCGGACGTCATGTGTCAGTCTCCTCCAGTCGAACAATACGACGAAGGAATGGTAGAAGAAACAAGACGCACGGATCTGAATAGTCTAGAAGAAACGAGATGCGCAACATTAGTTCAATCAGTCAAATACCTCGACGGGTTAACACGATACCACGACTGCAATGCTAAGGAGCGATCCTTCAACCTAGGCGACATGGTCCTCAAAAGAATCCAGGACACGTCAGGGCTACATAAACTCAATTCACCATGAGAAGGTCCCTACATCGTATCCAAGGTCACAGGGCCCGGATCTTACAGACTACAAGAACTTTCAGGAGAACAAGTACCAAATTCCTAGAATATAGAACATCTCTGTCGCTACTACCCATAGTAGACAAATGTACTCGAGCCTTCGCCCCAAGCATCTCAAAACAAACTAATTTCAACTACTGGGAGCCGACAGCCCGACTACCGACTACAAATGCTCTACTCTTAACACAAGACTTTATCAAAGGTCAGCAGGCACCCCAGCCTCAGTACGAGTTCCAAAACTTCAAAGGGCAAAGCAATTTTTTACTCGAGACTGATTCAAGCAGAAAATTTTGAAGTTATATGCGATTACTCATAATAGAGTAAGGGTACTCAAAATACAACATAACAGCACAACAAAGACTACAAGCAATTGTCTACTGGCGGTCTGCATTTAAGGCTCAGGCTTTTACAATATCACAAGGCCACACAGGCCTATCGACTACTACAAAGGGAAGGGCCCACATGCAACGAAGCTGCGCAAAACTCAGCCATATCCAGGTTCTCCTCCCATACAACACTAGGAACTCCTACACCGCCGCTACCTTGATAGCGGCAACGATGAATCCCGAGTGCTGCATAACGGAGAAAAAAAAGGCTACTCTCTTGCTAGCCTTGGCGAGCCGTCCCACACTGCATACCACACCTCCACGTCTAAGAGAGCCAGATAAAGACCGCGGCACTCATCACCCATCACTCGCAAGTTCCAGCACGGACTTAGCTGGATCACGAGCTGCAAGATGAGGCATGCGACAAACCCTCCTATGAGGATTCTTCTAGCATCGCGGCTATCCCTACGAGCACTAGAATCTGTGGAGGGAAGGTGGCTCTAATCTACGAGGAATCATCTAGCACCGGAGTACTCTTTGAAGGCTCTCTACAATCAAATAACAGCAACTGAAAGCAATCCATCACTACTCAAGCCTGATCCTGATCGACCTCCATGGCAGTCTATTTATAGCCGAACGCCACAACTACCAACCACTCGGGAGTTACTATTTGCTCGTGACAACAAAGTACTAATGAGTCAAGATGCTCTCTAACTCCATTCACGTGAAAGCATTCACGCCACAAAAGACAAAAGAGTACAGTACACCCGTGCACCCCTCCCCCCTCCAAGAATAAAGGGACAGAGTACTTGACAATCGCGTGACTACTCGACTAAGTACTCGGATTTGCTCCCAATGACAAGGATTGACAATCATTCATTTCAAACAAAATTCAAAACATTGTCTCAAGTACTCAGCAGATTACAAGGCTACACAAGCCTATGGCTCCTCCAAAGAAACAAACTCAGACATCTTCGAAGCAATTGGCTCAGCCTCCTCTAGATACTGCGCATAAGCATCCTCCGTACGGTTCCGAGCCACACCATCACCAGCCGTCATTAAATCTGCCCTCGGGTAATAAGACTTGACCACCACAAGGACTTGTTTACAAATAGCCTTACAGAGGCCAGCAACCTTACACGGAGCAGTCTTCAACCGCTCGACTAGTGAACGGGGCTTCGCATCATCCTCAAGAGGAGCAATGACATTTACCACATCCCGCGCAGCATCAGTTAACTCTTGGAGCTCACCTCGAAGTCTTCCTATGGTCTGGCCATGATATGTACAAGCCACCATGGCCATAGCGAGTATAGCTCCATTCTGATTCTTCCTGTCCCTCTGATGCTCACATGCAGCCTGAGCTTCAGCTAGTGATGTGCGGAGATGATCAGCTTCGTCAACTACTCGGTCATGGGCATTCCTCCAATCAAGAAGCTGACTACTCGCAACAGCCTCTTTCCTCTTGAGATCTGCAACAAGGCAATAGTTCAAAAAAAACCCTCGACTATAGTCGAAAATACTCAAAAATCACGAGTACTCACCTTGATACTTCTTATTCAAAGACTTATAGCGGCTCTCCAACTTCTCTTGCAATACCTCATGATCCCTCTGCTCAACGGCAAAAGACTTCGCAGCCTCCTCATGAACCTTCAAGGACTCAGGGAGACGGATGCACTCTTGCTCCAATTGCGCTAGCCGCTGCACAGAATCATTTCGCTCCTGGAGGGCCCGGGCATTCCTTTGAGCTCTGTCATATAGATCCTGCAAATAAAAGCAAATCGTCAAGCTTTTAGTAAAAAACAGTCAGACAAAAGAGACAACACACATGAAAGCTCTGGATAGCTCTCCGAAACTCCGACTCCGACGGAAGCTTGAGTACTAGACCTTCATCATTCTTTACAACATCAGGCTCTGGAGCTGCACCCAAGGTTGTACCTGAAACGACACACATTAGTCATTTCAGGACACAATACAACGACTACAACACCTGTATCTTGACTACATACCTGGTGCACCTGCCTCATTGGCCTTAGCCACATCACCTAAAGCCAGAATACCACCAATAGTCGTCGAGGAGGGTACACCACCAGAACCTAAAGGAACCGCAGGGTTCTCCACCGAGCGGAGTACTTCTTGAAGCATGGACATGGTGGCACCAAGATGACTAGTGCCAACCTCGGATACATCATCAACGGACAAATCAACCAAGGGAGCAGAAAGAGTAGTCGAAGGACAAGACTCCACTCCTGTGTCCACAGGGATAGTGTCCTCCGCATCCCTGCATCAAAATACAAAGTCATCACATGCCTTTCAGAGAATTCGAAGATACGTTACAAAGAAATATTCAAAAACTTACCGAGATGGCCGTGGCGGTAATCGCACGCGCTTCTTCTCAGCAATGGGCGATCAAGTACTCGGCACCCCAGGGTCAACCGAGGGTACAACATTTTTGCCAAGTCTTGGAAAAATCAGAGATAAGACTACAATAATTTCGGACTAACAAAAATAGCTAGAAAAAACTCACCACTAGCGATAACATTGGACAACAAGGAGCTAGTGGCGATCACCGGCGATTCTGCCTTCACAGCATCCGCCACCCCAACAGGCAAACCTAAAACTACCTAGTCAGGGACCGGCAACTCGGTAGCCGATGGGGTCGGGACTGCTGGCTCGGGGGCTGCTCCAGAGTCTGCAAGCAGCACCCCCACCGGCAATTCTTCAACAGACGCAACACTTACATCATCCTTGGCGGTAGCGACTACCTCATCAGAAGTAGCCTCATCACCACCAAGGGTCACGTCGACAACCTTCTCAGTCAACTAAAATCATCAAAGGATTACAGGACAACTCTACCAAAAGTTACCAATGAATGCATGACTACGTACCTTGGTACTCTGCAACCTCTTAGGGGTCAGACTCGAGGTTGAAATAGACTTCGCAGCAGGCCTCTTCCGAACTACTCGCCATTTTTTCGCAGGAGGAGAAGGCTCATCTTCTGAGTCATCAACGACTAACTCCTGCTCAGAATGCGCCAGATAGCCGAAGAGAACTCAGGACTGCAAACGAGTTGTTACTCAAAGATGTCCCAACATCTCAAAAAATACAAGTCAAGCAAAAGAACATACCTCTTCTGGCCCATACCAACTGTCAAATTGGCGAAGGACTCCAGGAATAACCGGCACTCCCTGATAATTCCTAAAAAACTTTGTTAGCAGTGCCTCCACATCATCATCAGATATATCATCAGGAGACATACACGCGGGTCATCAAAGCCCGAGTACTCTGAACCCAAGTGAGCCCGCTACTGCAAAGGCTGAACTCTCCTCTTGAGAAAACTAGCAGCCACATTAATGCCAGTCAAACCCAATGACTTCAATTCAGCAATCTGGCTCAGTAGGTTGGAAATCTCAGGAGTATCCTTAGGCTCGCTCGCCCAGTTCTCCGCATGCTTCAGGGCATGACCGGTGACTACCGGCAAACGAGGGTCATGATTCCCAATATAAAACCACCACCTCTTCCAGTCACCGTGCGAGTCAGTCAAGTTGTAGTCAAGATAAGCACCCAAGTTCCTAAGTTGGAACCCAGCACCTCCAAAAACTTCTGTCCTAATCGCACTAGGCTGAGGCTTACAACGAAACAGTTTCCTAAAGAGCTCAAGACTAGGAGGAACACCCAGGTATACTTCACACAGGTGTACAAAGATGGACATATGAAGCACACCATTGGGGTTCAAGTGAACCAACTGAAGCTTATAGTACTAGAGGATACCTCTGAAGAAGTCGGAAGCAGGCACTGCCAATCCTCTCTCGACAAAGTGCGCAAGCATGACAATCTCGTTTGGATGCTCCTCAAACTGCCATGCATTGCCAAAGGCAGGCCTCCACTCGAGTTGAAGCCTCGGCTGCAAAAGTTTAGCATCAACCAAAGCTTGAACAGCCACCTCCCTCATCATAGAATTCTGCCAGGTGATCCCAGGCGGCAGCAGTGCAGTCTAGTTAGTCAGACCGCACTTCGGCGCCAGCAGCACTAGCTCCTTCCCCTTCTTGGATTTAGACCTCAACTTACCCGCCGCCGTAGCCTGGCCTTGAGTCTTCTCGGGTTTCTTCCCCATCTTCTTGGTGCGCATCATACAATCTCGGAGACAACAAAGAAGAGAGGAGTCAACCTCTGATCTCTCTCAAAAAGCAAAAATGGTGTTGGCGGCATTGGAAACTGCGACGGCGCAACGAGGAACAGGAAAAAGGGGGGAAGGGACAAAACAGATCTGCTAAAAAAGAAATGTAACCCCAACCATAAGGGGGCTCTCCTGTTATATCTCCATCACCTTTGAATTCCAAGCGTCATTTATGCAACGGTCAGATATAAACTAGATTTATTGCCATAATATCCAACAACTACTCAAATCAAAGGGTTTGACCACTTCATTGACAACGAAGAAATCGCCTAAGTGCTCAGGGGCTGCGGATACCGTACCCGCTGGACAAAGTTTTCTTTTTCAAACTACTGAAAGAGAAACAGCCAGAATGCAGGATTGATCCTAAGCCTAACTCTTCGACTCAAACTAAGGCTCGGGGGCTACTCCATATGGAGTGCGATTGTCATCGCACTACCATATAATTTCTCAAGACAGAAGCAACTCGAAGGAAAAGAAGAGTACTTTCCAGCCATGTGACAGTACTCAAGTACTTAAAGACACTACAACCACTGCTGAGAACTACTTGGATGGTGGTCTCAAAGTACTCAGAACTGTGACGCTCGACTACAAAGTACTCGGGGGCTTGTCGGGCATACATCCCAGGCCCACGAGTAGGCCCTGTGCGGCCCACTAAGGGGCGTACTCGAACATAATCAAGACTAGGGGGCTACGCATCAAAAAGCGTATCCCACTCGGACTAGTTAAGTGTGCATATGGAAACTACTCAGTCTACACCGAGTAGAACTCTATAATCGTACCCAACTAGGATTCAAACTTGTAACCCTACCCTCCCGAGTATATAAGGGCGGGCAGGGACCCCCTCAAAGACAACTCTCTCAACACATCTAAGTTCAATAGAATCAACTCACAGGACGTAGGGTATTACGCGATCTAGTGGCCCGAACCTTCTAAATCGTGTCCCTTGCATCACCATTGACTCCTTGATTCTCAACGACACTCACCGCACAAAAGACCACCTAGGATACTGTGGCGGAACCGCCCAACTTAAGCAGGTTTAAGTGCGCCTAATTGCTGTTGGAACAGCAATTATCCGAAACGCACCTAAAACAGCATAAGTCCGGTAGTCCGTCGAGTGTCCCTAGGACTCCTCGAACGATCCACGACGTGTCTCATCACCATACATCAGAATAGTATCAGCGATGGGATAATATCAACAAATATTACATTTTTAAAGACATAACAAAGGTACGATATATTACAACCATAGTTTGAAACAAACTTAATAGTGCAGGTTAGCGTGGTTCTAAGAATTTAAAACATAGACCAGTCCGGAATAAAAATAAACATCTAAGTTTTATTCTAGAGTATTATGAGACTCATAAGATACCCTAGATCTTCGGAGCTTCCTCTTCGGTGGGTCCTTGCTGGCTTTCTGAAAATAACAACAAGGGATCCCCTGAGTACGAAGTACTCAGCAAGTCTTACCCGACTAACCAATATAATAGCTTTCTTTGGAAGTGTATGCTAGCTTTTTGGTGTACTTGGCTAATGCAATTTTTGCCAAAAAGCTTACTACCAGTGATGCCTTAGTTTTATCTTTTATTTGGGTTAAGTTATTACCTAACTATTCTAGATGATGAGAAAAGAGTAAATACAACCACAAGGTGTTTTAAGCCATACATCACTCATTTATCAGAAAGGTATATCATTCATGAATTTATACTACGATGCTCAACAGTGATCAAGTGCATTCATAACTGAGAATTGCGGCGATCCGGATCCATTTACATCCTGCAGGAGAGTACCCTGATCACCAGCTATATACGACTGTACAGGTCGTACGTAACGACTTTTCGATCAGCAAATCCAATGATTGGGAATAAGACTACCCGGACCCAGGGACGCACCCCCACATGGGACCCCACGTCTGGCCTGATCACCATGTGAGTTTTAGGCTACGCCCCTACCAATCTCCAGCACGTCAAGTGCAGGTACGAAGTATTCCCGATCAGAGAGTTTACTAACCTACTGGGCTTTACTGGTCCCATACCTAGTAAGTGATCAGATGCTTATCACTTGATCAAAGGTTAAGACAACGAATCGGGCCTTAATCAAATTAATCTAGCAGACAGAAGTACATCTCTAGCTTCTTTCCGCTACCCAATTCCAAGTTAACCTTCCATATATCACATGTATGACTCAAAGTTTTTCCTTAAGGTTGGTAAACCAAGCATTTAAGCAACTAAGCATTTCTAGACTTGGGTTATCTTCTAAGGTTTGAACAAGTGGCAAAGATGTCCTTAAAACAAGGTATGATTATACACGAGAATAGGTTTCAAGCAACTCCTAGACTTAGTGCATACATAAAGCAAATAACCAATAATTGGACACATGAAATAATAACTCCCAAAATAGATAGGTATAAATGCACCGGGGCTTGCCTGGGATCAACAAAGGTTAGTTCTTCGGAAAACTTCTTTATCAAAAGAGGCACTCCACATTTCGCGAATGCTGTCCATCTCCAGCTGAATCCCATGAATTCCCACTTCAGGAGTCGTGACGTCTACGATTCAGTATATGCAAGAATTAGAGATGCAAACTTTTGAAATACAAGACTATACAGCTTTCCTTCATGATAAAGTTGCAAGCCAACAAGGACTATACAATTTATCATGATAAAGTTGCAAGCCAACACACAAAAACTCGAAAAGATTAACCCACCATTTTTATTTTCTTTACTAATCCTATCTTAGACCTTTTTCTTTATTTTTAAAAGCATTATAATAATTTTCTAACCTCAAAAACTTATTTCCTATGAATTAATAATGATTTGTGGATAATAAAGCATTTTTCAAGTTTTATACATTTAATAATATTTAAGCATTTATTTAAATACCTTAAATAAAAAGGAATTAAATAAATACCTAAATTTTTATTATTTTTCCTAGGGTTTAATAATTTTAATGCATAAAGGAAAATAAAACAATCCTAATAAAATTGGTTTCACTAATTTCGGGTACTTCTAGAATTTCCTGTGAATTAAATGGTGAAAACCGTATTTAATCTATTTATCCAAATAAAAGAAAACCTAAGGTTTATTCAAAACCCCGGCCCAAACTTTTCTCACTCAGCTTGCTTCTACCCACCATCACTTTCACCTAGGGCCCATCCGGCCTCCTACTTCCTCCCTCTCTCCTTCACTCACGAGTGGGGCCCACGGCCGGCACTTTTCCTCGGGCCGAAAAGTGGCCCGTCAACTTAACCTTCCACGCGTGGGCCTTCTTGCGGCAGCTCCTTTTTGGACCGGTTCCCCCTTCTCTCCTCTTTCTCAATCCCGGCCGGCCCATCTCTTCTCTTTCTTTTTCTTTCTCCGACAATCGGCCTGCTCAATCCGGCCCACGGCTTTCTTTTTACCCACCAGCCCACTTTCCCTTTCTTCACTTCCACCTGTGCCGCACGGCCCATTTTCCTTTCAGCCCAACGGACAGCCCACCGGCTCTCCCTTCTTCTTTACACCGCGCGGGCTAGCTGGGCCGGCACCTTTCCCCGACCCAAAACGGACGGCTGGCTCTCTTTTCTTTCTCTTCTACTCCCATCTAGCGGGCCAGCTGGGCCGGTGCTTTTCCTTGGCTCGAATTTATGGCTGGCCCTCTTTTCCTTCCCTCCTGTGCGGCTGATGGGCGGGCCCCCTCGGTCAGGGGGTTTCTTCTTCCCCTGGCCAAGGCCGGGCGCACGCCGGCGGGAGGAAAATGGGGCGGCCCCGGCCAACGGCGGCTCGCCGGCGGCCGAGAGGGACGGGGTGGCGGCGCCCCAGGCCAGGCGCACCCGCGCCCACCGCCAGCTCGCCGGGAGGCGGCCCGAGTCGGCCCCTCCACGGGCGGCTGCGGCTTGGCCAACCGTTGGCCATGGCGGCGCATGTTGGCAGCGCAAGCGGCTTCCACAACTCCCCCTACGGCTTCCACACTCTTGCAGGACGCCCCTAGGCCCGTTAATTGAGAAGAAACAGTCGGTTCAGGAGCTCACCTTGTGGATTGGGTGACGGCGGTCGGCGGATGAAAACAGTGGCACACCGGAGCTTGACAGCGGGGAGCTGGGAAACGGAGCAGCGTGGGCGTTGAGGAGGAGTTGACGGAACCTTGGGCGGGTGGAATTGTAAAGAGGGGCGGCGGCGTGGGTGAATTTGGCCGGCGGCGGTACGGCTGCTCAAGCTCGGCTCGCACGGCAGTAAAACCCAGGGCGGCGGTTAACTGGATGAGGGTGAGGCGATAGCGACGCAATTCACCGTGCATGACACCCAGCTTAACTCGTGGTAGGCGGCGGGGTGCGAACGTGGCTGTCGCGCTGGCCGGCATGCGCGAGAGCCGGCGGCGGCACGGCTCTGCCTGTCGCCTCTGTTCTTAGTGTTTCTTATTTCTTCCTTTTCAAAACGATCTGTTCATCCCTCCATTTCTCAAGATATTCCATCTCAACTCGTAGAACTCCTTTAAGCAAACTTGTAGAGTAATCCAAGTACTCCATTTGATAGATTGGCCTCCAACCGAATTAAGCACCCTAAGGTCGAGATTTTGGAGCTCCAAGTCCCTGTCGACAGTTCCTGTTAACTGAACCTCCATGATTCAGTGTCGACAGTTCACAAAATGTGGTCATTTACCCTTCTTTGCCACCAATTTCAGTAGCCCAAATTTATTCCATATAGGCCAACCACTACCCATTCGTGCTCTATAACCAGCAAGGATTCCATTTTGCACAAGAAACTATATAACCTTTGCACTAGATTTTCCTGAAATTTGCTCCAAACATTGCTAGTTAACACTGTTTTCAGACTTAGAATTTATGCAGCTCAAGAGTTGGCCGAAATAGTTAGAGTGCTGACTTTGAGCTTTGATTTAAATTTGATTCTTTAGCTATGTCTGAGCAACAACACCTTATTAAACATGTCCAAGGATCATACTTCACCTCTGTCTAGTTGCCTTTGCTCACTTACTTGAAAAATTGGGCAGAATTCGGTTTCAAAAATAGATACTCATCATGTTTTCCAGACTTTCAGCAAGGAGCTCGAAATCTGCTCATTTGCTGACTTTTGGCTCCAATTTGAAGTCAAATCTTCCACTTTCTCTGGACAACAACAATTCATTTACCTTCTCCATAGTCCATATTACACTAATGTCCAAAAACATCTGCTTACTTTTAAGGAAATTTCTCCAGAAATTGATTCTAAAGTCATGTACTCAATACCAAATTCCAGCAAAGCCGCCTATTGTGGCAAAGTGCCAACTTTAGGCCTCTATTTGAAATGGTTCCCTCTGCTATTCCTGATCAACAACACCATAATTTTGGAGTCCAAAGTTCATACTTCAACATGGTATAGTTTTCCTGATTTACTTATTTGAGAAATTTATCAGAATTCAGTTTCCAAAATGGACTCGGAGGCCGTTTTTCTGATTTCCCGTTTTCGTACGGTGAACAGTAAACGTAGTTTTTCATTTCCTTCTCTGATTTCTTTTGAGTGTTTAGGATCAAATATTATTCCAAATTTTTGACCCTTGAGTTCTAATCATCTTTACACTTCTATTCTATATTTTTGCCGAATTTTTCTAAATTTCATATTCAAAATTCAATTTTCGGCCAAATTTGACCCGAATTTGATTTTCGGTCAATTTCTTTTTCCTTTCTTCTCGAATTGCTTCCAACTCTTCAAAGTCATTTTGATGACTAAAATGGCGGGTGTTACAGATACCCCCTAGGCGGGTTGCCGATCTAAAACACCGACAGTACTCAAGCTCCAAAGTTGCAACACGCTTTTCAGAGAGCATGTCTGAATTTCTATGGACCACATCCTAACTCTATTTGAGCTGAAACTTTTTATGGTTCCATCTCATGTGATCCTGTTTGCATAAAAATATAAAAAATTAGTTTAAAAAAATAAAAAAAGTTGCAGAAAACAACAATTGGATGAAAAAACAAGGAAAAGATATGAATTATCAATGTATTATTGTAGCCAATGGAGATCCAGTCCGTGGGGGTGTGCTTGATGAGGCCAAGGTCTTCCTTTTCTTCTTGCTCAATGCTTAGATGGTAGCTTATGCTTACCCATTGAAGAACCTTTGGGCAAATCAGAGACTTGGGGTGTATCAGATCCCAGGACTGGGCGTGGTGTAGGAGGAGCATAGGCAATCGGATCGCCACTCAAAATCATGAGAGGAGCTTCAGCATCACCTTCTTGGAAGGATATGAAGTGTTATAACAGACTAAAAAGTGGGGATAAAAATTGTGTGTGAAGTGATTACCTCTCCATCGGATGGTGCATAGTCGGGAAAAAACCTTTTGCAGTAGTATGCTACTGCCTGGTTCATCAAGTGAATTTTCCATTCATTCCATCATCGATCATAAGATTCAGATGACACTTCGGCGCCAGTCCAATTTTTCAACTCAAAAGGAGGCAGTTATAAAGTTAAAGCAGTCAAGCAATCATATTTCGAACTGGTGGTTACTGTGTCCCTTGCCTTCACTTTATCGACAAAGAATAAGTTGATTGGGACTTGGCCAAATCCAAACTGGTAGGCAAAGGCCGAAGGGTGGTAAAACTCATAAGAAGGCTTATGAGATCGGCCATTGGCAAAACCATCTGGGAGGATATAGGGAACCGCAGATGATTCAAAGACTGATTTGCTTGGCTCCTTTGTGTCAACCTTTGAAAAGATGGAATCCTTTGGGAATTCAAACCGATCCACATATACGTAAGCACACCAAGTTATGGCGTTCTCTCCAAAGCCGCAATAAAAAAGTTTGAAAAATTAGGATGTTTTTGGTGCCGATAGAGAGCAGTCGGCTACACTGGATGATGCTTCTCCATAAGATTTACATCAGCGTCTGGATTCTTCTTCTCCTTCAGCGTAGTCATTGGGGAAGGTTCATATAAGAAGATTTATTCCCTGGCCCTTGGCGATATGGACGGTGAAAGAGTTGGACAAACCACCATGGGCCTTCGGTGTCGATAGTTTCACCAGCTCACAGTTTGATTGATGTGTGATGCATCAAACAATATACATATCCAAGTAGAATTTTTCTAAGAGGAAGTTTATGGCTCTGGGATAACTGTTCCGCAATGACGAACATATTTGCTATAGGGCTTGCAGTGGATCCGTAGAATACAAATCGCTCCAGCCACATATTCAAGAAAAGAGCATGCTCTTCATCAATGATTATACCAGCTGTTTTACCTTATAAGAAGGTTTGGCCTTCAGAGTGAAGGGGTCGATTGAAGTGGTGATGTCCAGGCCCGTTAGCATAGAGACATCTAGTAGGCATAGGGACATTGGTCCATGACCAAACAAAAATGCATTCAAAGCATCGGATCAGAAGTATGAGCAGCAACTAAAAGGGGCTCATTTTTATCCATTTTGGCCAAAGAGAGTCTGATACAGTGGCCGATTCTAGAGTCCTCCCAATTAAATCCTTTTTCGTCTCACATACGAAGATACTAGGTGTGGCGGAACCACCTCAGATTAGCTTGATTAAGCAGGGTTAAGCCGCCTAACATGCGACGCCACTGCCTAAACCGAGTTAACACGAAGTGCCGTCGGATTTCGTCCGATTTAACCACTTAAAACAGGATCGAGTTCGGCAGACCCACACGGAGGTGAGCGGTTACAGAGAATACAATGAGTCCACTGAGTTTAAGCATTCTTACTCAATTAGTTCGGCCATAAAATTTTAACATCAGAGTTTCATAACAAAGAACAACAGAGAAAACACTAGCGGAAGACTTCGTCGGGGTCGGACGTCCGGGCGAGGCCAGCTAGAACATCACTGAATCCTCTCCTCGCCGTCCGAGGAGGGGTCCCACTCGACCGTCCAGCCCGGCGGGAGCTGGGGCGGCCAAGCACCAACAGAGGAGGGGTCGGGAACTGCAACTTCACCTGAAAAACAAGAGCCACAACAAGGCTGAGCTACTAAGCTCAACAAGACTTAACCGGGGAGGAGCCAGCTACTCGTCCAACTAGACATGCAAGGCTTCTTGGCTGAGGGTTTGATTTGCCAAAAGCGCTAAGTAACCTATTCTCAAGTTTTAGCTCCGGTTCTATATTTACCTACCAGTCTAGGTTGTGCAACCTACTCTAAGCAAACATCGAGCCAAACAAGTGTATAGATAGAAACAACAACATTGCCATCATTAGATTCCTCATTTACTCAGGGTGACATAGCGATCAAGTAATCTCAAACTGTGAGAGGCAGACGAATCGATTCGAGTTCTTTAACCATGCATGGTGAACCTAGCCCCACGACATCCGCGCACCCGGAGGTTGCTTCCTGTGTCGGCCTTCCCCATCGATCCCCTAACCCGTGTCGAGCCCATTTCCTTTGGTGCAAGGTTCCACAGACCCGGTCTCTGCCGTTCTGTGACCACGCTCTGCCACCACGTGCGACAACCAGCAGGGGAAACTCCGTTCCAAGAACAATGGGGCGACCGCTCACGTCTAGGTTCAATCAGGTACTAGGCTTCCTCATCCCATACTAAGTATGAGGCTAGTACTTTCAAACACTTGATCACGAACACCACCACTGTCGGGCCTTAGCAAGTTTTCATAGACAGACGGGCAACCATCCAACCACCAAAGAGTTACCAAACCCTGCCCGTCCATCGTCCTTATAGTTGTAACAGGAGAGTAAACATGCAACTCCTACAACTCGCGAGTGACAGGAGATTCACTCGGCTTTTACCGTCTCCTATTTAAGCAATGCAGCTACTCGGTCCAACAGCTAGTGTTCATATCAAGGGTTACTAAGTCATGCATCTAGGGTTTCACACAACTCCTATACGTAAATGCACAAGATGCTATTCGGAAGGCATGTGCAAGTCTGGCAAAACACGTAGGATTTTCATGCAACCGGGGCTTGCCTGCAAACAAGGAGGGCGGAAACTGCTCGACTTCGGGGGCGGCTTCAACTTCAATGGGCGGGAACTCGGCTACAGCTTCTTCTTCGGGCGCCGGGTGCAGCTCGTAGAAGCCGTCAGCGAGGTGCAGCTCTACACGGATGCAATGCAAAGGTTAGCTTAAACGTTTTGATTTGACAGCAACACTGGCTCTCCTGAGCCCAGAAACTTGCGACAAGGAGCAGGAGTTGGAGGCGGTTGGAGAGAGCGGATGATGATCAACAGGTAAGGGTAAGGAAGAAACGAGTGGTCTGATCCTTGAACTAGAGGGTGCGATAACTGGGATCCTCAGACGTAAGCGCTGAAGGGTTCCCACGTTTTACACTTACACCCTTAAGTTGAAGAAAAGATCACAGCCAGACCCTCGGGCGAGGCGAACAAAGGTCGGCGAACAGACAGGGTCGGACGAGACGGAACTGGGGTCGGGCGGGTAGGAGGGGTCGGTCGAGGTGGACTTAGGGTCGGCACTCACCTTCTTCCTGAAAGGAAAGCTTGGGGTTGGGAAGAGGCAGACTTGGGCACGGAACTAAAGCTTTGAGCAGGAACTAAGGCTGGCGGTGCTCCGGCGGCGGGGCTTCTTGCAGATTGCAAGAGAGCTCTTGCGCAGCACAAGAGAGCAAGCTGCGGGGTGACTTGGATGAACTGAGAAGGAACTGGGAGAAGAACTTCTCACGATTGGGCGGATGGCGCTAGGAGCTTGAGCAGGGAGCTAGTGGGAACTAAGGGCAACAAAGCGGAGGGAACTCCGGCGACGGGGCATTCCTTTTATAGCTGCGGGAGCAGAGGAACGGAAGCGTCGCGGAGAGAGAGAGAAGGGAAGCGGCGTGAAGGCCGGGGAGAAGCAATGGAGTGCTCTGCCGTGGCGGCGATTGAGCAAACCGGGCGGTGCAGCAGAACTCCGGGGGTGACGCCAGCGATCATTGCGCTACTCCGTCAGGGCGGCGTAGGCGCGGGTAGACCGGTGGTTGAGATTTGGCGGAAAGCGGGCGTCGCCGTGTGGAAGAGGTGATAGAAGCGACCGGTTAAACGGCGCTAGGATCAAGGGCGCACAGGTGGGAGAACAAGCGGACGCGGCGCGGGGGAGAGCGCGGAACAACAGATTGTCGGGCGGCGTCTGACAGGGCGGGGAAAGGAACTGTCGCGGCCGCGGTCGGGGTTGGCGGTGGGGGAATCGTCGTGTAGCGACGACCGGGCGGCGCAACTGTTGCTGGAAAGGACGGAAAAGATGGGCGACATCGGTCTTCGGGGCCGAGATCTGGTATCGTGATGATGGGCGCGGGGAGCGAGGCTCTGCAGAAAGGGGTGCAGAGGGCTTCCGCTTCTATTGGGGGAAGAGGGCGCGGGAACCCACTCGGTCGCTTGCTGGAGACAAAACTGAGCGGTGGCGTCGAAGAAGGCGAGCCACGCGGCAGGAAGGCTCTAAGGCGGCCATGCAACTCGAGTGCGGCTGATGCGGGGGATCTGGACAAAGATCTCGCGGGTCCACCGGGGAAAAGATCGGACGGGTGAGGAAGATTTGACAGGATCCGACGGATGGCTTAACTCGCCAGGGTCGGGAAAAAGGAACGAAGCAGCAGGGGTCGGATCGCAGGGGTTGGAACTGGCGGAAACTGAGCACTTAAGTGCGGTCAACAGAACAACTGACGGAGGTTAAGGGCTGAGATCAAACCTAACTGGGAAAGATTAGGGGTCGGTCGTTACAGCCTACCCCCCTTAAAAAGAATCTCGTCCCGAGATTCAAGATCAAGGGTGTGCTGTTCTTACCTCCTTGATGGGATAGAAAACCTGGAAAACGCTTGTTCAGATATTCTTCCGTCTCCCATGTTGCTTCGTCTTCGGTGTGATTTCTCCAGAGAATATTGTACATCTTTACCATGTGGCGTCGGGTGTGCCTTTCCTTCTGGTCAAGAACTCGATCTGGGTACTCGGTGTAGGTCAGGTCAGGTTCTACTTGAAGCTGTTCTTGTTCTAGGATTTCTGCTGGAACTCGGACACATTTCTTCAACTGAGACACATGGAAAACATTATGTATGGCTGACAGCTGCTCTGGGAGTTGGATCCTGTAAGCGACGGGTCCACAGATCTCCACAATCTGATAAGGGCCGATGTAACGGGGAGCTAACTTGCCCTTTATTCCAAACCGTTGCACTCCTTTGGTTGGGGAGACTCTAAGGTACACACGGTCACCAAGGTTGAACTGCAGGGGTCTTCTCCGTTGGTCAGAGTAACTCTTCTGTCGAGATTGGGCAGCCTTGAGATTTGCCTGAATTACTCTTACTTTGTCTTCGGCTTCTGCCACTAAGTCAGGGCCATAAACTTGTCTTTCTCCTGGTTGGGACCAGTTCAAGGGTGTTCGGCATCTTCGGCCGTACAGGGCCTCAAACGGTGCCATCTTCAAACTGGCCTGGTAGCTGTTATTGTAGGAGAACTCTGCTAAGGGCAGGCACTTGTCCCAGTTCTTGTCATAGTGAATGACACAAGCTCTTAACATGTCTTCAAGGATTTGGTTGACTCTCTCGGTTTGGCCATCGGTTTGGGGATGGTATGTTGAGCTTCGAATGAGATTGGTGTCCATAGATGCTTGTAGTTGCTCCCAAAATCGTGCCACAAACTGAACTCCTCTGTCTGAAACTATGGTCTTGGGTACATCGTGCAGGGAAACGATACGGTCGAGGTATAACTCTGCATATTGCTTGACTCTGTAGGTGGTACGAACAGGCAAGAAGTGCGCTGTCTTGGTCAGACGATCCACTATAACCCAAATAGAATCATACCGTTGAGTTGTAAGGGGTAACCCAACTATGAAATCCATGCTAATGTCTTCCCATTTCCAAGAGGGAATAGGTAGCGGCTGCAAGGTTCCTGCTACCTTCAAGTGACTGGCCTTGACACGTCGACAAGTGTCGCATTCTGAAATATAACGAGCTATCTCCGGTTTCATCCCACTCCACCAAAAGGTTTGACGAAGATCATGGTACATCTTGTTGCTGCCAGGGTGGATGGAGAACTTGGAAAGATGAGCTTCATCTAGGATTTGCTTCCTTAACTCGGGGTCGGCGGGCACTACTAGCCGGTTTCCATAGTACACACCTCGTGTTTGGTCCTGCCAGAAAAGTTTATACCCTTCGTCCTTTACTGAGATCTTACTGATGATCCGTTTCACTTCTTCATCCTTTGTTTGTGCTGACCGAATCCGGTCCTCCAAAACTGAGTCAAGGGTGAGGTGATCAAGGGTTCCATGGGGAACAAACTCTAGACTTAGTTTTCCCATCTCGTGACACAAGGTGTCGGTGGAGGCTGCTGACAACAAGCAGTTGCAGCGGGGTTTTCGACTGAGGGCATCGGCCACTACATTGGCCTTGCCAGGATGATAGTGCACGTCCAAGTCATAATCCTTTATTAACTCCAGCCACCTTCTCTGACGCATGTTGAGGTCGGCTTGCGTGAAGATGTACTTGAGGCTCTTGTGGTCGGTGTAGATGTCGCAGTGAGCTCCCATTAAGTAGTGCCTCCATATCTTCAAGGCATGTATCACTGCTGCCAACTCAAGGTCATGGGTCGGGTAGTTCAACTCATGAGGTCGCAACGCACGTGAGGCATAGGCAATGACTCGGTTGTCTTGCATAAGAACACATCCGAGCCCAGTGCCAGAGGCGTCACAGTATACGTCATACGGCCTAGAGGGGTCGGGTTGAGCCAAAACTGGGGTGGTGGTTAACAAGTGCTTCAGGGTTTGGAAAGCTTCTCCGCACTTGGCATCCCACACAAACTTGGCCTCTTTCTTTAACAACTCGGTTATCGGCTTGGCTATCTTGGAGAAATCCGGTATAAAACACCGATAGTATCCTGCCAGTCCGAGGAAACTCCGGATCTGGTGTACCGAGACAGGAGACTTCCATTCCATGACCTCTTGCACCTTATTGGGATCTACGGCAATTCCGTCCACGGAGATAGTGTGTCCCAAGAACTTGACACTATCCAACCAAAACTCACACTTGGAGAACTTTGCATAAAGCTGGTGATCTCTCAGTCGCTGAAGAACTATATGGAGATGGTTGGCATGTTCTTCCTTGTCTTTTGAGTACACTAGGATGTCATCAATGAACACCACTACAAACTTGTCCAGCTCGGGCATGAACACCGAGTTCATAAGGTACATGAAGTAAGCGGGTGCATTGGTGAGTCCAAAGGACATGACTAGGTACTCATACAATCCATATCTGGTAGAGAAAGCTGTCTTGGGTACGTCGCAAGGTCGAATCTTGATTTGGTGATAACCAGAACGGAGATCGATCTTGGAGAACACTGTTGCTCCGGCTAACTGGTCGAACAAAACATCAATGCGGGGCAGTGGGTACTTATTCTTGACTGTTACCGCATTGAGGGGTCGGTAATCCACACACATCCGTAAACTGTCGTCTTTCTTCTTCACAAACAGGGCGGGGCACCCCCAAGATGACGTACTGGGTCGAATGAAACCCTTTTCCAACAGGTCATGCAACTGGGTCTTCAACTCTGCTAGCTCAGCGGGTGGCATCCGATAAGGTCTCTTAGATATCGGAGCGGTGCCAGGAACTAACTCTATAGAAAACTCCACTTCTCTGTCAGGTGGCATGCCTGGCAAGTCCTCCGGAAACACATCTGGGTACTCACAGACAACAGGGAGGTCTCCTAAACGGGTTCCCAAGAGAGAAAAAGCACAAGGGGTCAAGGACTCCGGATGGGTCAAGGATAGGATAGCACTGCCATGAGAGGGCGAGCTGATGGAAAGAGATCGGGCTGAGGTATCTAAAACAACACGATGTCGGGCCATCCAATCCATGCCAAGGATGATGTCTAGGCCTTCGAGGTCAAGGAGGATAAGGTTTTCCTTGAAGAGAGTGGGGCCTAGCTGGAGAGGTACAAGAATAACGACCTGGTCCGACGTTATCCTTCCTCCAGGAGTGGCGATCACATAGGGTTCCTTAGTGTGACCTACACTTAGCCCACATCTTTCCCTTGCCCTACTCCCGATAAAGCTATGGGAGGCTCCCGAGTCAAACAACACCACAACAGCTTGTTTTAAAATCAGAAAAGTACCCGTCATCACTGACGCACCTTCGGGAAGTTCGGCCAAGCTGGTGTAGTTGAGTCGGCCTTGTCGGACTTGCACCTTGGGCCTTCTTCCTCTGGCTGCCATGGGGTTCTGGCCTTGCTGCTGAGCCTTGCTCCTGGGGCAGTCCCTTGCAAAATGTCCCTCATTGCCGCAGGTAAAGCATCTGTTACTGGCCGCCGGACGGGGTGGCGTTGGCAAGGTCGGCCGGGGTACTTGTGGTTGGAAGCCTGGAGAACTGGGCATTGTTGCCAGCGGGGGTCGGGCGATCCATTTCCCTGACGGTTGGGGTCGGCCAGGGGCTTGCTGAGGGATCATCCGAAACCTTCGGGCTGGCGGGCTCGGAAGAGCCACAGAGGCTTTCCTCTTCTGGTCGGCCTTGAGAGCTTGCATGCAATCCTCCTGGGAGATGGCCAGATTGACCAACTCGTTATAGGTGTCCACCCGGATGGGGTTCAGCCTCTCCCTGAGCTCCAAGCTCAGTCCTCGGCGGAATCTGTCCCGCTTCTTCTCATCGGTATCTGCGTGATATCCCGCATAACGGCACAGGTCGTTAAACGCCTGGGCGTAGTGCAGCTCATCCCTAGTTCCTTGGGTGAGGGCCAGAAACTCGTTGAGCTTGCGCTCCAGGAGACCTTCAGGAATGTGATGCGCCTTGAACGCCGTCTTAAACTCGCCCCAACTGACTACGTGGTCAGCAGGTAGCATGGCATGGTAGTGGTCCCACCAAAGCCGTGCGGAACCACGCAGTTGTTGAGCTGCGAACCGCGCCTTATTGTTGTCAGGGCATGGAGCGGTAAGGAGCTCGAACTTGGATTCGATCGTCCGAACCCATGCATCAGCGTCGAGCGGTTCCTGGGTCTTTTGGAACAGCGGGGGCTGTGTCCCCAAAAAGTCCTCATATCTTGCGACATGCTACTGCTGTGCTCTACCACCA
Source organism: Setaria italica (assembly GCF_000263155.2). Classification (NCBI taxonomy): domain Eukaryota; kingdom Viridiplantae; phylum Streptophyta; class Magnoliopsida; order Poales; family Poaceae; genus Setaria; species Setaria italica. The sequence goes on from NC_028453.1 coordinate 15,682,208, forward strand.
TGTGGCTGCTGTTGTCCTTGCACTAGATGCCTGAGCAGCTCGGTTTGAGTTGCTAGGATTGCCTCCAATGGCGATGGTGGCGGGGGCGGGGGAAGATCCTGGCGCTGGTCACTGTTGCTGGGCATAGTTCCAGACCTCGTGCGGTGCGCCATCTGCAAGAGTTAACGCCCCATTAACCTCATAACCTTAGGTGTATTCCAACGAATGGGAACGTATGATTGAAATCCTTTAATACGACTCTTGCCAAAGGTACATCACACGTCCTTATAGAGGAAGCACATTCCTCCCATTTCATCACAGCTAGCCCTTACTTGCCCTGGTACTCCACCTCAGTTAACCACACCACAAACAGACTCTTAGGGTCGGGTCCAATCGAACCAAGGGGTCGGATACGGTCCGTACTCTCAGGGGGTCGGACAAGGCGGTAACTGCCTTAAGGGTCGGCGCACTCTGGTTCGCAAACTAGGGTCGGCCAACTGAACAGGCTCCCCAAAAACAACACAGGGTTGGCACCACTTACTTAACCTTAGCATCCGCATCATACGAAAAGGTTAGAACTGTACACTGCACTAGATTGACTTCATGCACAACGTCGTTTCAACTCAGGAAGTACTCAACTCAAGGCTAACCTATTACAACTTTCCAAAACTAGGCTGCCGAGGAGTACAACAAAAGAAAGAAGGTTCCCTGAGAACCCTTAAACTACCACTGGACACTATGAGTCGGAGAAGGGACGCCATCTTCTTCTATGTCCATGCTGGACGCTCCCTCGTCTTCCTCAGGGTCCTCCTGAGCTTCAAGTTGCATGTTGAGGGCATGCATGTCTTCAAGCTCAGCTTGGTGTTCCTCTAGGTGGGCATTGGCAACGGCCAATTTCATTTCCACCTCCATTTTCTCCTCCGAGAGCTCGATCATACCGTCCACAAGGTCGGCAACTTCTCCTTCCAGCTCGGAGATCCAGTCTTGCATGTCGTGGATCTGGATTCCACGTTGGATCAGCTGGTAGGTTTGGCCTACCAGATCTCTTCTAGCTGCTTGGAGGTACACGTGGGTGTCCTAGCAGTCCGAGCAAAGAGTGTCATGGCCCTTCCTTGGAGCTCGATCAGCCGGTAGAACGCAGCCATGCATCTGACGTTGGTGGAGATGGTGAGCGTGGCGCAGGTAGCGGCCAACACTTCAAGGTTGTCGATGCGGTCCAGCCAGGCCGGGTCCATCCGACTTCTGACAGGAAAAAGACCGATCGGGTCCAGGGTGATCTCCACAGGGTGGAATTGACAGAACTGCGTGAGCAACTGGAGAGCGGCAGATTCCCACGTATCTTCCGGAGAAAGACCGTAGGCTATGATGCCCAGAGAGGGCCAGTCGGGCCGCACAAAAGGGGGTGGCACCAGTGCTTGCACCTGGCACGCCTGGATGCCCTGCTCCACATATAGCCGTCCAGAGTACAGGGGTGGGGACTGATACCCAAACCATCTCAACGTATCCCACAAGATCGCGGGAAACCCCTCGAAATGTAGGCAGGTTGATTGGAAGGTACCGTCCGCTCCAAACACCACATGCCCGGGAGCAGCCATCTGGAACCAAGAAAACCGAAGCCACGTGAGATAACTCCGAAGATTAGGGGTCGGATAGAGAAGCAGAAGGGCTTAACCGAGAGCAACTAAGAGAAACTAGAAATCCTTAGATCCAAAGGAACTCTGTCGGACAGGGTTGCTGTTGAGAAGGAAACATCACCGATTTCTGTATGACGCATGCACGGCCTACCGTACTCTTAACCAAAAACAACTGCCCGAACCTCGGGTCTTACGCGGTCAGCGCCGGTGACAAGGCAACAATACGTCTCTCCCTATATTATCTAGTCGGTTCTAGCAACGTCTTAACGAACGCGGTTAGCAGCCTGCAGAAAACACACCCGAACCTTTCGTGCCAGCACCCACGAAAGCGTTCCCAAACATTACCATCCACTATAGGGACGGCACCCATGCGTTTAAGGCTGCATGGACAGCACTCAACCGTGGAAAGAGGTTCCTTCCGAATAGAACCACATAACCCTTCGCATACTCGTGATGCGGCATCGGCACACGTATGATAGACGTGGTGAAACAACCGTGCCAATAGGTTCGTTGGAATTGAACCGTATCAACCTTCGTATGGATCACATACGGAACCTGCGCACGTATAATAGACGTGGGCGAAAACAACCGCGAAGATAGGGTCCCTTGAATGGAACTCCCTATCAACCCTCGCATGCTCGTGATGCGGAACTCGGCTCACGTATAACAAACGTGGCGAAGTGCTGGAGGAGTTAGCAACATAACCAGATACTTATTAGTCACCTAAAACAACCCCAAAATCCCCTAAGGCCTCTCGCACTAAGTCATCCTTAACGTTTGTACGAGATTTTCGAAAGGTTCTTGCACTTTTACATTTCCAAAGAAGTGTTTAGGGCTCCTTGGGTTCTCTGATATGCTGAACTCGGCTCTGATACCAGCTGTGGCGGAACCACCTCGGATTAGCTTGATTAAGCAGGGTTAAGCCGCCTAACATGCGACGCCACTGCCTAAACTGAGTTAACACGAAGTGCCGTCGGATTTCGTCCGATTTAACCACTTAAAACAGGATCGAGTTCGGCAGACCCACACGGAGGTGAGCGGTTACAGAGAATACAATGAGTCCACTGAGTTTAAGCATTCTTACTCAATTAGTTCGGCCATAAAATTTTAACATCAGAGTTTCATAACAAAGAACAACAGAGAAAACACTAGCGGAAGACTTCGTCGGGGTCGGACGTCCGGGCGAGGCCAGCTAGAACATCACTGAATCCTCTCCTCGCCGTCCGAGGAGGGGTCCCACTCGACCGTCCAGCCCGGCGGGAGCTGGGGCGGCCAAGCACCAACAGAGGAGGGGTCGGGAACTGCAACTTCACCTGAAAAACAAGAGCCACAACAAGGCTGAGCTACTAAGCTCAACAAGACTTAACCGGGGAGGAGCCAGCTACTCGTCCAACTAGACATGCAAGGCTTCTTGGCTGAGGGTTTGATTTGCCAAAAGCGCTAAGTAACCTATTCTCAAGTTTTAGCTCCGGTTCTATATTTACCTACCAGTCTAGGTTGTGCAACCTACTCTAAGCAAACATCGAGCCAAACAAGTGTATAGATAGAAACAACAACATTGCCATCATTAGATTCCTCATTTACTCAGGGTGACATAGCGATCAAGTAATCTCAAACTGTGAGAGGCAGACGAATCAATTCGAGTTCTTTAACCATGCATGGTGAACCTAGCCCCACGACATCCGCGCACCCGGAGGTTGCTTCCTGTGTCGGCCTTCCCCATCGATCCCCTAACCCGTGTCGGGCCCATTTCCTTTGGTGCAAGGTTCCACAGACCCGGTCTCTGCCGTTCTGTGACCACGCTCTGCCACCACGTGCGACAACCAGCAGGGGAAACTCCGTTCCAAGAACAATGGGTCGACCGCTCACGTCTAGGTTCAATCAGGTACTAGGCTTCCTCATCCCATACTAAGTATGAGGCTAGTACTTTCAAACACTTGATCACGAACACCACCACTGTCGGGCCTTAGCAAGTTTTCATAGACAGACGGGCAACCATCCAACCACCAAAGAGTTACCAAACGCTGCCCGTCCATCGTCCTTATAGTTGTAACAGGAGAGTAAACATGCAACTCCTACAACTCGCGAGTGACAGGAGATCACTCGGCTTTTACCGTCTCCTATTTAAGCAATGCAGCTACTCGATCCAACAGCTAGTGTTCATATCAAGGGTTACTAAGTCATGCATCTAGGGTTTCACACAACTCCTATACGTAAATGCACAAGATGCTATTCGGAAGGCATGTGCAAGTCTGGCAAAACACGTAGGATTTTCATGCAACCGGGGCTTGCCTGCAAACAAGGAGGGCGGAAACTGCTCGACTTCGGGGGCGGCTTCGACTTCAGCGGGCGGGAACTCGGCTACAGCTTCTTCTTCAGGCGCCGGGTGCAGCTCGTAGAAGCCGTCAGCGAGGTGCAGCTCTACACGGATGCAATGCAAAGGGTAGCTTAAACGTTTTGATTTGACAGCAACACTGGCTCTCCTGAGCCCAGAAACTTGCGACAAGGAGCAGGAGTTGGAGGCGGTTGGAGAGAGCGGATGATGATCAACAGGTAAGGGTAAGGAAGAAACGAGTGGTCTGATCCTTGAACTAGAGGGTGCGATAACTGGGATCCTCAGACGTAAGCGCTGAAGGGTTCCCACGTTTTACACTTACACCCTTAAGTTGAAGAAAAGATCACAGCCAGACCCTCGGGCGAGGCGAACAAAGGTCGGCGAACAGACAGGGTCGGACGAGACGGAACTGGGGTCGGGCGGGTAGGAGGGGTCGGTCGAGGCGGACTTAGGGTCGGCACTCACCTTCTTCCTGAAAGGAAAGCTTGGGGTCGGGAAGAGGCAGACTTGGGCACGGAACTAAAGCTTTGAGCAGGAACTAAGGCTGGCGGTGCTCCGGCGGCGGGGCTTCTTGCAGATTGCAAGAGAGCTCTTGCGCAGCACAAGAGAGCAAGCTGCGGGGTGACTTGGATGAACTGAGAAGGAACTGGGAGAAGAACTTCTCACGATTGGGCGGATGGCGCTAGGAGCTTGAGCAGGGAGCTAGTGGGAACTAAGGGCAACAAAGCGGAGGGAACTCCGGCGACGGGGCATTCCTTTTATAGCTGCGGGAGCAGAGGAACGGAAGCGTCGCGGAGAGAGAGAGAAGGGAAGCGGCGTGAAGGCCGGGGAGAAGCAATGGAGTGCTCTGCCGTGGCGGCGATTGAGCAAACCGGGCGGTGCAGCAGAACTCCGGGGGTGACGCCAGCGATCATTGCGCTACTCCGTCAGGGCGGCGTAGGCGCGGGTAGACCGGTGGTTGAGATTTGGCGGAAAGCGGGCGTCGCCGTGTGGAAGAGGTGATAGAAGCGACCGGTTAAACGGTGCTAGGATCGAGGGCGCACAGGTGGGAGAACAAGCGGACGCGGCGCGGGGGAGAGCGCGGAACAACAGATTGTCGGGCGGCGTCTGACAGGGCGGGGAAAGGAACTGTCGCGGCCGCGATCGGGGTTGGCGGTGGGGGAATCGTCGTGTAGCGACGACCGGGCGGCGCAACTGTTGCTGGAAAGGACGGAAAAGACGGGCGACATCGGTCTCCGGGGCCGAGATCTGGTATCGTGATGATGGGCGCGGGGAGCGAGGCTCTGCAGAAAGGGGTGCAGAGGGCTTCCGCTTCTATTGGGGGAAGAGGGCGCGGGAACCCACTCGGTCGCTTGCTGGAGACAAAACTGAGCGGTGGCGTCGGAGAAGGCGAGCCACGCGGCAGGAAGGCTCTGAGGCGGCCATGCAACTCGAGTGCGGCTGATGCGGGGGATCTGGACAAAGATCTCGCGGGTCCACCGGGGAAAAGATCGGACGGGTGAGGAAGATTTGACAGGATCCGACGGATGGCTTAACTCGCCAGGGTCAGGAAAAAGGAACGAAGCAGCAGGGGTCGGATCGCAGGGGTCGGAACTGGCGGAAACTGAGCACTTAAGTGCGGTCAACAGAACAACTGACGGAGGTTAAGGGCTGAGATCAAACCTAAACCTAACTGGGAAAGATTAGGGGTCGGTCGTTACACTAGGATCTCCAGCCAGAAATTTTACTTGGCCATGAGTGGAAGGTACCTTTCCAATCTGACAGATTCATTGTGGCATGCTTATAAGGAACTCTTTGGGTCTCGGTGTTTATGAACTCTATCAGGTTGTTTCTACCCATGGGCCCCAAACAGTATTGTGCTTGCGTATCGGCTATGGGAATCAAGAGATCATTTCTAAGCTCCCACAAAGGGGGCAGGGATTGATTAAAAACGAGGGTTTGGTGTGCAATGGCTAGATCAGATCTAAGATTAGGAAAAGAAAAGAATGATGAATATACATGGTACCTGCAGAATGGAGGATAGTGTCGCCATTGACAATCAAAAAACTGTTGACGGTCGGAGCTTGATGATGACGACGAGCAGTGGAATCGCCAGGCGTGTGAAGTGAATAGTTGGTTTTTTAACTATGGCGGTTACTGTTGGCATAGTGAAAAAGATGATAGGGGTAGAGCAGTTATATAACAATTTCCGGAGGGTGAATCTCAAAAAATGGGGAGGATACTATCACAAAATTTGGGGAAAGAGATCATGATTGAGGCAACGACTCCTTTTGCTTCGGGAGGATATCGCTTCAGAACCAATGAAGATGCTGATGAGAGAAGATACTTTTGGAACATAATATTATATTCCAAAATTAGGGGGCATGTGTTGATGCCGGTTTTTGACCAGAGTCAACCGATGAAGGTAAGGTTCTCACAACCGATGGATTTGCAGAAGAAAAGGTCTGTTGACGTTGATCAAAACTAGCTACGGACGATCGAATTCTAGAAGTCGTTAGAAGACCAGGAGGGGACCTATCCGAAGCGAAATCGACTCCACCAAATAAGGAAAAGCGTGGAGATTTATCTTTAGTAGTTCTTAGGTTCATTGTAACAGTTCGCGTCGTAACCGGTTATGACTTTAGCTTGCTCTAGGGTACAAATATAAATCCATGAGCATTGTACCGAAAATCACAATCAATCAATACAACCTTTTGGCACCACGCCGTCAAACACTAGGAGTAGGAGTAGAGTAGAAACCGATGAGTTTCTTCTTGCGTGCAGGGCTGCATCAGTTTCGATCTCGAGCGACCTTGTAAGTACTTTCACCCGGTTATTACGTTACCTGTATCAGAACTTTCTAGGTTTTGTACAATATTCTAATCTCTCAGCGTAAGGCTAGTTATCAAGTTACTTAGATGCAAATAGAACTTTCTAGGCTTTGTCCAATATTCTATTTATTTTCGAGGTTTCTTACAGTTATCGAGTTGTTTGGTTTGATTAAGTTGCATCGTATCGGCCTCTTAGTTTTATCAAACGCTCAAAGTTATCAAAGTTATCTAATTAGGTTGTTTTCATCGGCTTCTTAATCTTGTTTAAGCGTTCATCAGTTATCTGATCATATTGGCTGGTTAGATCTTGCATGCTTTAGTTGTTTTACATATACTAGGTCCGATAGATCTTTACCTTTGGGCCTCGTATTGCTAGCCCTCAGATCTTTAATGTCAAAACTCTACCGCTGAGAGCCGATGCCTCGGTTGGGTATTATCCATCCCTCTTGGTAGCAGGATGATGTCATCAAGCCGATGGCCGTGTAATGCGAGGCCTTGCTGTCGCATACTAGTCTTTTGAATTAGCTCTCTCAGCCATACTATCTTGGTTAAGTCCAATCTATCGGCTCATGACATTGATCAGATCTGTTAGCTTTATCTTGTAAGTGGTAGGTAAGTCATCCTTGTTGCCATGTTCTAGTATTTTAGGTTAACAGATCAACGTTAATGCCCTCTCAGCTATACGTTTTGGTTAAGTCCAATCTATCAACTCATGATATTAATTAGATCTGTTAGTTTATTTGACATGCGTGTGGTGAACAAGGAATCTTTTAATGGCTGTTGTCCGTCGGCTCATGTAGCCGATGGCATATGCCATAAATGTTTATGTTTATTTCCATCATATGATTACACTGAAAATCTAACTTTTATGTTGTTTATTCAAAGTAACACCTAGCCATGAGCTCGAAGGTTTTGCGTATCGGCTCAGGAATTTAACGTTTCCTTGTCAATTATAGGTCAAATTGATTGACACACCTTGCACCTTTCGCGTGACGATTTGGAGCATGTACTAGAGTTAAGCAGATCTCTCAGGTCCTCCGTGTTGTTAACGCAGAAGCTTGAAGCTTAAATTTACGTCAACGATTGCTTGCTAGGTACGCATGAGCTCACACACACACACACACAAAAGTTATACGTGGAATATTGAATCTCACCATGCCATACCATCACTACGGGAAACAGACAGTTCGCCGAGTGCCTGGGGCACTCGGCGAAGGCTAGAAAACCCTCGGCGAAACGTTTGCCGAGTGTAACACTCGGCAAATGACACTCGGCAAATTTCATGACGGCAAACACTGGTTCGCCGAGTGTTTTGTGTCGGGCACTCGGCAAAGACTTTGCCGAGTGCCCAGAAAACACTCGGCGAACAATTATTGAAAAAAATAAAAAAAAATCATCTCCACCGCCACCACCTGCTCCTGCTCCGCCGCCGCCGCCACCTGCTCCGCCGTCGCCGCCGCCGCCGCCACCTGCTCCGCCGTCGCCGCCGCCGCCGCCGCCATCCACACCACCGCTAGCCACCGCCGCGGATGGCCCAGAAGAGGTCCTTCCCCATGGTGCTCTTGGGGGTCGACGGA
>NC_028453.1:15690642-15855053 GCF_000263155.2 Setaria italica
GCAACTTTTTGGATACAAGACTATACAACTTTCCTTCATGATAAAGGTCGCAAGCCAACAAGCGACTACACAACTTATCATGATCACAGTTGCAAGCCAACACACATTTCCCCAATCGATTAAACCACGAGTCGCAGTTCCTGTCGTAATCGCTGCCTTAAGCAAACTTCTTTGATTGTCAGAACCCATCCTAGATGTATTCCGAGAGGAGAGTGGGGAGGGGGCCGGGGGGGGCGATATTTGTTTGGTGCCGTCTGTTTGCCGAGTGTCCTACGTGGACACTCGGTAAAGAGTTTCTTTGCCGAGTGTCCTACGTTGGACACTCGGCAAAAAAATTTTGAAAAAAATTTAAAAAATATCCAACAGTTTCAAAAAAATACCAAATTTTCACACGAACCAATATAGGTTCTCTACTGACTATACAAAAAGTTTTGTAGTCAAACCGAACTCGACCGTCACTTCGACTCTAAATTTTTTCGAATCCTTCTCAAAGTTACTATTCTTCTTCTGAGATGCTTCGGTTTGTAATCATCGTACATGATAAAATGTGCAAAATCTTCTCAATTTTTTTCCACAGCCTCCACGTATTATATCATCACATCATGGCAAATCTCATAATTTTCAGACTTTGATTGTTTTTTTTACAATTTAAAAATACTACTGCCACACGTTCATGGTCGTGTTTCCTGAACAAGATGTTCGAAATTTCTTTTCATTTCATGGGTCAGGTGTCAAATTGGTCCAAATAACATGAATATCATTTTTCTACTCATTTTATTCCATAATTTGAATCACTTGCAGTTCAAATTTGACTTATACCAAAAATTCCCTTGAAATGCAATTAATTAAATAAATATAGCAAATAAATTCAAAAATATACCAAATTTTAACATGGAGTACCACATGTTGTATGTAGGGAGTAGAAAAAATTTCATGGTGAAAAAAGAAAAAAAAATTATTTTTTTGCCGAGTGTCAAAAAAAACACTGGGCAAACCCCCCTATTTGCCGAGTGTTTTTTTTGACACTCGGCAAACCCCCCTCTTTGCCGAGTGTTTTTTTTTGACACTCGGCAAACAGGGGGCTTTGCCGAGTGTTTTTCATTTGACACTCGGCAAAGCCGCTATTTGCCGAGTGTTTTTTTTTTGCCGAGTGTTTTTGTCTTGGCACTCGGCAAAGAGCTTGTTTGCCGAGTGTCCGAAAAAAAACACTCGGCAAAAAGAAAACACTCGGCGAATTTAAGGTTTCCCGTAGTGCATCTTTACTCGGCTTACAACAAAAGCTGAAACTTCCGGCCACCTCGAGGCGATCATCAATGGAATTATGGAAGGCTCAACCGGCGGGGTCCAGATCGTGTCCAGGCGTATCGTCCGGCCGGAGCCGGCAACCTCGCCATCGGCGCCCGAGGGTCATGCACCTGACGCCATGCGACCTCCGTGTAATCAATTTTGAGTACATCCTGAAGGGAGTCCTCCTGCCCAATCACAGGACGCGACCCGCAAGCGCCGTCGCGGACGGCCTCGCTTCGTCCCTGGCGCGTGCCCTGGCCCGCTCTACCCTCTTGCTGGCCCGCCTCACCGCCGCGGAGGTCACCGGCAGTGTGTCCAGTGGCCTTGTCATCTCGCTCCGCTGCAACGGGCGAGGGCGCCGAGTTCGTCCACGCTGTGGCGCCCGGGGTCTCCGTGTGAGTGACATCGCGACCCCGCTGTACGTGCCGCCGGTGGTGCGGTCGTTCTTCCCGTTCAACGGGGTGCGGGGCGTGGACGCGGTTCTGGAATCCCGGCCTCTTCTCGCCGGCGAAGACACCGAGCTCGCCGACGGCATCTTCATCGCCATGTCCCTCAACCACGGCGTCGCTGACGGGACCACGCTCTGGCACTTTTTCAACACCTGGTCGGAGATCAGCCGGAGCAGCAGCGGCGGCGGCGAAGGGTACAAGCTCTCCACGGCACTGCCGGTGCTCGACAGATGGTTCCTCGACACTTGCCCCGCGCCTATCCCTCTACCCTTCGCCAAGGTGGAAGACATCGTTCAGCGGCCCGAGTACACGCCGGTCCAGGAGTGCTTCTTCCATTTCTCTGCGGAGGAGTGTAAAGAAGCTCAAGGCAACGGCCAACTCGGAGATGGCCGGAACGGCGGCGACGGCGACCATCTCGTCGCTGCAGTCTCTTCTCGCGCACACGTGGCGAGCGGTGTGCCGCGCCCGAGGCCTCGCGCCACACCGGGGGACAACGTACTTCCTTGCCATCGGGCTCCGGGCACGGGTGAAGGAGCCACGAGATTACGCCGGCAACGCCGTGACGGGCGTGGTCGCGCGGTCCGCCGCCGGCGATGTCCTCGAGACCTCGACAGGGGCCTAGGATGGCCGGCGTGGCTCCTGAACCGCGCCGTGGCGTCATTCGACGAGGCCAGGGAGGGGGATGATCTCGCCTCGTGGGCTCGGAACCCCAGCTTACTCTACCTGACGCCGCTCAGGGACCCGGCGAACGTCATGACCGGGAGCTCGCCGCGGTTCGACATGTACGGCAACGACTTCGGGTGGGGCAGGCCGGTCGCTGTCCGTAGCGGCGCCGAGAACAAGGTGGACGGGAAGGTGATAGTGTACGAGGGCCGCGACGGCGGCGGCATGGCGCTGGAGGTGTACCTGTCTCCCGAGGCGATGTCCAGGCTCGTCGCCGACGAGGAGTTCATGGAGGCTGTGAGCCTGTGAGCGTCGCGTGTAGTGGTGGTGCTTGTTTGTGGGCAGCTGCCTGATGCTGATTAGGCTGCAATAGACAACGGGGCTGCCTACCAGGCACCCGAGCATTACCAAGTGCCTCAGCACTCGATTTTTTCGACGCTCGGACAGCCGACGCTTTCTCTTCCTCCTCCCGACGGGTTCATCTTCCTCGCGCCCACCCGCCCCCCCGCCGCCGCCCCACGCACCGCCGCCCTGCCTCGGCGGGCTAGGTTCTCGGCGGAGGATGGCTCCCACCTCCGCTTCCATCGTCTCGTCGCCCCCGCCAGAGCCCTGCCCAACCGCCATCCTCCACTGCCCAGGCCAGCGGCGCCACCGCCGCCTCGCCTCGCCGCCCCTGCGCCCACCACCACTGCCGTGCCGGCCTGCCGCCGACGGCCTTCCCTCTAAGGCCGGCAATGGAGAGCTCGCCGGAGCCCAAACCCTCCAAACCCAAACCCCGAACCCTAATGTCGCCGGAGACCTCACCGGAGGCGGAGAAGAAGCTAGAGTTGTCTTGATTGGTAAGAGGAGGAAGAAGCAGAATTTGAGGAGGCTTGGAAATGCTCGGGTGTGTTTTAGCATTCCCTTAGACAATAGTGGGCCGTTTGCTCAGCCCGAGCACGAGCCAGGGAGGAGGGACGGCCCTGTGCGCTAAGGCCGTGGCAATATTGCTTTCGTCCTTGTCCAGTCGGAGCCATGTTTTAATTCTCTTATGATCTTCTTTTTCTATTTTCTATTTCCTTTTTTGGCTGTGACTTCAGAATACTTGAAGTCCCTTGCCACCATTTTCTTCTCCTAATGCTGTTACGTTTTCTTTTCTATTGTACATGCGGCTGTGTGCCTGTGTCGCCATCTATCCCATCCTCCTTCCTTTTGTTTTTATGGAGTAAAAAAAATCCTTGAACAAGCAGAAGTAAGTAGAAAAAACTTCTGGACCGATGACAAGGTCATCCAACTTTATTCATATATATATGCATAAGGCACGGAGTATACATGCAAAGTACAAGCATACGTAAGTATATATGGTACAAAAAGAATAACGAATACGACTCGATGAAACCGCCGCTCAAATCTCCAAGAGAAAGCTACGCATATGCAGTATGTATAAGCATGGCACACATGCTTCTACTGCATAATCGTCGCCACGAGCAGGGATACCAGCGCGGACGACACCACGGCCACGGCGGACGCCGCCGGAGCGGAGGCCGCCCCGGCGATCGGAGAGGGCGCGGGCGCGGACGACGGCGCCGTGGTGAAGTCCTGCGCCGACGCGGAGGCGACGAGCACGGCCGCGGCGAGGAGCAGCACGGAGGCGAAGCGTGAAGCCATCTCGGGACGATCGACTTGCTGGAAGGCTTTGAACTTGCTTGCTAGCTCTCGAAGACTCTGCTGCGGCGGTGGCGGTGGCGGTGTGCGTGTACTCTGCTGCGGATTGCGATGCTGCGATGGGGGGAGGAGGTTTATATAGGCCGCCCAAGCGGAGGGCTGCGCCGTGGGTTCGGCGGGTCGCAGTCGTGGGTTTAATTTCTCTCCGTGTCCGCGCGCGTCTGCGTTCCTTCCGCGGGGGGCACGGCACGGCACGGCACCGAGAGACGCGTCTGCTGGTGTCGCGCGCGCGCGGCGTGGGAACGCGGGCGCGCGAAAGGCGGGCGGCTCGGCAACTTTCCGCGTGGGGACGGCCGGTTTGACGCGGGGGGCGCCCACGGCTCTCGCGCGCCGCCTGGACTCTGCGGGGTCCGGATCCCGTTCACGCGACGCGGTACGGCCGTTGGCCCGACGCCACCGACCCGGGCGACGTGCGGGGGAAACGGCCGTGTCGTGTCCTACTCCTGAGCTCGTGGCTCGTGGGGATTCAGGCCTGTAGGGTCTGTGCTGGACTGGTGGTGGTGGCGGCTCGCCGAACTGCGTTGCATTATAACCGCACTAGCAACCTCACTTTCTTTGCGAAAGGGAGGGTTAAAAGTCTAAAGACGCTGAATCCACCAGAGAAAAAGGATAAAACAAGTCCAAAGAAGCTTACCTTGGGTGGAAAGAGGGCGCACTTCAGCACACGTCACTTGTCGTGAAAGTTAAGGCGCGTGCAATTGGTATGATCCGTGGAAGGTACGTGTACTGCGTGCAGAACAAAATATTCTCGCTAGTTCAGGTGCGTGATATTGGTTTGATCCGTGGAAGGGACGTGTACTGTCTACTGTGTGCGCAACAAAATATTCTCGTTAGCACGGCGCAAGTTTCAGGCTACGTTGCGGGTCATCATTATGAGCCAACTATCAATTTACCAGGACCAGGACCAGGAGTGTTTTACTCCATGACTTCCCTTTTTGTTTCCTTTTTTCTTTAGGAAGAACACACTCACTCTGTTGCGCACTCAACAGACAATGGTTTGGAAAGAGACGTCACGACTCGTGAGGTTTCAATTCTCAAGGAGCATACCACTGGTAGACAACTCATCTTCTATCCAACCTGGGACTAAAGCCATTCTAGTCCCATTGTGGGTTGAAAAAATGCACCAACAGGGGAAGCTTTTAACCTAGTTGGAAACACCTTCTTCCTCCCTAAACTGAGAGCTTCAGGCTCTTTCTCCATGGTGAGCAAGCAACTTTAGGGAGGTACTGTCCGATTTTTTTTTCATTTTCGTGGGGATTTCACTCATCCAAAGTGTTGTAAAGGTTAGCTACTTCATCCTCCTTTCGTTTATTGTTATTATGCTTTGTTTTATGCTTTAGAGACATAGAAAAATGAGTTTTTTAAATGAATGAGAATGGAGAGGATTTTTATTCATACATGTTTTTGAGCTAGAATTTGATGGATAGCTTGCTTGTTATATGTGATTCGTATTAGGTAAAGAACTTGATCAATATTAGGTATGGGAAAAAATAGAGTAAATGTGTTTTTAGTATTTAGTCATTATAATAAAATTAAGATAAATAAATTGCAGGTGTAAGAAATAAAATTTGGTCATTGCTACAATTTTTCATGTCACTGTAATTTAACAATAATTCTATTTCTTTGACCAATAATTTATTTATCTCATGTTTATTGTAAGGACTAAATATTATAAACATATTTACTCTATTTTCTCCCTACCTAATATGACCAATAGTTCTTTATCTAATATGATGCCCTATGTGCATTTTTCACGTACAATGCAGATGGACCGGCAATGGATGTACCACCTCCACTCCTCCAATCCCAAAGAACAGTGTCTGCACATGGTATGAATGTGCTTACACTATTCTCTAGTATTGGAGGAGCGGAGGTGGCTTTCCATAGATTTGGAGGAACATTCTAAAGAGTTGGTTCCTCTGCTCGTCCAATACCAGAGAACAATGTCTGCACATGGCATGAATATGCTTACACTATTCTCTGGTACTGGAGGAGCGAAGGTGACTCCCCATACACTTCGTAGAAGATTGAGTCATGTGCAGAAATGGCTTGTAGGACGAACATTCTGCTACGTTATACCATTATTTTAGGATAATTGACTACGTGAAGTCCACTATGGAGTGTCTATAATCTTTAATGTATATGTATCTTTATTATCTTGTTCCAGAATTCTAGTATTTTTTTTGTCGACCTAGTGAATGTTATGAATGTTGATTGGTGTAATTTTCATGTGAATTGTTTTTATCTTTATGAAGGTTGATCGGTGTAAATTATCAATATTGGTCAAGTTCTTTATCTAATACAAAGACCTATGTTCATTTCTCACGTAATACAATGCAGATGAACTGGCAATGGATGTATAACACAGACAGACGAACCAAAGAGTTTGTTGATGGCTTGCATTATTTTCTCGAAGTGGCCAAACCCAACAAGTCAAAGAAGGGATTCATATGTCGTCCATGCTTCCAATGCAGTAACAAGAACGACTACTCTTGCTAAGGAACTGTTCACAGCGACTTGTTTAGATACGGTTTTATGCCTAACTATTTGGTTTGGACCAAGCACGGTGAAAGAGGGGTCATAATGGAAGACAACAAAGAACAGGAGGAGGATAACAACATTCCGGATTGGGCTGTAGGCCAAGCTTTTGCAGATACTACAATGGGCGAGGCTGATGAAGAAGAGTTTGCAGAAGACGACCCTATTGATGATCTTGGTCAGGTGCTACAGGATGCACAAACAAACTGCAAAACTGAGAAGGAATTAGAAATGTTGCAGCGCACGATAGATGATCACAAAAAATTGTTGTAGCCAGATTGCAAGCAAGGGCATAAAAAACTGGGTACCACACTGGAAATGCTGCATGGAAGGCAAAAAATGGTGTGTCCGATAAGGCATTTCAGGGGATATTGAAAATTGTAAAGAACATGCTTCATGAGAATAATGAATTGCCGTCCACAATATATGAAACTAAATAGGTTGTTT
Source organism: Setaria italica (assembly GCF_000263155.2). Classification (NCBI taxonomy): domain Eukaryota; kingdom Viridiplantae; phylum Streptophyta; class Magnoliopsida; order Poales; family Poaceae; genus Setaria; species Setaria italica. The sequence continues at coordinate 15,697,731 of NC_028453.1, forward strand.
GCCCTCTAGGATTGGAGATTCAGAAGATTGGAGGCTTCCTGTGAAAATTTATCCTTCCTCATTAATGGGTCTCAATTATCTCATGTGTATATTTCACAAGTTTCTTTTATACATTCTATGATTTCATGTTTATACATTAATTATACTACTTGATACAATTTTTAATTTAATGTATCTATGATTACATGTGTGTTTAACTAATGTCATTATTAGTTGAGATGGAAGACGAAGAGGATGCAAGGTATACAATGGAGCAGATTATTGCTGGCAGTAGTGGTTCCAACGTTCCAAGAACCTACACCGAGGATGAGGGTAGCCAGGCAGACATGTTCCTCAACATGTTTGGTGATGGCAATGATGAGCCCGAGCATGGCGTTGATGACTATATCATTTTTATTATTTTACCCTATCTACAATTTTATATTCATTATTACTATGTACTAATTAACGAATCTTGAACTGTTACCCCTCTGGATTGATGAAGCGAAATAAGCCGCGAGGTCATACAAAGACAATGGAGGGAAGGCTTCACATCATCAAAGTGACAGAAGAGGGCCAGCCAATTGCTTTTGAAAATGTGGCTAGAAAGTTCATGAGTCAATGTGGGGCTATTGTAAGGGACAACATGCCCATCAGTATTAGAGAATGGAAGGGTAAAAAAGATAATCCATACGTGCTTCCGCACATACAGAAGGATATGTTGTGGGCAGATGTCAAGAAACACTTCACACTTCTTGATAGTGTAGAAGAAAAAGTTGTGAAAGACTGGATGCTGAAGAAGATGGCAAACCAATTCTAGACATTCAAGAAGAATCTGGATGCTAATTTTATCAAGAAGGGTCGAACTTCAGATTTTAATGACTAGCCAAAGTTAAGGGATCACTTGAACTCATTTCTAAAATACAAGATGAGTGAAGGTAGTGCGAACAAGGTTTGTGTCAACTCAACCAATGCCCAGAACAAGGAGTACCATCATCGTTTAGGGTGAGGTGGTTACATCAGTGCAATTTCTAAAAGGAGAAATATGGAACAATACCTATTCGATCGAGGTATCTTACCGGCGACTATGGATTGGCCCAATCGATCGAAGAATTGGTATTACGCTCATGGAGGCAACCTAAGACAAGAGGATGGGACACTTATATTCAACGAAATAATACATTAGAAGACCCTTAGGCTTATCTAAAACATTGAAGATGCTAAAGCGGGAAAGTTGAAGGTTAATAGAGGGAACGATGAACTCACTTTGGTGCTCGGGAATCCCAAACACCCAGGACGTTGTGGAGGCTATGGGATCATTCCGTGGAAGTTTACTTTCCATAGGGACATCAACACGTACAGAAGCCGGAAAAGAAGAAAGGAGGCGCAAGAGGAGAGCTGGAGGTGCATGTTAGAAGCTAAAGTGCATTCGCAAGAAGTAGAAATGCAGGAAGAAATTAATCGGCGAATGGCCCTAGTAGTTATTAAGATGGCCCAATCTGGAGCACTACTGGATCCCAACGTCGTTGTCAGCCCTTCTCAAAGCCGAAGCAGCTGTGCTTCCACAGAGGTCCCCAATGAGAACATGCCAAGATTACCCGTGGTTGCATAGGACAACCAACGGTACCCTGTGGATGACATCACTCAGCGCACCTCATGTGAGCTGTACAGACCATTTGGCAACCTCACTATTAAGGTATACATGTATATAATTTATGCAATTATCTCAATTGATCCACACCTCAGGAGTTTAATAACTTCTTTATTTCTTCTATATGAACAGGTGGTGTATGAAAGTGCTTTACCAATCCTGTCAGGGTAGACAAGCCATGGCATGAAAATTCCGCCTAGCTGCTGAGAGCTCGACCTCCCGGGAGGTGATGGGGAAAGGACACTAGAAGATGCACTTCACGGTATGATTCTATGGCACAAATGCTACATCATCATCCCTGGTAAGGAGGCACCATTGCTTCCCATTAGCTTACGGGATCCATCGCTCGTTAACCAAGATCAGATACGGGATCAACCAAAGCTTACATTGGACACAATATACAATTTCTTGGAGCAATAAAATTACAAGCAATACATATTATTGCCATGCAACTTTAAGTAAGTGTGGGTACCGTCTATTTTCCTTTTCCTTACCTAATTAATGTTAGTTAGTTCTAATATGAACATTTATATATGTAGTTTCCACTGGATTCTCCTTGTAATTATGATTGATAAAAGCAACGTTATTGTGTTCGATTCATTGAGGAAACCACTGGTGGAGTACAAAGACATTCAAGACATGCTAAACTTGAAATAATTTTGGACCTTTATTTCTGTGCAAAAGTTTGTTTCTTAAATTTTCATGTAACACTGTATCATTCTGTTGGCGCTAAAATCGGCCGATCGAATCTCCAGCGTCGGACACACAACCCGGGAGAATCTGCTTAACTCCTGTTCGGGTGATCGCCCTAGTGCGGTTCGCGAGGCGTGCCAGCCAATCTGACCTGTTGATTGGCAAGGAAAGAAACGTGTCAGATCCCAGAGGTTGCGATCGGCTAAGGTTCCGATCTCGAGAAAGCTTATCAGCGAATCGGCCGATTTGCTGTAGTAAAGAAATCAGCTATAATGTAGCCGATTGCTGAGCAGCGATAATAAAGAAAACTGCTAGAATAATCTAAACAACGCTACAGTAACAAAACTAGGAATTGATCTGAATCGGCTATGCAGAAAGCAATAGATTAAGTAATAAAGTACGAGAAAGCCGAAAGTTCCAATTCCTAGCTGGATAATCGGTGATAAAACTAGAACAACAGGCAAAACCTAGAATTCTAGTAAATATCGATAACTAGTGAATAAATCTAAACGAAATGACAGTGATGCGCCCGAAGTTAAAGCTCAGATATTATTTGATAGATGGAACTTACAGGATCGGCTGGAGGTCAAGCTGATGCAGCCCCGCCAACCCGTACGAACTCGTGGAAAGGAGAAAAGTATTGGCGAAGTCGCCTGCTCGAAAGTAAGTACGAGGAAATAGTAGTTTGTTGTATTGATTTGGTGATGATTACAGATCTTATGAAGGTGGCTATTTATAGCCTGTTACAACCAATTTCTTAACCGACTAGGACTCTATCTCTAACTTTAAACGAAAACAAATATTTACAAGTACGATTCGCATTGGAGTTGATCATCGCGTTTTCATGGGCCGACTCCTCCTTTGTCTTCATAGTTCACTTTAAGCCCATACTGGCCCAATTGCTCCAGCCAATCGGCCGATTTCCATCAACCCCACCCGCGGAAACACTGCAGCACCAATCGGCCGATCCTTAAGTGTAGCACCAATCGGCCGATTCCCACTCGTGACCCCTGTATCTCGCCGTATCTCTCGATTTCTTCCTTTTCTGACGCCGATTTCACATGTGTCAAAATCTGGCGTCAACACATACCCCCCAGTTTCGGAGTAAAACAGTCTTTACTTCGAAATTCTTTTCAACTTTCCTTCCGAAACAAACGCATTGAAAACATCCTTCCGTTTCGCGGTCTCCAGCCTGATGATTGTAATCTTTTCAAAACGGGCGCCCACGACAACCACTCCTCCCGAAAAAATCGAAACGCCGGCACGGTAAAAATTCCGCTTTTACCCCTTCTCAGACCACCTTTAAATATCAGCACATCCCGTACTCCTCCTCATGAGCTCACGTCTTCCTTCTTTAGCCTCCAGTTTTTCCCCGGCATCTCCTTCCATCTACACTCCTCCCTACTTTTCCAATGGCGGCACCCTCAGGCACCTCACCAACGCTCGAAACTGCGGAGATGGCTTCACCGGTAGAAGTTCCAGTGGCAACGGTGGTGGCTCCATCGACGGGAGAAGGAGCTCCATCGGCGGGAGTTGAGGCTTCAACCGAAGTCCCATCAGTGGCTTCAGCATCCGCAGCTCTACCGGCGATCCTGCCAACTACGATGAGCTTCATCCCGGAGGTCATTACTGAAACTTTCCTTAATAATAATGCATTTACTTTAGATCCATTCTTACTTCCGCACCCCCTTCTTTTCCTTTTTTAGGCGGTTAGGCACCAGATTACCATTCGTCTCACAGAAACTCCCAGCCTTAACTGTCTCGGTCCCATGGGAAACCCGGATCCAACTGACCTAATCAATTTGGAAACCCATAGGATCCCTTTTAAGCAATCAACCATGAACCTAGATCACTAGTCAGGTACCTTCAGGTCATGGCTGAATGAAATCCCCGGCTGGAGAGAATGGTACCAACGGATAGCCGCCTCCAAGAGAGTCCAATGGGACGAGCACAAAATTGGCCAGTGCATTGATCTATCTTTATCCCAAATGGAAAGAAACGAGCCTTTAGTGATAGCAGCCTCCTATTTCTGGTCCAATGCTCTCAACGCATTCCTCTTCGAACACGGACCTATGACTCCCACCTTGGCCGATGTGGTCATGTTGACCGGCCTTGACATCTCCTCTCCAGATACCCCTTTTCGCCTTCTGGATAAGACATCTCATCGGCTGGATACAAAGGGAATTGACGGATGGAAGGGATTCATCAGATGCAACAGAAGGGCCGGAACAGTCGAGAACAGAGAGCACACGGCCTTCCTGATGATGTGGCTAGAGAAACATTTTTTCTGTGGGAGAGCAGCTGGTCCATCCACCAACACGTAGGCTCTGGCCGAGGCATTATTGATAGGAACCTCTGTTCCCCTCGGAAAGCACTTATTGGGAGCAGCCTATCATATGCTACACCAAATCGGCGTCAAACTATCCCAAGGGGAGCCGATTCGAAACCCCGGTGGATCCTGGTGGTTCATCAACTTGTGGCTTAATCTGTATATGAGCAAGATCTCCCAGCAACGAGTGGAGTACATGACATTTCCCAACATCGAATCGGCAAAAAATCCCACTGTCCGACACCGATGTACGTCCTTCGGCGAAGCGGCATTGGCCTTTTCTGGTTGTTCATATTCTGCTACCAAAGTGGCCGAATACTTCAGGTGCTTCTATAATGGCTTCAGCGAAGATGCAACCAGCTGGTTCCCTTATCAGAGGGAGGACCCAATCTTCGAACTCCCTTCTTGTTTCGACTCAACCACTGGCCGATTCGATGAAAACCTCACAGATGAATTAATCAAACCGGGGATCTTACCGGCAAACTTCTTCTTGGGGAAAGATGCCCCTACTTATGAGTTCTACAACCCCTCTGTCGCAGCACGGCAATTCGGCCTAGGTCAATTGCCGATTTACGCATACTTCGCCGGCCGAGCAAAGTTTAGAGATGAACTTACCAAGGGTCTCGACTATAGCCGGCTGCGTGATCGGATCCCAGACTCCAGCACCATAGATCTGACCAGTTGGATAGTAGCTCCTTTCGCCGTTCAGCAGTTCAAGCTATGGTGGGCCGAATGGAAACAGTACCTGTTCTGCACTTCTGCGGCGGTATACTGCAATCTCCTGGATCCAGCCAACATCGACCCGAACGCCGAGGTACCTCTCTTTTTCCTAGCTGATTTTCATCCCCCTCCATTTTTACACATATATACTGACTCTTGCTGTTGCTTCAGTCTGAAAGCCGCGCTCCCCCAAAACGCAGCCGGAGTGGTCGGCCGATAGAGGACCGCTATCCGTACACAGCATTCCCCCTCATCGGCTATCATGCCCCTTGTGTAGATGACATCGCCGGCTGAGCGAAACAGGCGCAGAAGAAAGTCATCAAGAAGACCAGTCGCCGAGTGCGTGCTCGTACAGAATCGGCTGATCCACCTATGATCGCATCGGCGGGAACTTCGGCCGTGCCAACCCTTCCGACTGCTGAAGAGGTCGACGTTCAAGTCACCACAGAAGCCGGAGCAGCCGCTGCGTCATTATTGGTGGAGGCTATACAGGTAAACTCACTGTCCGATTTTCCCGATCGCTATTTGAATACTGACTCTTCCTATATTAGGCTGCACATACTGCCCTAGCAAATCCTCAGCAATCGGCGGCGTCCCAAGCAGCTGTTGAAATGCCAGCGCCCCCTCCTGTTGAGGTATACGATCCTTCAACCCAATCCTCTAATATTTGGATGATGCTCTTACGAACTTCGACGCAGGTTACTGGTACGCTAAGCACGTTACCCGATCAACCATCGGTCACCCTTCAAGAGGCCGGCCCGAGCAGAGCGCTGATTGTCGTTGAGTCCTCTTCTTCCGATGAGCCAATGGTGCCAGTCCCAGAGTCGAGAGTGGCGGTCTCGCAGATGCCGACGGAAGAAATCCGTTTTAAAGAAGTAAGAAATTTCCCAACCTTTATTGGCCGATTTGCTACCACCATCGACTGACTTGTTTTCTTTTCATCTACCATTTCACAGGAATAGGACACCCCCAATAACAGCCTCTTCTCGTTTGTGGTCACGCTTTCCGATGATGAGGAAGTTGCTTCCCGTCAGGTTACTTTGAGCTCCATCCCTGATGACGTTCGCGCCAAGCTCGAAAGCATACGATCTCTTCTCCAAGAGGACATCGGCCGATTGGTAGAGGATGCTTCGCCGATTCGGTAGCTCTTTGGTGACGTCAGCGGGCGAGTCCCAGAGGAAGCAGAAGAAGCCTTGGCGCCGGCCGATTACATTGAGTCAATGCGGATTCTGGTCTTCAGGGCTCTGCGTCACATGGCCGATCGCGCCAAACTGACTAAGACTCGTGAAGAAGAAGATTCGTACAAGCATCAGGCTCAGGAGGTACATCAACGAATTCACTTTCTCGAGGACTCCTACCCTGGACTCGTCGGCACGATAGATTGCCTCAAACACCGAAGAGCAGAACTCGCCAAGGAGATGGAGCAAGTGACCAAGGAAATAGCCACCGAAGAGAAGAGACTTCAGGAGCTCCCCTCCGTCATCGCCGATTTAAAGCGGGAGAGGCAGCATTTGGCCCATGAAGCCCTTAGACTCCACCGCCACATGTCAGAAGTCCTGGGGTCGGTAGAGGATGACCAACGGGTTCTGGATTCGGCCGATCAGATCCGTCGTCGAGCGATTGAGGCCATCAACGCCCTTCTGGGCGATCTGTTAAAGTACTGGTCGTTTTGTAGGAACATTAATGCCCTTTTGACCGTCCTTCGCGGCGCACTCTTATTTATTGCCCTTTTTACTTCTGATGGGACGCGTCTTACCAAACATCCACGCTTTCTCTACTTATAAATGCCAGCCTTGGTCTCGCTCTTGAGAGCGCCTGTTCTACTTGACTCCTTTTTCCCTGATTTGTTTCCGTCGGAGCGTTCTGCGGTCATGTCTTCTTCATCTTCTTCTTTTTCCTCTGTTGCCAGGTAAGAGATCTGCCTCCGCCTTCTTTTAGTTCGATTCCCCTAAAACACTTCATCTTAAGCGGTTATATGTTGTCTCTTTTCCAAGCCGCGGCGCCTTAGTCCTGAACTCGAATGAGCCATCGGGCTCATGTATTTTGACGAACCATTATCGCAAGAAGACAAGGACCTGATTAGGGCTCATTGTGAAGAACTCAAAGATCACGTCCCCGCCGACGTCCAACGGATCTGGGACTTCATCGACGGCAATGACTACAGGCGACCTCAAGTTGACAGGAGCCACCCGCTTCCTTGTCCGGTTGCCCTTGGAGATGCCGCGGCGGGGACATCGCGCCCGGCGATGGACCGGAGTCATCCTCTTCCTCGTCAAGTTGAAGCGGAGGCCGCGATGAAAGACATAGAAGAACGAAGTATCCGTCTTCTGATAGAACTAGGCCGGATTGAGAGAGAACTCAAGAAGAAGCATGGTTGATTATTTTTGTTCTAAGGGCGACTTGTACTCTGTCGGCCGTGTAATCTATCGTCCGTACCGAATGATAAATTAGCCGATTTGGATGATTATATTTTTTCTTTAGGTGATTTTTCTTTCGTATCGGCTGCGTGTTTGTTTATCATATTCTGCGATCAATTCTTATGCTCCGACCCATATACTAGGGTAATACCTTTTCAAGTATCTCCCGTTCAAAGCCCTAGTAAATTCTTCTCCTTCGATCGTTTCCAAAATGTAAGCATTTCCCGGGGCACATCGGCCGATTTTATACGGCCCTTCCCAAGTGGGAGACCACTTACCAAATTTAGGATCCTTTGACTCGATCGGCAGCACTAACTTCCATACCAGGTCCCCCGGAGAGAACTGCTTGACTTTGACCTTCTTGTCATACCATTTGGCCACTTTCTTCTTGTTTTCCTCGATAATGATCAAAGCTCTTAATCGTTGACCTGCCAAGTCATCAAGCTCTCTTTTCATGAGTGAGGAGTAATCATCGGCTGTCAGCTGATCTTGGAGCAACGTGTGTCTCGATCCTGTCCTCAATTCCCACGGCAGTACTGCCTCATGACTGTACACCAACTGATAAGGAGACACTTTGGTGGCCCCGTGGCAGGCCATCCTGTATGCCCACAGAGCTTTGGTCAGACATAAATGCCATTTTTTGGGCTGTTCTTCTATCTTCCTCTTAATTATCCCTTTATTGGAAGATTCGGCCTGACCATTAGGTTGGGCATAGTACGGAGAGGAGTTTAGCAATTTGATTCCCATATCGGCCGTGAACTCTTCGAATTCTCCCGATGTAAACATCGTTCCTTGATCAGTTGTGATAGTCTGGGGAATGCCGAAGCGATAGACGATATGGTGCCTTACGAAATCAACCATGGCGGCCGATGTTACGGCTTTCAACGGAATCGCCTCCACCCATTTGGTGAAATAGTCTGTGGCTACTAGAATGAATTTATGTCCTTTACTCGATGGAGGATAAATTTGTCCGATGAGGTCTATTCCCCATCCTCTAAACGGCCACGGCTTGATAATTGGATTCATAGCCGATGCGGGCGTGCGCTGCACATTCCCATATTTCTGACAATCTTAGCATCCTTTATAATATTTGAAATAGTCTTCGAGGATTGTCGGCCAGTAGTATCCATTATTCCTAATCATCCACTTCATCTTATGTGCCGATTGGTGGGCTCCACACACTCCTTCGTGGATTTCTCCCATCAGAGTCTTCGCCTCCTCTATTCCTAGGCATTTGAGTAGAACACCATCAATCGTCCGGTAGAACAAGTCATCTTCTAGTAACACATATTTTGTGGCCTGAAATCGTATCCGCCGATCTACTTTCTTAGACGGATCTTTCAAATAATCGGCGATCTCTTTTCGCCAGTCGTCGGCCGCGAGCACTAGAGCCATAGCGCCCTGAATCAGCCGATATCCGGACGTGTGCTGGGCAAGCCTGTTGGCATCCTCATTATGATCCCTAGGGATGTGCTCAATAACCGCGGACTTGAATTCTTTCAGGAGTTGGAGGCAATCCTCGTAATAAATCCTTAATACGTCATCCTTGCATTCGGACCTTCCTGTCAATTGGTCCACGATAAGCATGGAATCCCCAAAAATCTCGACGGCGTCGGCCTTGATCTCCCTCAACAATTGTAATCCTTTCAACACAGCTCGGTACTCTGCTTGGTTATTAGTGGCGGATGCTTCTATTAGCAGAGAGAAATCATAGCTTGCCCCCCAAGGCAATATGAGAACGATACCGATTCCTGATCCGGCCCCACATGACGAACCATCAAAATATAAGGTCCACGGCACTGGTTCCACGACGGCGATTTCTGGTCCGCAGTGCTGGGCAACAAAATCGGCCATAACCTGACCTTTGATGGCTTTTGCCGATTCATATCGTAGATCGAACTCTGATAAAGCTAAGATCCATTTTCTGATTCGTCGTTTCAAGATCGGCAATGACAGCATGTATTTTACCACGTCGTCTCTATATACGACCACACATTCTGCCGATAACAAATAATGCCTGAGCTTGGTGCATGAGAAGTAAAGGCATAGGCATAGCCACTCTACCGGGGGATATCTTGTCTCGGCGTCCAGAAGTCTTCTGCTAACATAATATATTACCCGTTCCTTTCCTTCAAACTCCTGGACCAGAGCCGACCCAATAGCTCGTTCATCGGCTGACAAATACAGCTTAAACGGCTTACTAGTCTGATGTGGGACCAATACTGGTGGCGAGACCAAGTACTACTTGATGTCTTCTAGTGCTTTGCGTTGCTCTTCTCCCCATACGAACTCTTGGTCGGGTTTTAACTTTAACAATGGTGTGAAGGCCTGGATACGCCCGGATAGATTAGATATGAATCTCCTGATGAAATTGACCTTGCCGATTAGGGACTGCAACTCAGTCTTATTCTGCGGGGCCACGACTTTATTGATGGCCGCTATGGTCTTCCGGTTGATTTCTATCCCACGTTCGTGAACCATGAATCCCAAGAATTGTCCGGCGGATACGCCGAAAGCACACTTGTTCGGGTTCATTTTCAGCCCGTGTTTCCTCGTGCATTCTAGTACCTACCGCAAATCGGTCAGATGTTCCTGGTGTCCCTTTGATTTGACTACGACATCGTCGATGTAAATTTCCACCAGAATGCTGATAAGTTTGTGAAATATGTAATTCATGGCTCGCTGATATGTAGCGCCGGCATTCTTCAAACCGAAAGTCATTACCACCCACTCGAATAAACCAAGGTGGCCCGGGCACCTGAAGGCCGTTTTGGATATGTCTTCTTCGGCCATTAGTATCTGATTATATCCAGCATTTCCATCCATGAAACTAATAACTTTATGTCCCGCGGCGGCATCTATTAGCACATCGGCCGTCGGCATTGGGTATCCGTCCATAGGCGTGGCCTGATTGAGATTCCTGAAATCGATGCATATGCGGAGCTTTCCATTCTTTTTGTATACGGGTATAATGTTGGAGATCCATTCGGCATAACGGCATTGCCGAATAAATTTTGCTTCGATTAGCCTTGTTATTTCGGCCTTTATATCGGGTAGGATTTTAGGATTACACCACCGTGTGGATTGCTGATATGGCCGATATCCCGGCTTTATGGGTAACTTGTGTTCGACAATACATCGGTCTAATCCGGGCATCTCATGGTATTCCCAAGCAAAGCAATCCTTAAACTCTCTTAATAAATTTGTCAATTTACATTTGTATTCCAGATCCAAATTTGCACTAATGTACGTCGGCCTTAGCTTGGTGCCATCGCCCAACTCTATCATCTCTAATGAATCGGCCGACGTGAACCCGTGCCCTAGCTTTCCATCTTCCCGGACGAACTGATCCATTTAATCTGAATCTTCGGAGCCGACTGCTCGGATCGGCTGTAGACCAAAATCGGACACCTTCAGGAAATCAGTGTCCCATATCCTCCCGGATATGCACTTGACATTCTCACAGCTCCATTGCTGTGTATCGGCTGCCGCGACGCTGTATGCGGAATCGGCGGTGACCACTTCGATGTTGTCGCCGACCCACTGTACGAGGCATTGGTGCATTGTAGACGGGATGCAGCAATTTGCATGTATCCAGTCTCGGCCGAGTAGCATGTTGTAGGACCCTTTGCCATTAATAATAAAGAAGGTAGTGGGAAGGGTCTTACTGCCGATGGTGAGGTTGACGCCGATGTCGATGTCGGCTGCCGATTCCTGGTTGTCGTCGTCTTCCCTGTTATTTCTTTTGGGGCGCCAGACCTGAGGCCTGCCATTTTTCTCGTCCATCATATGTTGTTGCTCTTCTTCCTGTTGTTCCCATTGGCGGAGATGTTGGATTCTTCGTTTTTGAGACTTAGTCAACCCGTCAGTGCACCACCTGGGGTTCACAGGTTTAGTCAGTGGCCTGGCACGTTCCCATTCTGGTTCGCGTCCTAAGGGGTTCTCATCTGATACCCGAGCATCGGCCATCTCTTCCAGCCGATCATGAGCGCTGACCTTGTTTTCTGGTTGGCTGCGCCGATCGAATCTGCCCCCCGGCCTATCGTTTCGCTCACGCCTGTCTTCCGATCGGTCATATCGGTCACTTCTGCCCCCCAGCCGATCACGCACTGAAGGGTGCCGGTCTTTTTGTTAGCGCCGGTTCTTGCTGATCGGCTCTGGCCTTCCATCTCTGGAATGAGACCTCCTGAATGGCCGATTGTTACGATACGGGCCATTGCACTTAGGGCAATCATCGGCTGATGGCAACCTAAGGTTGCTCTCCCAGCAGTGGATGAAGAATGGGCATCGCTAGTGATCTTCATGTCGCCGCATCGCTTCCTCCCGGAATCTTGAGCTTTCTTGTTGCCGTTGATATTTGTTGAGCAGAAATTGGGAGGTGACAGGCCTGCGTGGTTCTCCCGATCCGTCGCCTTCATCCTCCATCCACCGTTTCCCTTTGATGTCTTCGGGTGTCGCTTGATTTCTGGGGTCCATGGCACCGCTCTTTTTAGCCGATTCAGATGTTAGCACCTTGGTCTGGAGTGAATTCTTTCCCGCGTCAACCATGTTGGTGGGGAAGGGGTGCTGGTCGATCTTCATCAGCTTGGCCGGCTTTGTTGGTACTTCAAATTTGAGCCTGCCTTGTTCGATGGCTGATTGTATCTGCTGTCGGAAGATTTTGCATTCATTTGTATCGTGAGAGGTGGCATTATGCCACTTGCAATATTTCATCCTCTTCAGTTGTTCGGCCGATGGGATCGTATGGTATGGCGAGAGCTTGATCTGTCCTTCCTGGAGGAGAAGATCAAAAATTTTATTGGCCTTTGATGTGTCGAAACCAAATGCTTCCGGCTCCTTTTTCCCGAACGGACATGATATCGGCTTTTTTCCTTTAACCCACTCTGCCAGGCCGATTTCTGTTTCTTCTTCGGAGTCAGCCTCCTCTAAGTACGCCACCTTCTTCTGGAAATTCCTTCGCGGATCAAAGGGGCGTACTTCCTGACCAGACAATCGATGCACGATTTGGCTTAGGCTCTCAAACTCCTGTGAAGCATATTTCTCTTTGATATGAGGCAGGAGACCCTGGAAGGCTATGTCGGCTAATTGTGCGTCAGTCAGGGCTAGGGTGTAGCATTTGTTCCTGATCTCCCTGAACCTCTGCACGTACAAGGATACCGGTTCATCACTTCTCTGTCTGAGGCTGGTTAAATCTGAGAGCTTCATCTCATGTACCCCCGCGTAGAAGTATTTGTGAAACTGTCTTTCCAGGTCAGCCCATGTAATTATTGAGTTGGGTGGCAGCGTAGTGAACCATTGGAAGGCCGACCCGGACAAGGATGACGAGAAAAGGTGCACCCGTAGAGCATCTTGCGCCGCTGCCTCTCCGTATTGGATGATGAATCTGTTCACGTGCTCTACAGTTGATGTATCATCTAGCCCTGAAAACTTGGTGAAATTAGGAACTTTGTACCGATGGGGAAACGGCAGTAAGTCATAAGTAGGTGGGTATGGTGTCTTGTATGTGTAGGTTTGCATCTTCGGTTTTAAACCGAATTGCTCTTGAATCACCTCCACTATGCGTGCCGTCCAGTCTGGTTGTTGTTGATGGACTATCGGCTGGGGAACCGGCACGTGTTGGTAGACCGGCGGCGGGATGACCGGGTGGTGGGCGAGAATGTGTGGCGCTTGATGTGACGTGGCCGGCTGCGTAATCGGGATTGGCTGTCTGAGTGAACCGGCCGTTTCGTCATATAGTACGATCGGCGCAGCGCCCCGAAGTGCTTCCGTTGCTTCTGCCCCCTGCTCATCTCCGGTACGATGGGCTGATATTGCGGCATCATCGGCCGCATAGCCGATTGGAAAGGTGCCTGGATTGGAGCGCTTCCATGGCTGGCCAATTGATTTTGGACGGCCGTCACCGATGGTGCCCCCCAAGGCATTGAATTCAAAGGAGACAACTGCATGGAGGATGACTGAATGGATTGCGGCTGGAGATATGGCATGCCGTTAGGCCCCAGAGGGATTGATGATGAGGAGGCGCCGGGACCTCCAATTGGAGCCTGGATCGGCTAAGGAGCCGAGTAGGGTATATTTGAATAACTCCTGGTCGGGGCCGTAATAGGTGGGGCATACACCGGGCCCTGGTACCCTTGGGACACGCCGTTGGCCAAGGAGCTGATGACGGCATTGTATACCGTATTAGAAATCACCGGGGATTGATCAATGAAAGCTTGATAGACAGATTGTTGAACCATCTCGGACATCTTGCCCGAGTCCTCGACGATTGTGATCTGGCGAGGAGTTGGAAACGGAGTCTTTTTGACAGTTTCCCCGCTCCTGGTACGACTGAAGGATTGCAGACACGTCTTCCGGTAGTACGCCATCTGCTTTTCCAATTCTTCCTTCTGGTCATCCTTGAGGTCTGCTTCCGTCACCTCGATGACGTTGTCTTCCGAGACTTCAGCAGCTTTCGACATAGTGGCGGTTGTATTGGTCCCACCGGGCGTGCCAAAAGTGTGTTGGCGCTAGAAATCGGCCGATCGAATCTCCAGCGTCGGACACACGACCCGGGAGAATCTGCTTAACTCCTGTTCGGGTGATCGCCCTAGTGCGGTTCGCGAGGCGTGCCAGCCAATCTGACCTGTTGATTGGCAAGGAAAGAAACGTGTCAGATCCCAGAGGTTGCGATCGGCTAAGGTTCCGATCTCGAGAAAGCTTATCAGCGAATCGGGCGATTTGCTGTAATAAAGAAATCGGCTATAATGTAGCTGATTATTGAGCGGCGATAATAAAGAAAACTGCTAGAATAATCTAAACAACGCTACAGTAACAAAACTAGGAATAGATCTGAATCGGCTATGCAGAAAGCAATAGATTAAGTAATAAAGTATGAGAAAGACGAAGGTTCCAATTCCTAGCTGGATAACCGGTGATAAAACTAGAACAACAGGCAAAACCTAGAATTCTAGTAAATATCGATAACTAGTGAATAAATCTAAACGAAACGACAGCGATGCGCCCGAAGTTAAAGCTCAGATATTATTCGATAGACGGAACTTACAGGATCGGCTGGACGTCAAGCTGATGCAGCCCCGCCAACCCGTACGAACTCGTGGAAAGGAGAAAAGTATTGGCGAAGTCGCCTGCTCGAAAGTAAGTACAAGGAAATAGTAGTTTGTTGTATTGATTTGGAGAAATAGTAGTACAAGGTGGCTATTTATAGCCTGTTACAACCAATTTCTTAATCGACTAGGACTCTATCTCTAACTTTAAACGAAAACAAATATTTACAACTACGATTCGCATCGGAGTTGATCATCGCGTTTTCATGGGCCGACTCCTCCTTTGTCTTCATAGTTCACTTTAAGCCCATACTGGCCCAATTGCTCCAGCCAATCGGCCGATTTCCACCAACCCCACCCGCAGAAACACTGCAGCACCAATCAGCCGATCCTTAACTGTAGCACCAATCGGCCGATTCCCTCTCGTGACACCTGTATCTCGCCGTATCTCTCGATTTCTTCCTTTTCTGACGCCGATTTCACATGTGTCAAAATCTGGTGTCAACACATTCATTATTTTAATTTGTAGCGCATGGAAATGATTCCGTAAGAATCACTGTGTTGAATTCAAATAAAAACTTGCATTCACTACAACGTTCCCGGTACGAATGAAGTTTGCACATTTTGTACATTCTATAACAAAAATATTTCATAACTTGTTTTTTCCCACTAAAGTGCTTGAGATAGGAATACAACAATAATTTATGTGGATACTATGTCTTTGAGCACATGAACAATTTTATGCGGGACAAGGTGATATTGGACAATATAGGTGTACGTAAACTAAAACTATTAATAATTAATTATTTTCTAGCTCCTTATATTTAATTGTTCGTGTAACATTTACATATTTCCAAATTACAGATGTTGCGAATTAAAGAAGAACTCTTGGAGAAGGATAGACTTTTAGCAATCCAACAAGGTCTCATAGGATTTCTGGTGGATGAGGTGATAAATCCCGAAGGAGAATTTTATTACGACGGACATTCAGTAGCCAAACGGAGCAACACCACAATGGGAGGATCCTAAGAATGAAGAGGGCAAATTATTGTATATATAGTAATTGTATAAATACTAGTTTGATGTGTATAATATACTAAGAATTGTGTGTATATATATAGTACTATCATGAAATATATATACGACTTGCATATGATACGAGCGTAGACGTGTAACTAGTGTACGCTAAGGATGTATACGTATATATATGTGAAGCAACAATTAGCATTAATATGGAAAATAATTTAAAAAGAAAAGAGATCTTTAATCCCAGTTGGGAATACCAACTGGGACTAAAGGGGCTGGCGGCCCTTTTAGTCCTGGGTGAATGACCCGGGACTAAAGAGAACCCCTTTTGTCCCGAATAGATAGTCCCGGTTGAATTTTTGGTATCTATAAGCCTATCCAACCGGAACTAAAGGTGAGTTTTCCACTAGTGTGCGGAAAGCAAGGACAGTTTTCCCTCGGGCTGTGTCTGTGTGTTCAAACAGCGCATGCACAAAAGAAATGATGTCTGCAATCGCAAGGGAAGAAAGAACCCACAGTCCAAATCAGGTTTGTTTAATACTTCCTCCCAAGTCAGAAATAACTGATGTTTGAGTTATCTTAGATCAATAAGTCTAAACTTTGGTTGTGCATTACTTCCCTATACACTACTAGAAAATGAAACTTTTCATCCAATATGATAGCATCGGTCAAATTTGGACCCGGTACTAATCCCTCAGATGTCTTTCAGTACCAATTGGTAACACTAACCTCAGATGTCTTTCAGTACCAGTTGGTACTAACCGTTATTTAAAGGTAGGATTTTTGGAAAAATGACATGAGCCAATTTGTCTTGTTTCAAAGAAATATACTTTCGCCATACTCATATTTTGTAAACAGAAAACATAGCCAAAGTTATGTTTCGGAGACGTACCGCAACGCATCGGTATTTACAACTTGCAAGTTCAAGGGCTGAATAGCATGGAAAGTTCAAAGTCATTGTGTGCATCTTTTCAAAAAATTCTAGTGCACCACATTTTTAAAAAAAAATGGGTATTAGACAAAATAATACTTGTCCTAGTCTTCTAACACAATGAATGTAAATTTTGATGAGTACCACGGCACTCGTACTCCTTGGAAAATTGGGAATGACCTAAAGTCCTAATACAGCCATCCGAAGTATTCCATCCGTTCAGAAATGGTAGGCATATTTTGAAATGGGGAAAAGTCTTCTATTGAAAATTTGACTCTCAATTTCTCTATAAATATAATATCAATTGCTAAAAACTCAATACTATCTCGAAATAACTTTGAGTATAAATATATTGATGCAAAATTTATACATAAGTGTACTTATAATTTAACTAATTATTGGTCAAAGTGCATAAAACTTGAATTTTTTCCTGATTAAAATATGCATATCATTTCTGACATACATAGCAGTGCATTAGAAATAAAAATCCAAAGCAAGAGGAAGGACACATGCGAGCCGGTCGATAAAAATCCGTGCTAGTATGCGTTATGCCTGGGGTTTCCACACACTGCATGCCACGGGCATGGAAATTGGAATTAGCAATTAAAGTCCTAATCACACGTTCTAGTAACCCCCTGGTCAAATATAATTACGTGTCCAATTAGTTCTTCGATCTGGTGCACGTACCACATGAGTACACGTACATATATACAGCAGATCTGCTAGCTAGACTAGCTAGATTCTTCCAGCATGTACAGCGACTGTATATTCTACAGAGGAAGTGTTATTCCGTATGGGGACTAGCTTCCATCCCTCTGTCTGCCTGTCTGGTCAAGTAACGAACAGACGACTTTCAAATTTCTAATGCACGGAGCCACATGTCACGTAGTCGTGTGAGTACTTGGGTGCTCAGAGTCTCCGTGGAATCATATGTTATTTCCACATATCGATCAAGACAAGACAAAAGTCTCCGTGGAATTCTATCTTCGCCTTATGATGGTATATGCCATGCACGTTAATTTGGGCCGGAGAAGTCGACGCGAGGCACGGGCAGGACCGTCGAAAACGAGATCGTGTCGCCGACGACTCGCCGTTTGAGCCTTAAGCCTTCAACTCAGCCCGTCCGCGGACTCGTGGACGTGAGGCCAAAGTAGCAGGCCGATTGGCACCGCAACACGTGGGAGCGGCTGGAGTGCAGGACACAGCGAGAGATTGAGGGCCCTACCTTTTCTTATCTTAGCAGATACTGTGATCATAAGGGGTGATGGTGTGTTGGGGTTGCAATTAGGAGAGTATCTTGGGATTTCATCCATGTTCACGGTCGTATCTGCTAAGAATATTCATGAGCTTGAGATTGTTAAAATGCATTCATTGCACACATTTCGTCCTCGTAAACCCCAAGCAAGATAGCCCCTCTTTTCCTCAAGGCTAAGATCGAACAAATAGACCATATATTTTTTTTTGAAATAGAAAATAGACCATATATGTTTACTCAAATTTCAAACTGTACAGCTCAAACTCGGCTCATGGGACCTACAGCTCTATCACGATCAATACTAGTATACACGGCTAAAGAGCAACCGATCGACTTTCGACGTCTAAAACAAAGAGTTCGTAATCACGTCAAAATATATCCCCATATATTTAACTTAAGAAAAAATGTATTGTTCATCCCTCAAGCATTGCAAAAGTGTGTCATTCATTCCTCATATTATATTTGTTGCAAATCAACATCTTAACTAACTAAACTGGTACATTTATTATTCCCACCTTAGTTTAACGATGGTTTAGTGTCATATAATTAGGCCATGCAATCATCTTACTAATTACTACTTAGCCACGTCTAATGTTGAGTCAATCGTTATAATTAGCTTGGTGTGAATCGGTACCATTAATTTTTCCAATAAAATTATTATGGGTACCCAATTTAGAGCATTTACTGATTTTTTGGATTTTATATCTTCAACTCAGTATATTATATCGCTAAGCAGTGATTATTCAGATGGTTAGGTGTCATAAACTACCATTAGATGGTACTAAACTATTATTAAACAAAGGTGGGATGATAAATGCACCGATTTAATTAGTTAAAAGGTTGAAATATGAGGGATGAATGACACACTTCTAAAATACTTGAGAGACGAAAAATATACTTTTTTTTCTTTAATAATTTAATCTGATGCCAACTACAGCAACCAGTTGGCAAATCAAAAGCATATATAGAGCATGATCATTAGTTGCGGGCGAATGATTAGAGCCACAAGTATCGGCGTCTGAAGGAATCTGTTTATTAGCCACACTGTATGCGTAAACTAAACTACTGGAACCACCCTAGCCGTCCCAATTTGCCGATCCAGACTGCAAAACCTGAATGCATGGGCTGGCCACACAACCACCCTGAGCTGTGCAAGCTGCAAACGTCTCTGCTTTCTTCTCTCTCGTTCCTAGCAACTGCATTCTTCTAGATTGTAATCAGATAGAAGAACGCACTTGCTAGGAAACCTATTAGAAACCTATTAGAGAGATTGTAATCAGAAGCTGCAAACGCCTTAGAAGAACCTCTGTTTTCTTCTCTCTCGTTCCTAGCAACTGCATTGGCAGCATAGAAGAAGGAGATTTTTATGTAAAGTTTAGACTAAGAAATAAAATGGATGGTTTCAAGTGGGTGCTGGTAGTTGTTTATGGGACAGCCCAACCTGAGTTTAAAGAGCTCTTTTTGACCGAGTTAGTGCATACATGCAGCAAAGAGAAGCTTCCTTTATGTGTGGGAGGCAATTTTAATATCATCAGAAAAAGAACAACAATAGATACGATGGAAGATGGCCTTTTCTCTTTAATGCTATTATTGATGGTCTTGACTTGAGGGAGATAGAAATGTCAAGCCAAAAATTCACGTGGTCCAATTCCTTGTAGATTCCAACTTATGAAAAGTTGGATAAGGTACTGGTAATCACAGAATAGGAACAAAATTTTTCTTTAGCTACGGTTGATGCGTTAAGTAGGGAGATATCGGATCACACACCTCTTCTGTTAAACACTAGTGATGAAACCAAAAGTAAGAATCAACCTTAGTTTAGATTTGAACTTGGGTGGCTCTTGCGGGATGGTTTTTTCGAGCAAGTCTTGGAAGTGTGGCAGAAGGAGAATAGGGGGCCTACACCTTTATAAAGATGGAAAAATAAGATTAGAAGATTAAGATAATTTTTGTGGGGCTGGGCAAAGAACATGAAAGGAGCTTATAAAAAGGAAAAAAGAGTTGACTATAAAGGTTGATGAACTTGACAACAAGGCTGAGATTTTGCTGCTAAGTCAGCAAGAAATGGACCTAAAGCAAAGTATTAAAGAAAGGCTTGCTCAATTCCTTAGAGAGGAAGAACTACGATGGTTTCAAAGAGCTAAGACTACTAATATTTTGCAAGGGGATAACAATACAAAGTACGTTCAGATGGTGGCAAATGGCAAGTGACGGAAAACTAGGATTTTCCAACTTGAACAGGAAGAAGGGATAATTGAAGGGGAAGAAAACCTGGAAATTACATTACAAAGTATTATAAGGGCCTCTTTGGACCACCAGAAAGAAATAATTTTTCTACGATGGAGTCGATAAGAGAGGACATTCCCCAAGTAAGTGATGCAGAGAACGAGATTCTGACGGCAGACTTTTTGGAAAAAGAAGTAAGAGATGCTATATTTCAGATGAAACACAATAAAGCTCCAGGACCAGATGGGTTCCTTGCTGAATTTTACCAAGTATTTTGGAGTATCATTAAGGATGACCTATTGGCTATGTTCAAAGAGTTCCATAATGGTGATCTTCCTCTATTTAGTCTTAATTTTGGGATAATAATCTTGATCCCAAAATAGCAAGAGGTAAACAAAATACAATAGTACCATCCCATCTGTATGCTAAATGTTAGTTTTAGGATCTTTACCAAAGTGATTGCTAACAGGATGTCCTTGGTAGCTAGCAAGGTAATTCGACCATCTCAAACGGCCTTCTTGCGGGGAAGGTATATCTTGGACGAAGTTGTGATTTTGCATGAAATAATACATGAGTTACACAAGAAGAATCAAAACGGGCTTATTCTCAAACTAGATTTTGAGAAAGCTTACAATAGGTTAATTTGTCTTTCCTACAACAAGTGCTAAGAATGAAAGGGTTCTCAAAAAAGTGGTGCCAGTGGATTGATCAGATAGTCACAGGGGCAGTGTGAGTATTAAGGTGAATGATGAGTTGGGGCATTCCTTCCAAACTAGGAAAGGATTGAGACAAGGAGATCCTTTGTCGCCACTACTTTTTAACTTAGCAGCAGACATGTTGGCTGTCCTGATTGAGAGGTCTACTAAACATGACCATTTCTAGGGCTTAGTACCTCATTTAGTGGAGGGAGGGCTCTCAATCCTACAATACGATGACACAATCCTTTTCATGGAGGATGATTTAGAGAAGGCTAAAAACTTGAAGCTAGTACTATGTGCCTTTGAAAAGTTATCAGGTCTCAAAATTAACTTCCACAAAAGTGAATTGTTCTTCTTTGGAATAGCAAAAGAAAAGGCCAATGATTATGTAACGATGTTTGGCTGCAAGGAAGGTGTCATGCCTTTTAAGTACCTGGGCATACCAATGAGCCCACGTAGGATCTCAAATAAAGATTGGGTTGTGATCGAGGAAAGATTTCAGAAGAAGTTGAGTAGTTGGAAAGGCAAAGTTTTGTCAGCAGGGGAAGGCTTGTCCTAATTGACTCTTTGCTTTCAAGTTTGCCTTTGTTTATGATGTCCTTCTTTAGGATACCTAAAGGTGTTACAAAAAAGTTGGACTATTATAGATCGAGATTTTTTTGGCAATGCGATGAACATAAGAAAAAATACAGACTTGCTAAGTGGTGTATTCTTTGTAAACCCAAAAGTGTAGGAGGTTTGGGTATTATTGATCTTGACACACAGAACAAATGCTTGCTAAGTAAATGGTTATATAAACTTTTCAACGAGGAGGGCCTATGGCAAGATATCCTCAGGAAAAAGTACCTCCAAAGCAAGACCTTGTCTCAAGTGAAGAAGCGGAATGGTGAGTCACAATTTTGGTCCGGAATGATGAAAGTGAAGGATGAATTTCTTGAAAGGGGGCGGTTAGTTGTTCATGATGGCAATCAGATAAGATCCTGGAAGGACTTGTGGTTAGGGAAGGAGCCCTTGATGAAAAAATTTCCTTCTTTATATGACATAGTCAGGAAAAAGAATATCACAGTGGCCAAGGTACTAAGTACTTCTCCTCTAGGTATTTCTTTTAGACGTGCTCTAGTAGGGGATAAGTTGGATAAATGGCTGGAGCTGGTATGAAGTGTGTTACTAGTCCTGCTAGATGAGCGCAAAGGTTATTTTGTCTGGACATCAAACAAATCTTTCACGGTACAGTCCATGTACAACGATTTGATGAGAAAAACTGGGACACCTTCTAAATGTATAACCTGGAAAGTAAAGATCCCTCTAAAGATCAAAATTTTCCTATGGTACTTAAAACAAGGGGTCATTTTAACCAAGGACAACCTTGCTAAAAGACAATGGAAGGGAGTACTAACTGTTGTTTTTGTGATGCAGAAGAAACCATTCAACACCTGTTTTTTAGTCTCACATGGCACGAATGGTGTGGAATGCTGTTAGCATTTCCTTTAGTTTTCAACCACCAACCAGTGTAGCTAATCTTTTTGTTCTTGGCTTAAAAGTTTCCCCTTTAAACTGAGAAATCAAATTTTAGTTGGTACTGCTGCCATTTGTTGGGCTTTGTGGTTGAGTAGGAATGATGTGGTCTTCCAAAGATCAAAACCTAACTCTTGCTTGCAGGTTATCTTTAGGAGGACTTACTGGATCAGGTGTTGGTCGATCCTATCTAAAGAGAAAGAGGGAGACAACCTAAAGAAGGGGTGTCAAAGCTTGGAGGTCACTATTATGGAAGTTTTTAAGGCAGGATGGAACATTATGAAGATAATTCAGAACTAGAGTTCTTTCTCTTTCTTGCAAGGGCTCTAAAGCTCTCTTTTTAGCTCTCGGGTTCTAGTTGTTTTGTTTTGTTAGCAGTTTAAATGCTGCAAGGTAGTCATATCTTAGGGTGGTAAACAACCCTCTAATTTAGCCTATCAAATTTAAGGATCGGACTTAATAAGGACCGTGCTATAATATTATATGACTTTGAACTAAAAATAATATATATGGCTGAGTTGTACTGTGAAGGAGGTATGAAAACCCTGATCCATTACCAACCCTGGTCATATCCGTCGGTTGTAAGGTGTCAAAACTGTGATTGCTGAGACCGGATTAATTTCCTTAATTAAAAAAGTAAGAGTACTGGTAGTATATCCTGGTTGTCTCCTGCCTGCCGTCGTGCCATGGACAAAAGAATCTCTCTGTAGCTGTCTGGATGATTAGTAGCGTATGGTACTAACCGGTGGCCGGTTAGCTCAAAGTGTTTAACAATGCAACCGAACGTACGGATGTGTTTCTCGTGGGCACCACCTGCACATGCAAGTATGGAGCCGAAGAACATAGAACCCAAGGAGCGCCATGCACCTGCAAACAAACAGTACCCAACTCAACAGCCTGCTTTCAGGGCTGCATGCGTACTAAGGGGAGCAATCGTATATTGTCCGACTAGTCTTTAAAGATGGATCAGTAGCAATGTATATTGTCCAACTAGTCTTTAAAGGTGAGCTAGGTAAGAGTGGGCTGTATATTTATTCCCAAACTCACAATGTTGAGCCCAGAACCAGGCTGTAAGGGTAGGGCCGGTAAATAAAAAAATCAACTGTACTCTCATCTCCCGTTCCCCTCTCTCCCTCCGCGTCATGTTTCTTCCTCCATACCGCCATCCGTCTCGCAAGAGCCATCATCACCTGTACTCCCCTCCCCCTCCTCTCCAAGCTCGATTGGATCCCATGGCTTGGAGAGGGCGCAACTACCAGGAGGGAAGGGGCGGACCGCGACGGCAAGCTCTCCTTTCGTGCCGTCGGTGTGAGCTGCGACGAGCTCCGTCCCGGTGTCAAGCTCGACGGCTTAGGCTTCCCAAGCCTCTTCCTCGAGCCCCGGGCCACCGCTGCCGCTCCTCTAGGGGCAGATCTCGTCGTGGAAAGAGGCCGGGAGCTCGAGATTGAGTTGTTTCCGGCCACCGGCCGCTGCTCCATTCCCCTCCTCGCAGAGCCGTCGTAGCTTGCCCATGCGCTGCCAGCAGCTTGCCCATGCACCGCTTGAGTTCATGTTGGTGGCAGGAGCAGCAGCTGCAGCGATGTTGCCGCCCGTGGGAGATGTCAGTGGAGAGAGAGAGAGTATATTGAATTTTTATCCATATGGCCGGTCTTTAGGCTATGGACCACTATAAAGACTGCTTCCACAATAGTGAGCCAGGCTACGGGCCTGTTTGGCATGGCTCCACTCCAAAACTCCAGCAACTCCATCAAAAAATCCATCCAAACATCTCAACTCTAAAACTCCATGGAGTAGCCAACTCCATAGAGCTGTAGTGCAAATGGAACTGGAGTTTTGGAGCACCTCTTTTGCTTGCTCCAAAACAACCTCTTTTGAACCTCCTCGTGGAGTTGGTGGGTAATTACCAACCAATGCCACTAGCTACGAAAAAAACGTTTCATTCTGTTCCTCCTGAGCTCCCACCCGCACCTTATTTCCCCACCCGCATGTCCGCTTGCCCGCCCAGCCCCGTCACCCGTCGCCACCTAGCCCCGCTCCCATCGCCGCCGTCGTCGAGTCCCGCCTGCCACCTATCCCCGCCCCCGTCGCCGCCTCGTCGCGCCGCCCATCGCCGCCCCGACCCCGTCGCCCGCCCGGCCAGGTGGGATCCGCGGTCACCGTCGCCCTGCCGCCCATCGCCGCCAGGCCCCACCGCCGCCCGCCCCTGTCATCGCCCAGCCCCGCCGCCGGCCACCCCCGTCGCCGCTCCACCCCACCGCTGGCCGCCCCCGTCGCCGCCCAGCCCCACCGCCCATTGCCGACCTGTCCCCGTGGCTGCCTAGCCCCGCCGTTGGCCGCCACTGTCGCCGCCCAGCCCCGCCGCATGTCACCAAGCCCCGTCACCGCCGAGCTCTGCCGCCCAAGCCCCGCCGGCCGCCCCCATCGCCGCCCAGCCCTGCCGCCCAAGCCCCACCACGGAGCTTGACGTGGACAGCACCGAGCAGAGCATGGCAGGAGAAGAAGATGGGATAGAGAGGATGACAAGTGGGGCCTGAATTGGGGGCAATAATGGTAATCCACACTGAAATCAATCTTTTTTGAGCTGAGAGCACCCATCTAGCCAAACATCCCATTTTAGTTCTAGAGTGGAGCTGGCTCCACCTGGAGTTCTGGAGTGGAGCAGCTCTACTTGGAGTTGGAGCCATGCCAAACAGGA
The DNA here is from genome assembly GCF_000263155.2 of Setaria italica. Lineage (NCBI taxonomy): Eukaryota > Viridiplantae > Streptophyta > Magnoliopsida > Poales > Poaceae > Setaria > Setaria italica. Next base: position 15,722,909 of record NC_028453.1, read on the forward strand.
CCTATACAGGCCTGTAAAGACCACTTTCGCTCTGCATTGTTACTGCCCTAAGTAATATAACCCCGAGCTTTGGGTAGCAAATGGGTTGTCCTGATCATAGCAAATGAGAGCTCGCCTGCCTGCCCTAAGTAATACAACGGTTTTTCTTTGTTTTTTTCGCAAAGCTTCATTTTTGCAGTTTTGCTTTGTGTCTATACTTCTCATAGCAAGTACTATTAGTTTCCTGTACCGCCCAAAATTTTCAATTGACTGCTAGGGAAAGCCGCATCAGTACCAGTTGGGAACCCTCTTTAGTACCGATTTCGCAACCGGTATTGCTAATTCGATACTAAAGTATGAACGAATTATATATTTTCCCCACAATTTGCTTAGCTCAAACATACCCTAAAAAATTTCTCCATTGTAGCTTATTCTAAAAATGACTAATTACGTACCTCTATTTCATCTTATTATCTCTATGTACCACAATTTATCTTGCTCACATTTACCATATTTTATTTAGCTCATATTTAAAAAATACTAAACTATAAAATTATTCCTCTAACCTCATATCAATTTCTTTGACTAGTACGAAATATAGCATCCAAAAAATTATAGCTTATTCTAAAAATAAAAAATATGAGCTCTAAATAACACATGCATATAAATGAAAATTTTCTCCATTGTACCTTATTCTAAAAATTACAAATTTTTGTAGCTCTAAAGTATAAAACTTAGTATACTAACCATGTATCAAGGGAGGATGAAGTTTCTAATCTTTAGAACACGTGACTAAGTGAAATCTCCATAAAATGGTCTTCAATCCGAAAGCACTGCCCCTATGGCGCCATGGATAGGATGAAACTCGAGCTGTGGTGAATGGCTCGGGCAGGAGGAAGAAGGAGGCGGGTTTATAGGAGGAAATTTAGTATCGGTTGGAGCACCAACCGGTAGTAAAGGGTGCACATTAGTACCGGTTTGTGCTTCCAACTGGTACTAAAGGGGATCACAGGTCAGCCTTGGGGCACTAGCCGTTAGATCCGGTACTAATGCTCACATTAGTACCGGATCCGATTGCAACCCGGTTGAAACATCCTTTCCCCAGTAGTGACCGGTGGCAATTCATTTTGTTGTTTTCGATTGTCTCTAAACTTGATAATTTAATACTTTTTATAGCGTACGGCACTAGAGACAAAATCAAATTGTAAATTTAGAGCCACAATATTGAAGAATTTGACCTCACAAAAAAAAACATGGCATAAATGTAGATGCCAAACACGGCCATCATTATTATCATCTGTTAAGCAATAAGCATTAAGCAGGGTCGTTGAACAAGTTGTGTGCGGCTTTGCAGGCCAGCAAAGACAAATGACATTGACAAGTTGTCAACATCTATTTTGCCAGATTGGAACATGAGGCTTCCATATGTTACAAAATCAAACTAAATTACGATGTATACTTCTTTTTGTACCCAAAAATAAAAAAATCAGAATAACACGAATGTAGTAATTGGTCCGGCAAATTTGAAGCCTGGTGAATGCTTCACATCATGACACCATAATTCAAGATATTTTCTTTTAACTGCATTTCCCCCCCTACCATCTACTATTTGATACACATGATTCAACCGAAAATTGAGGTAAAGAAAAACAGCTTTTTACAGTTATTTGATTTTATTTTTCACGTTTGCAGGAATTGATTTTAGAGCAGTTATTGATACCGGGTGACAATGTCTGGCTTCTGAAACCTTCAAATACAGCGAGAGATCAACTGCCAGGGGCCAGCAGCTAGCTCCCAATTATAGCTCTCATTTTCCACACGCCAAGAAGATACATTCAAACGCGGCCAAGGGACTCGTTCGTCCTCAACAAACCTCCCGCCCACTCATCGTCTCCCGCACATGCCCGCACGTCGCGCGGCGCAGGCTCAGCTCTCCTTCCTCGACATCGCGGTCACCACCTACCTCTCGTCTCCTCCAACCAATCTTTGGCCGCTAATCCAAGCTATAAGTACCCACCCTACCCCCTACCCCTCCTCCCCCAGGCAAAGCTACAAGCAAGGGCGCAAACACCAATAATAGCAAGTGCGATCATCGCTGATCAAGCTTGCTAATTAATAAGCCCTTCGTCGATCTTCCTCGCCTCCGACGATAATCCTCGGCAAGTCGTGATGGAGATGAAGAAGATCACCTGCGCCGTCCTTGTGGCCGCCTCGGCCGCCACCGTGGCCCTCGCCGCCGAGGCCCCGGCGCCCGCCCCCACCAGCGCCTCCTCGGCCGCCTTCCCGGCCGTCGGCGCGGTGCTCGGCGCTTCCGTGCTCTCCTTCTTCGCCTACTACCTCCAGTAAATTGTTAAAGGAGGAGGAAGAGAGACCAGGAGCCTGCTGGTGGCTGCTGTGTTGCCTGCGTTCGGCTGAATTATATTTATGTTATATATTTATAAGTACCTTAATTTGGGTTTAATCTGGATTATCTGACCATGTTGATTGGTCCATTCATTTGATTCGCCTTGCCGTTTCTCCCCCTCTAAGTCAATTTCCATCTGTAAAGAGGGGAGGATTGGTGGCGCTATTTGTTTGGACATGAAAGTTGGAAAGTGATCAATACCCATTTGTTTGAATTTTGCTGTTATCATTTCTATTTGAATTTATTTATGATTCTAGTTATCAAATCAGGTAATTTTCTCCGGTTTCAAAATTGAAGGGTTACCAATGCCAGGTATATAGTAAATAGTTTAAATTCGTTTGCTGGAGCCAGTATTTGGTTGCGTCATTTGGTTAGGCAACAGAATGCCACAAATTAAACCATTGGTCACTGATCCTCGCAATGCCGTCTTATATATAGCTCCATTGTTTACCTGATAATTGGTATCCAAGAACAGGGCAACCAGCTTTAGCCTTGATCTATACTATGTTTTTGTGTCAGTGCCGATCAGTGATAATTACAAACTAGAACTATATAATTTAGTATTATGATCAGCTTCCCGACAGGAAGGTCAGAACCAAACTTTTCTCGGAACAGACTAGCGAAAACTGAAATATAGTTTCAGGCAAGTGAGTGACACATATTAAGCGATTGCTGACCTCTCCAAGCCATACATTCTTTAACTGATAATTGATTAATGATTACATGAATAAAAGAATCTGCTGTAAATTGAGAATATAAATAAGGTTGTCCTAATCAATAATTTACTTGTTTCCGGATGGTGCTCGTGATTATTGCAAAATTATCATCCAAAATCAAGACCAGACTTCGGATCACTAGCCGACAAATGTTAACGATTAACAACATCAAAGAAATATAAGATACTTTTAGCGATTGTGATTATTACATTTAGGAAACTATTTATTTCTACCATCTGCCCATCTGCCATTGTTGCAAAATCATCTGATGCACAACCATGGCTAGAATTCAGACCTCCATACATCTCCCTGCATCATCTTCTGACAATACAAGCCTTTTATGTATTGCAAGTTTTAGGCTTTTATTTGTGAGTTGAGCTCTCGCCCCCAAAGTCACGCAATGTTCTTTGATTTTTTGTATGAATGGAAGGCATAATGTGACTAAGCATGGCTCTTTATAGATTGTTAAGAAACAACTGTAAAGCTCACAAAGAAAAGGAAAAAAGGAACATCAATGAGTATCACGCAATTATATATGCATCAGATATTTCATCAACATCCTCCGGACATTCAGAGTATGAGCTCAGAAATTCATGTTCAGTATATCTTTTGTCTTGATAAAAATCATGATCAGCAAACAAGAACCAAGAATTGCAAGAATGTGTATGCAACACCAAAATATAGTAGTATAGAATTGTGCAGCAAAAAAAGGTATAAAAAATAACAACACGACCAGACTTAATACTAGCTTGAAGGAATCAAACCACTACAAATACAAAGAGCAGAGAAAGGTAGAGTCAGATCACTACACACACACACACACACACACACACACACAGAGAGAGAGAGAGAGAGAGAGAGAGAGAGAGAGAGAGAGAGAGAGAGAGAGAGAGAGTTGAAACTCTTAAAAAGAAACTTATTGCAAGCTCAGAAGGGATAGTCAAAATAAGAGATGAGCCTATCGTAATGGATCAGCAGCCCTGCCTGCCATGCAGTAAACCAGGACCTTGGCCTTGGAAGGCAAAGAGTCTGACAATCACTAACATAAGGATTTCCCCATCCTCCACAATGAAGATGAAGAAGCACCAAATGTTACATGGCAGGAAAAGATTGTAGGCTCAACTAAAAGCTCATTTGGGATAGCGCCATACAAGAGTTCAGAGATCACAGCGGACCACCGTGTTCATCCTTGTAATTGGCAGTCCATCGGGGTACCCTGATGAGTATGAAAAAAGGGAAGGGCTCCGAAGCTTCATGGCTAGAGAAGATGGAAGGTGACTACAGACTTGTGTGTGCATCCTCATCGCACTGCCGGTGGCTATTTATAGAGAAAAGGAGACATTAGTACTAATGTTAATGCTATCTGTTTGCTTAGAGTAAACCTGGTTACTTTGCTTGACACTTGAGTAATGCTACTAGTATTTGTCCGTCAGCCAGTGATCATACCGTTGAAGTGAATCTTTGCCATCCAAATGAGTGGTGACAAAAATTCATTGGTGGTCTAATGCATCCAAGACTACAGATAGATGGAATCTCGTTGCAGCTGCTGTGGATCATAGGCAGTGTCGGAGCTATAGAACCTACCTCAACCTCAAAAGGAATATATGCCCATGCCAATTGCAAATGCTTAATCCAAGACACTGTAACTTTACTACCAACAGAGACAAGGTAGCTGGGCTGCAAAGTGTGCAAGACAGCAATACATGAAGAGACCGGACCTGAAACAGTAGGCCATGGTCGAGCTCTGATGAATCCGATTTTCCGGAGCAGATGCACACTCTCTGCTTGGATCAATTTACCATTTTTTTATGAAATAGTTTGATCAGTTATCACCACATGGCATGTTACATATGCAACGGCAAGATTCCTTGCATTTCTCGAGATTTTCAACCTGCTGTCGTAATTTGGAATCCGATTCATCTTTTCAGCTACCTAGTTAGGGGCAAAATACTGTTGTGGCGGCCCATAGCTTATAGCTGAATACCCTTCAGTTTGGAAAAAATTGTTGCGCTAGGCCTGATAGGACCAGAGTCATATTAGTGACTGATTTACCAAAGTTATTACAGCCCATTCTGACTCAAATTTCCAGACCTGTAAACACCAACAGAGTTTTACTCATGAGCACGCGACCACAACACTAATGTAGCCAAATGACGTGTCAGGATGAGTTCTGCGGATTACAGCTTTCTATGACAAAGTTTGCCTTAGACCAAATGCATACATATGCTATGTTTTTTTAAAAAAATGTATTCTCTCTTAACGGAAAATTGTACTCACTCTGTTTGAAAATGTAGGTCGTGCAAAAGAACCTGTAGCCTACTGGTTAGAGCACCTGAGTATCATCCAGCAGGCTTGGATTCGACTCCTGTGGGAGCGAATTAAACAGGTCTAGAATAAAAAAATTATTAAAAAAATAGGTAGGGATTTCCCCTGCTGACTTCGATAAAAAAATGTAAGTCGTTTTGACTTTTATAAATATATAGATATTGTTATGTATCTCGACATAATATATATTTAGGTCTAGAAAAACCAAAACGACCTATAATTTGAATTGGAGAGAGTTCGAATTGAGATAAATGCAAAAACACGCCAATAGGTGGTAATGGGTATTGCAAATCGCAAAGAGCTATTTTAAATAAAAAAATCAACTCGTGCACCTAAAATGCAATTTTCTATTAAATAATATTATTTGAAATGGTCTAGGACTTGAAGCGAACAAAAGTTGTTCTACAAGATGTTGAGTTTCAAGCCTGATTTTTATAATTTTTTTTAAGAAGACGAGAAATACAAATGGTGTTCAGAAATAACTTTTGATCTATCCAATTTCACACCAGCATCTTCTACAGTTATACGAGTGTCATCATTCTTATGACTTGTTTCGATGCAAGGGTTGAATTCCAAAATGCCCTTCATACTCACCAAAAAGGTCATGTAGTCAAATTTTTTTAACAAAAACATCGTGTGTGACAATTATATCCATGAAATAGCGAAATAAATTCGCACATTATCAATATCATTGTTAACATCGATTTTTGACTAGAGTTAATCACTGTGGATAAGGTTCTGATAGCCGATGAAGGAGAGAGAGAAAGACCATCGATGACTCCGCGTTGACCAAGACTAGCTGTGGGGGACCAGGGTTCCAGAAGCCGATAGAAGACTGGAGGAGGTCCGATCCGAAGCGAAATCGACTCCACCAAATAAGGGAAAGTACGGAGATTTATCTTTAGGAGTTTTTAAGAATAATTGTAATAGTCATGTCATAATCGACTAGGATTCTAGTTTGATCTAGTGTATAAATATAACCCCGTGAGCCTTGTAATAAATAATCATGAATGAATCAGTACAACATTTCAGCGCCACACTGCCAAAACCCTAGGAGTAGGAGTAGAGTAGATTCGACGAGTTCCTTCCTGCGTGCACGGCTGCATTGGCTTCGATCTCAAGCGAGCTTGTAAGTACCATCACCCGGTCATTACAGCCTCTATCAGAACTTTCTAAGTCTTGTATTCTGATATTTGGTTGTGTGGCTAGTTATCGAGTTATCTTAGATTGCAAGTAAAACTTTGTAGGCTTTGTCCAATATTCTGCTTCGTTTCGAAGTTGCTCACAGTTATCGAGTTGTTTGGTTTTATTAAGTTGCATCATATTGATCTCTTAGTTTCATCAAGCGCTCAAAGTTATCGAACGCCTTAGATCTAGTTAGGTTGTCTTCATCGGCTCCTTGACCTTGTTTAAGCATTCACCTGTTATCTGATTGTATCGACTGGTTAGATCTTGCATGCTTTTATTGCTTTACATATGCTAGATCCGATAAATCTTTACCTTTGCCCCTCGTATTGCTAGCTGTCAGATCCTTAACGCCACAACGCTATAGTTGAGAGTTGATGCATTGGCTGGGTATCATCCATATCCCATAGAAGCGCGATGATGTCATTGAGTCGATAGGCGTGCATACGAGGCCTTGCTGCCACAACCTTGTTTGTTAAGTTAAAGAGCCGAAGTTAATACCTTCTCACCGTGTTGCCTTGTATAAGTTTAATTACATGGTCATGACATTGATCAGGTTCCATTAGCTTAATTAGCTTGTAAGCAGTAAGCAAGAGGTTCTTGTTGCTGTGACTGTGTTCTAGTCTTTTAGATTAATAGATTGATGTCAATGTATGTCGGTGTTTTATACCCAGCAACCTACCGAAGGGTATTCTGAGGTAGTAGATTGGTCGGTGGGGATCACTGGACCTATAACTTGATGGTAAAAGTGAGGACACAAGATAGGGATTTATATAGGTTCAGACCACCAGAGTAGCGTAATACCCTACATCCTATTTGGGGTGTTATATATCGCGCCTATGCTTGGATGTTGAGGTATGAGTTGAGCCTATGTTGATCTAGGCTTGAGGTGGTCCTGCCGATCTAAGTACCTCTGCCCTCCTTTACATACTCCAGGGGTAGGATTACTAGTCGGTTACAAGGAGTCCTAGTAGGATTACAAGGTATGAGTTCTAGTAGGATTCTAGGGGAATCCTAGTAGGAGTCTGTCTTCTTCCTTCTTTGCGGGTAATGGGGATCTATCCCTGACAAGCTCCCAAGTGCTTCATAGTCGAGTGTAGCAACCTTCGAGTACTTCTAAGATCCTAGCCAAGTAGTTCTGGTGCTCCTCGAGTACTTTGTCTGGCTAAATCTTCAAAGTTCCTCAAAGCTACTATGAGTCTTAATTTTGTAATCTTCATCTTCGGATTGTGATATGGAGGGTGGTGAAAGTTGCACTCCCCTGAGCCTTAGGTTGCATCCAAGAATCAGGCTGAGAGTCAATAAATCTTGAATCTTCTTTCTTGGTCATGAAAAAATCAACTGTTGGGTGTAGCTTATCAGCCCCCAAGTCTTGTAATGATTAAATAATCAATCTGAGGGTCTTCAGTCTTCACAAAATTATCATCTGTGTAGTTTCACGGTGTCCAACCCCCGAGCTTTGGAGCTAGGTGAGCCGTAAGATCCACATCGAGTAGTTATTTGGTGCTTAGCCTCCGAGCTTGAGAGCTAGCGGAGCTACCGGACGTATTCTGAGTAGTAATTTGCACTTAGACCCTGAGTTTGGAACTAGATGAGCCACTGGAGGTACGCTGAGCGTCCTGGAGAGTCATCGCCAAAGCTTGACCTTACAAAAAAGATGCATACATTATTTAGCATATTGTAGAATATTGAAACTACTGAAATTTATTCACTGATGAATGTAAATATTTTGTTGTGTGTCATACTCTTGTTTCGACCATGTTTTTCCCGAGTAGTTAGCATATTACGTTTAGGCTCTCCTTCCTTGTTTAGCCATTGCCACTGCGTGTGAGATCTTTGTCTCGTGTACGCGTACTGACACTGCTGCTACGAAGATCTTTGTCTCACGTCCTAGCATTTCGGCATGACAGAAGATCCGAGGCTTTCACGAATTGAGGTGTGTTCTGCTCGAGTAGATTAACAACTAGTAAGAGAAGACATTTAAAATAAGTAGTCGTCATTGCAACAAAAAGATTTTGTGATTGCGCGTAAAGTAATCATTGAGACTTTTCTGCCTTTTTAGCGAGGAGAAAGCGTGTTTGCCGCACTTAGGATTTGTGCCTCCTTAGGGTGTAGCCGCTGCGAGCCTTTAGCACTCAGTGCACAAAACCTGTGGCCGTAGCCTCTGAAATTCGATGTACCAAGCTTGTTGGCGGAGATTCCGGAACTCAGTGCACAAAACCCATGGTGAGTCTCTGTAATTTGGTGTACCAAGCCCATGGCTATCAGTTAACATGCCCTAGAAATAATTTGCAAAGTGTAGATCTAGAGGGTAATTTCCCATTGAGAGTCGTACACAAATTAGTAGTCGGCACGTTTCCCATCATGTAGAAAACAAACCATAAAAATTATATGAAAGAATTAAAAATGTGACTTAGCTTGATTCGTGGACGATTGTCGACGAAGCCATGGCAGTCGTCGTTGGAGCCGCGATGGTTGTTGATGAAGCCAACTAGTCGGAGTTGATACCGAATAGTTGTCAATGGTGTGCCTCGACTAGTTTCTAGTCGAGACGAGTAGTAGAGGAGGTAGTAGTGAGGTAGTAGTGCGCTGACTGGTGAATTCCTCGGGTGCTTATAGCAATAATTTGTAGTCTTCCTAGTGCGTTCGGAGTCATATAGGCAATGCAATCTGGTCTACATGTGCGTGTGTCACAAGACTCAACAGATTGAATTTTTTTTTCTCGCACCAAAATAGAGGCATCAGTAGCTCTGGGCCTTGTTTAGTTTCCGATTCGGAAGTATCAAAGTTGGAATTTTGCCATAAGCGCGCAACGGTAGCATTTCATTTGTATTTGTGAATTATTATCCAAACATTGACTAATTAGGCTCAAAAGATTCATCTCGCAGAGTACAACAAAAATGTGCAATTAGTTTTTGATTTCTCTACATTTAGTACTCCATGCATATACCGCAAGTTTGATGTGATGGGGAATCTTCTTTTTGCATAGTGTTAAAGTTGGGATTTTGAGGAACTAAACAGGCCCCTGCTCGAGCTCTGTTTCGTCATGATGTGCATGCGTGGGACACCGCCACAAATCTGGAGCACTCAGCGGTATGGATACGGACTCAGGCAGCTTCAATTAGGCTATTGTATCTTCACATAATCGCCAGCTGTTTGGACTCTGACTCGGTGACTTCGTTTGCAGCACATCAATGCGTGAAATTGGACAGGAACACAGAGTCGAATCCACCTTGGATTTAGCGCACTTGCAGTTGATCTCCCGATTGATGTACCGAAGACTAACTACCGGCACCGAGTAGATTGATCTTGTTGATGAGATCCTTCAAGCTTGCCTGATAATCTCGACGATCACCCCTATCTAGCATGCCAGATGTCGATGTTTTATACCCGGTAACCTACCGAGGGGTATCCTCAGATAGTAGATTGGTCAGTGGGAGATCGCCGGGCCTAGAAATTGATGGTAAAAGTAAGGACACAAGACGCAAATTTATACAGGTTCGGACTGCCAGAATAGTGTAATACCCTACATCCTGTTTGGAGTGTTGTATGTCGCACCCTGTGCTTTGGTGTTGGGGTATGAGTTGAGACTATGTTGGTCTAGGCTTGAGGTAGTTCTGCCGATCTAGGTACCCCTACCATCCTTTATATATTCCAGGGGCGGGATTACTAGTCGGTTACAAGGAGTCCTAGTAGGATTATAAGGTATGAGTCCTAGTAGAATTACAGGGGAATCCTAGTAGGAGTATGTCTTCTTCCTTGCGGGTACTAGGGATCTATCCCCGATAATGCTCTATCATTCGTGTTACCTTATCTAAGTTTAATTACACTTATCAAGATATTGACTACATCTGTTAGTCTATCTGACGTGCACATGGTTAGCAAGGGCTCCTTTTATGGTTGTTGTTTAGAATACTTTATCTTATCCCATCGGCTCTTACAGCCGATGGCACATGCCATTAATGCTTTATTTATTCATACTGCATGATTACATTGAATACCTATCTGCTGTGGTGTTTATTCAAATAACTCCTGCCCATGAGTTCGAAAGGCTTCGCCGCCGATCAGCTCAAAAATTTAATGTTTACCTTGTCAATTTTTAGGTCAAATTGTCAGGCACGCTGGCACCACTTGCGAGCCGATTTGGAGCATGTACTGGAGTTAAGCAGATCTTCCAAGTGCTCCATATTGTTCAATACAGAAGCCAGAAGTCCAGATTTTGTGTCAACACGCTTTTAGCACGCCTAGTGGGATAATTTGTTAAAACAGTCAGCCAATCAATCGGCTCATCAAAAGAAGTCCTAATGCATGTTGCAACTGATGACATTGAAGGCAAATTGGGACAAGGTTTTATGTTGGCTAACCTGCTAGAAGAGATTGACATAGGACCAGGTGATAGGTCGAGGCCGACGTTTATAAGTTCCAAGCTGCCTCCTAAGTTTAAACAAAGATTGATAGAACTAATTAAAGAGTATCGAGATTGTTTTGCTTGGGAATATTATGAAATGCGAGGATTAAGCTATACCATCGTGGAACATCAGCTACCTATCAAACCAGGTTATCGGCCATTTAAACAACAAGCTAGAAGATTCAAGGCAAAGCTGTTGTAAGACACTAAGGCTAAAATTACCCGTTTGTATGAAGCCAAGTTTATCAGACCCTGCTGGTATGCCGAGTGAGTTTCAAATATTGTTCCTATCATCAAGAAGAATGGAAAGTTAAGAGCTTGTGTGGATTTTCATAATCTGAATAAAGCTACACCCAAAAGATGAATACCCAATGCCAGTTGAAGACACGATGGTTGATGCAGCATGAGATCATAAAGTTTTGAGTTTCATGGATGGAAACACGGGATACAATCAGATATTGATGGCAGAAGAAGACATTCCAAAGACTACGTTTCAATGTCCCAGAGCTCTTGGGCTTTATGAGTGGGTAGTTATGACCTTTTGGTCTGAAGAATGCTGGTGCAACTTATCAATGAGCTATGAATTATATTTTCCATAGTCTCATTGGTAGAATTGTGAAGATGTATATTGATGATGTGGTGGTGAAATCCAAGTCTCTTGAGGAACATCTGGCTGATTTACGAGAGACATTGGAATGCATAAGGAAGCATGGTTTAAAGATGAATCCAAATAAGTGTGCTTTTGGTGTATCGGCTGAAGATTTTTTGGGTTTGATGATGCATGAAAGAGGAATTGAAGTTGACCATAGGAGTATCAAAGCTATCAATGCTATCGTGCCACCAACAAACAAGACAGAACTACAGTCTCTAATTGGGAAGGTCAACTTTATCAGAAGGTTCATATCCAACTTGTCAACACGTATTGAACCATTCATGTCGCTGTTAAAGTTAAAGCCTAATCAAGAGTTTGTTTGAGGAGAGAAGCAACAAGCCGTCCTAGATGAAATCAAGAGATATTTGAAAACGCCACCGGTTTTGATTGCACCGCAAACTGATCGGCCGTTCAAATTGTATTTATCGGCTGATGAGCAAGCTATCGGAACGGTTCTGGTTCAAGAAGTTGACGGGAAGGACGGCTAGTCTTTTATTTCAGTAGAAGACTTTTGGATGCAGAAACAAGGTGTCCATCTGTTGAAAAATTGTGTTTATGCTTATACTTCTCATGCATGAAGTTATGGATTGCTTGTTGCAGCGAGGGTGTGCTACTGAGGAGTAGTATACATCAATGAGATTGTCCAGGCAAAAGTCCCAGAACTTAGTCCCTGTGAACTGCTTGCCAAGGTCGGTGATGATCCTATTTGGAACTAAAAGCGGTGTGTGATTTCCTCCATGAACTATGTGGCTTTAGCTGACTCGATTCTGGTGACAGCCTTGACCTCAATCCACTTGGCGAATTTGTCTAACTGCCACGAAGATATGGGTGTAGCCGCCCAAAGTGGTCTTGAAGGGTCCGACCATATCTAGCCCCCAGCATGCAAAGGGTGAGGATGGTGGGATGGTGCGCAGTGCTTGGACTGGTAGATGTTGTTGCTTGGAGAAGAATTGATACCCTTTGCACCTTTGGACGAGCTCCTTTGCATTATCTACCACTATTGGCCAATAGAAACTAGAGTGAAACGCCTTGCTGACCAAAGTTCCTGTGGCAGCGTGATTCCCGCATGTGCCCGAGTGGATCTCATGAAGGAGGTCAATACCCTCGCTGCGTAGAATGTACTTCATCAAGATGCTTGTAGATGTGGCCTTTGTGTAGAGCTCCTTGCCGATGATGACGTAATTTGCACCACGCCGAGCTAGTTTTCGTGTTCTATCTTGTCCTCTGGCACCATCTAGTCGGTGATCAAGACTATGAATGGGGCGCGTCAGTCTTCTTCTGCCTCAATCATCATGACGTCAGTGGGAGTTGAGTGGGTTGGGGCCTGAGTGCCATCATCGTTCTAGTTTGAGTCCAAAATTTTGATGGAAGGTTTCCGCAGATCTTGCACGAAGACACCGATCGAGACTTGTGCATGCTTGGAGCCTAGCATGGACAGGACATCGACGGTGACGTTGTTTTCCCTGGGACATGATGGAACTCAAGACCACTGATGTAGGCCTCAAGTTTGCAAATTTCCTCGTAGTAAGCATCCATGGTCTCCTTGGTGCACTCCCAGTTCTTGTTGACCTGCTCGATGACAACCTTGGAGTCGCCATACGCAATGATGTGCTTGATCCCGAGGGAAACGACAATGTGGAGGCTGTGGATGAGAGCCTTGTAGTCCACGCTGTTGTTGGTGGCCTTGTAGTGGCTTTGAAGAACGTACTTGAGCTGCTCGCCTTTGGGGGATATGAAGAGGACCCCCGCGCCGGCTCCTTCGAGGTTCAGGGTGCCATCAAAGTACATGGTCCAGTGTTCTGGCCTCTCCAGAGAGGACGGCTTCTGGATCTCTGTCCACTCGGCCACAAAGTCGGCCTGGATCTATGACTTGATCGCATGACGCAGGAAGAAATCAAGGTCGAATTCATCGAGCTCTACGGACCACTTTACAACTCAGCCATTGACATCCCTGTTGTGGTGGATTTCGCTGATGGGGTACAAGGATACCACCCGGATCTTGTGCACCTGGAAGTAATGGCACAGCTTTCTAGACAAGATCAGAACTGCGTAGAGCAACTTCTGAACCTATGCGTACCGAATATTGGAGTCGCCGAGGACCTCGCTGACGTAGTACACCGGTCATTGCACCATATGTGAATGGTTGGGCTCTTCGCATTCCACAACTAGCACAGTGGTGACAACATGCGTCGTTGCAGAGATGTAGAGGTGTAGTGTTTCTTGGTCGGCCAGGGCCGTCATGACGAGAGGAGTGGTGAGGAAAGCTTTGAGCTCTTCAAGTGCCTTGTTGGCCTCATCATCCCACTCAAACTTGTCCACCTTTTTGAGCAGCTTGAAGAAGGGCAGACCCTTTTTGTCGAGTTTGCTAATGAAGTGGCTGAGGGCCGCCATCATGCTAGTAAGCTTCATGACGTTTTTCTTGTTGGCTGGTTTCACCACGTTTCTGATAGCATTGACCTTGACGGGATTGTCTTCAATTCCATGCTAGCTAACCATGAGGCCTAGGAGCTTTCCAAACGGGACACCGAAGACACATTTGCCCGGGTTGAGTTTCCAATGATAGGCCCGGAGGCTATTGAAGGTTTCTGCGAGGTCGGTTATGAAGCTTTCCTTGTCCTTAGTCTTGAAAACCACGTAGTCAACGTAGGCCTTGACATTCCTATGTATCTGTGTCATGAGGCAACCCTGGATTGCCTTCTGGTAGGTGGTGCTAGTGTTTTTCAACCCTAAGGTCATGGTGTTGTAGCAGTAGTTGCCGAAGGGTGTTATGAATGTCTTCTTGTCTTGATCGGCGGGGTTGAGGGTGATCTTGTGATAGCCGAGTAGCAGTTGAGGAAACAAAGCAGGATGCTCCCAGGTGTAGAGTCTACGACTTGGTCGATGCATGGAAGAGGGAAGGGGTCCTTAGGGCAGTGCTTGTTGAAGTTGACGTAATCGATAAACATTCTTCATTCGCTAGTTTTCTTTTTTACAAGAACTGGATTTGCTAACCAGTTGGGATGCTTACATTCACGGATGAATCCAGCAGCTAAGAGCTTATTGAGTTCTACCCTAATGGCCTCCTTGCGATATTTGGCGAAACGGTGAAGCTTTTGCTTGACCGGACTTGCTGTCTTGCTCAAGTCCAAGGAGTTTTTAGCTAGCTCTCGCAGAACACTAGGCATATCGGATGGCTTCCATGCGAATATGTTCAAGTTTTCCTGAAGGAAACTGGTGAGCGCGAGTTCCTATTTGGCGTTGAGGTTCGACCCTATAAGGGCCATCTTGGTTGGGTCTTCCAGGCCAAGGCAGATCTTCTTGACCTTGGGGTCGGGCTGCAGCGCTGTGGGCGTCGGCTCTTTCTCTAGGATCGTGAGCTGGTCCTTGTCCACCTTCTAGGCTTCGGTGAGCATGGCAGTGGTCTTGGCCGAGTAGTCCAGGGCTTGGGTGAGCTTTACTGCCTCCGTGTCACACTTGTAGGATGTCTCAACATCGTCGTAGACGGAGAGGACACCGTTGAGGGCTAGCATCTTGATGATGAGGTAGGTGTGATGCGGGATCGCCATAAACCTCGCTAGCATAGGCCTGCCAAAGATGGCATCGTAGGAAGTCTTGAAGTTAGCCACCTCGAAGGTGAGGTTCTCAGTACGGTAGTTGCTGGGCATGCCAAAGGTGACGGGTAGAACAACTCAGCCAATAGGATAGGATCCTTTGCCAGGGACAATGCATAAAAGGGTTCTTCACAGGGCTAGAGCCATTCGAAGTCGAAGTCCATGCGCTTCAAGGTTTCCGTGAATGTTGAGCCCACTACCACCATCAATCAGCACCTTGGGGAGTGGGGCCCGATCTATGGTTGGGCAGACCACCAACGGGTAGGACTCAAAATCTGGAATTTGGACCCAATGATCTTCCCTGGAGAAGGTTATGGGCTACTCTGACTAGCACAGATATTGGATTGGTCATATGGAGACAAAGTGCACCTCTCGGTGGTGCAGCTTGTACTTTCAGTTGTTGCAGAAAGGCTTGGGGCCGTCCATAATGATGTTGACCTCATGGTTCGGTCATTGGAACTCCTTGTTCTTGTCAGTATTTGGGTTTGGCTGGTCATGGCGCTCCTCCCTATGCTGATCGTCGCGTCAGCGGTTGTCGCGGTCATCACGACGACAGTCGTCGTGATCGTCATGGCAGTGGTCGCGGTCGTCAAGGTAGCAGTCATCGCGGAAATAGTCGTTGCGATCGTCGCGGTGGCGGTAGTCAAGACAATTGTCGTCCCGGTGGTTGTTGTTGCGGCGGGGTCGCTTGTACTCCACCGAGGCGCCAAGGTTTTTCTTGATGACTGTGCAATACCAAAGATTATGACGTGTGTCCTTATGGAAGGGGCACGGAGCGTTGAGGGTGTCGTCAAACTCTTCCCGGAGGAAGGTGGTCGGCCTAGTGGGGTCGCCTACAGTAGTGAGGACCTCATTGGCCCTTTTTTGAAGTCGGGAAGACTCTGATCGTCCTTGGTGTTCATCATGGGTCGGCTAGTTGTGGTCGTCATTCTGGCGGTCCTTGCCACCTTGAAACTGTACTTGCGCCGCCTCCTTGATGTTGGCCTGCGTGTTGACAACCTGCATCATCTGCCCGACCGTCTTGGTGGCAGCCTCATACAGTTTGCAGAAATGAGATAAGACTGTTGCGGTTCATGAGATAAGAGTGGAAATACCAGATGATGTC
The DNA here is from genome assembly GCF_000263155.2 of Setaria italica. Classification (NCBI taxonomy): domain Eukaryota; kingdom Viridiplantae; phylum Streptophyta; class Magnoliopsida; order Poales; family Poaceae; genus Setaria; species Setaria italica. Next base: position 15,739,273 of record NC_028453.1, read on the forward strand.
GCAGTCCTCAATGCGAGCCAGACTGCTGCGGTTCTCAAAGAAGCGGTTGGTGTACTCTTGGAGAGATTCGTTCTTCCGTTGGCAGACTTGGCCAACGTTCTCCATGTTACCAGGTCGACTGTTGGTAGCTTGGTAGTTCTGGGTGAAAGCTCTAGCGAGCTGACCCCAGCTGTTGATGCTATTCGGCTGGAGGTTCTCAAGCTACAGGAGTGAGGCGGGGCCATCACCATCGGGAAGTAAGCGGCCATCTGGTCATAGGTGCCATGGACGGCTTTCACCGCAGTGCTGTATTTCATGAGCCAGATGGAGGGGTCGGAGCATGTGACATCCCTAGTAATTAAGAACAAATTAAGAGAAATTAGGAAAGAGATTAGAAACAATCAGATTGCTAAGTGTTTAGATTCAAAAACACCTCAAAAATTCTAAGTGTTAAAAACGCTCTTAAATGGTGCTCACATGGGTAGGAAATAAAAATAGATTTTTATATAAGAACTCAAATTTTGGCCAATATAAAAGTTGTAGAACATTTCAAATTGAACAACTCTCACAATTAGCACTTTTTCTAATTTTGAGTGGAAGGTGTTCAAAAATTGGGTTAAAGTTTGGTCAAATTCAAATCAAATTCAAAAACAGTCTTGATCGGCGTTCCACCATAGTTCCAACAACTTTGGCTTTTGGTTTCTTTGACAATGTTGGTAGATAATTCATCTTGTGATACATCATCTGGGTGATGCTATTATTGGGGGGTTCTTGGTTGATGTTGTCCACCTTCTTCCCTGTTTGTAATTAAGGCGAAGAGTTCTCTTTTTGGAGTATAGTTGTCAGAGCTTGAGGTGATAACTTCTGTAGAGCCGTCTTCTTCATAGATTTGTGATAGGGGTATTCCCTCTTGGTATGGTAGGATCTCAAGGTTGGCGATCATCCGTGACTTGTTATTCTGGTTGAGGAAAGATGGCTTTATGTCTGACAAGTAGACGAATCTACCTTGGGGAGTTGAAGTAAACACCAGGCCCTGCTGCGGACCTGATAAAGGGATTTCTTCGATGGAATCCAAGTAGAAATTGGGGTTGTTGTCTTCAATCGTCTCCGATCTAGATTGTGACTTAGATAAAGTTGCTTGATAAACCAAAGCCGTGTCTCGGAGTCCAAATGGGAATTGACTCGGAGTTTGATTCGATTCGAACGATGGTTTGTTTGCCTTCTCGTGGGAGCCATTCTGAGTTGTTGTAGACTCCAAGTTGTACTCGAGCTCACTGTTTATCAGATTGAAAATTTTGTTGAATTTCTTAATGAAATCTTCCGTAGCTTGTCGACGAAGGGTGGCGTCAAGTTGCTTCTTCTCCGGGGCCTCTGCGATGTAGCGGTGGAAACTTTCATTGCCATTGGCAATGCAGACCTAGGAGCCAAAGATGAAAGTCATGCCGGCTTCGAACGCAATCATGGGCTTAATGATGACTTGATCCATCAAACTTGCCTGGAGAATTTCGGCGACCTCCCCTACCTGGCGCGCCAGCTGTCGGTGTTTTAACCCAACAACCTACCTAGGGAGTACCCAAGGTAGAGTTTTTGGTTGGTGGGTGTCGCCAAAATCAGGAGCTCGATGGTGTACATAGGCACGCGATTTAGACAGGTTCGGGCCGCTAGATCGCGTAATACCCTACGTCTTGTATGTTGTTTGCTTGTATTCGATTGAACTTGTCTTGAAGGGGTCCCTGCCTGCCCTTATATACTAGGGAAGCAGGGTTACAGGGTAGTTGTCATACAAAAGTATTAGTCGGGTTCGACTAGAGAGTCCTACTCTAACTCGGAGGAGTAGTTTCCATGTCTTCAACTAGTCTCCTGGAGTCCATGTAGACTACGTCACCCTGTACTGCAGCCTCCATGTCTTGATATGATTTGGTGTACGTTTCCTGATGTGGGTCCATACAAGTCTTCTGGTGGGCCCATAGGTGTATGGCCGACACCGACCTTATTATTTTTGTACTAGAAGGCACAAATATTATTTTGGGGGCAAATTGGATGACTCAGCACAAAGTCACGATCGACATTGCAGCACGGGCCGTCCTAATAAATTCACCCACACATGGAGCTTCCACACTTTACTTGCCAGCCCGAGAATGCATAAATTCGTGCACTTATCTGACAATAGGGTCCCGATTGGAGGAAATTCCCGTGGTATGCGAGTATGCTGATGTTTTTTCAGATGACTTTGCTAGGAATGCCACTGGATAGGGACATTGAATTTGCCATTAAACTACAGCTATAGACTGCACCTATCTCGAAGAGACCCTATCGAATGCCGCTTGTGGAGTTGGCAGAATTAAAAACCCAACTTCAAGAGCTACTAGACAAGGGTTTTTATTCGCCCAAGCACATCACCTTGGGGCTGCCCAGCTCTCTTTGTAAAGAAGAAGGATGATAGTTTTAGGATGTGCGTAGACTACCGACCTCTCAATGCAGTGACTATTAAGAATAAGTATCCACTGCCCCGTATTGATGTCCTTTTTGATCAACTCGTCGGATCTAGAGTATTCTCCAAGATTGATCTCCGCTCTGGCTATTATCAAATTAAGATCCGACTGAGTGACATCCCTAAGACTGCCTTCTCTACTCGATATGGATTATATGAGTACTTAGTTATGTCTTTTGAGCTCACAAATGCTCCTGCCTACTTCATGTATCTTATGAATTAGGTGTTTATGCCCGAGCTTGACAAGTTCATTGTGGTCTTCATTGATGACATCCTCATATTCCAAAAATGAGGAATAGCATGCTCAACACCTCTGCATTGTTCTTCAACGCCTTACACTACAAGGTTTTACCCCTGATGCAATGGCCTAAAAGTGTTGCTATATACCAATAATGGTTGCGAAAGGCAAAATTGCAACGGAAAATTTTCGTTGGCAGGCGTTGCCATAGTAACCGTGGGGAAAAGTTTGCCCAACGACTCATTTTGGTGTTCCAATAGATTTTCCCCTATTGCAACACAAAGGAGTGTTGTTGCAACACCATGTAGCGTTGCAAGCCATAGTATAAGCAACCATTGTGGGTGTTCCAATAGTTACTATTGCAACATACCCGTGTTGCTAGAAATACATATTGCCACATACCTAAAGTGTGGCAATAGGTGCACTAGCAACGATATTTGGTGTTGCAATAGACCTTATTGCCACGCATCATTAGCATTGCAATAGATGGACCCTTTATTACCATGCTATCTCGGTGGTTGCTATAGGTGGAACCCTCTATTGCCACAATAAATATTTGGTTGCTAGAGGTAGCCTCTCTATTGCCACACTAAACATTGTGGTTGCTATAGGTGCATCCGTCTATTGCCACAGTAAATGTTTGGTTGCTAGAGATTGCCTCTCTATTGCAACGATCAATAATGGTTGCTATTGTTGGACCCTCTATTGCCACACTAACTATTGTGTTGCAATAGTTTGGATACTCTATTGCCATGCCTACTATTATGTTGGTATGATGTTTTTTGCAACACCGTTTGTTTGTTGCTATATCATATATTGCAATGCCAAATTATTTTGTCGATAGTCCATATTGCAGCGCTTTGTTTGCTTCAAACAATAATTGCATGCTGAACAATATATGATGAAAGAAGCATTTAGACATCCATTAATCCAAAATATGCTTTGTTTATACAAATCATTAATGAAACCGTCTAATGTCAAACTTAGTCGATAACACACGTGCAATAACTGAAACACATAAGGTATCTGACTCACACTAGCTAATTTGAACACATCAAAATGTAATAAGCTATGTCTAGCACTGTAGCAAAGGTTGGCTTGACATTGACCGTCCATCACTTGTGCACTCCACTCAAACTCTATCTTGCTCCTGAAAAAGTCATTAACATTGGTATATTCAGCAAATAACACCTTAGTATTCAACTAAGTATCATTTCACTTTACAGTAACAGCAACTAGGCAACTAAATCTGATTCAGAAATATTCACAGGTAGTGGAGTCAAAAATCACCTGTGCTTTGCTAGCATGTTGATTCCTTTTGGCTAATGCTCATTTCTTATTAGCTGCAATATCCTTCAATGCTTTTGTTGTAGTAAAACTAACTATCATATCCCCTCCTTTGTTTTGGCCAGTTTGTGTCTTATTCGCAGCAATATTTCTAGTAGTGCAACCAGTACTTGTACCTACCACTGTTGTAGCTACAAGTTGTATTTGTGGTGGGATGCTATCTTGGTTTTCCTGCAAATCAATAGATGTAGGGAAAATTAGGCCTCATATCAAGGACTATCACATGACAACATTAAACACTCTTCAGTTCTCAAACTACCTGCTGATGTGATATTTCTTCACTTTTTGTAGTTACATTTTCTTCATCCATGTTTGTTGTAGCAGCAACCTCTACATTTTGTCCCCCATCTTTGTTAGCCTGCATTTCAATTTTGGTTAGAAAAATCATGAGTGGAGTTTGAAACTACAAAAATGATGCATGGTTTGTAGCCGACTACCCGAGCACATGATTTCAGTTAAACAAACTATCAAAGATTAAACCAGCGGGCAGGTATAGGTCATAGAGACAGATAAACACATTAACTAAATCTATTGGTCAAGTTAAGATTTGACATTACTATTACCTGTTGTATTGATGCTTGTACATGTGCTGCTTGCATCATTGACATAAACTCTTGCCTAAGTGCTTCTCTATCAGCCTCCCTTGCCTTCATCATTTCTTCCATCTGACACCTATGTTCTTCCCTGTCGGCTTCCCTTTCAGCCTCTTGATATTCTAATCTCTCTTGTAGCTTTGAAAATGCTTCGACTAGTGCCGCGTCCTGACGCACTTGGTACTGGTAATCCTCAGACAATAGTTGCCTTCTAGTTGGGTATTTTGCCATGTATCCATTAGCATAGATCTTGGTTGATTTGCAATTTCTTGTTTCCTGGTAGGCTAACTGGAAAATCTGATTTTGCTCCACATCTGAGATGATGATTGCATCTCCATCTGTTTCCCTCTCCAAAATTTTGTTGCTTGCATTATCCTAATAAAGGAGGACAGTTGAAGTAGTTAATTGAAAATGATTTTGTAGATGGTCACTTTGCATCAGTTAATAAGGTTTGTACAAATTGTTATGTACTCACATAGACATCCCTAGATTCTTGGCTTGTCCATTGCCCATTCTTACTGTGCGTGAACATAAAAAGCTCCAAATCATTTGGCTCATCACTAGTTATTGGGTCCCTCTAATTTGGCAAGAATGTAACAAATTAGCGATATTTTAAAATGTAAGGAATCATGGTCATGTGCTTCTGAAGTTATTACCTTCTCAAAGCCATACTGAGAAAAAGTCTTTGATCCTGCCTGATGGTGTACCTTTATATTCTGCCGATTTCAAGAATTCTTGCAACTAACCCTCTGCACAAGGAGTTGATTGTAAAAAATATTACAATGTACCGAAACATAGCCTATATTTCATCAAGTGCAAATGGCAAGAATAAAGTAAAGGTCATCAAACATGAAAATGTTCGCTGCCAAAATACAAAACCAGATAGTGCCATTCAACAATGTCCAACTCTTGTGGCTTATGTCTCATTCTCTCCTCATAGGTGGTGTACGCCCTGTACGTAGCACTAAATGTTGCTCGCCATCCTTTGTAATGCTCATTAGCGATGGTCCATATCTTTTTCCTATTTTCTTCATTATTTTCAATGTCCCACTTATGCTGTTCAACATATAAAACATAAATTCTAGGTCACTTCTTAATAATTTGGTAACCAAATTTTGTATGCTAGCAAAAACAAATCAGAAGCTTACCATCATATCAGATACTATTGAATTATTTACATCTTTGTGGATACCCTTCCATGTTCTCACCCCAATGGGTGGTGCTTTTTTCCTTGTGTACACTACTATTTCATTAGTAAATGTGGACTTTAAGCTTTTGACTTTAAGCTTCTAACTGCCCTGCTTGGATCTCTTGTGGCTGGCTGCCAGTCCTTTCACAGTACCTCGTGCCTTCCTCTTTTGGGAGTCTTGTCCATCAAAATAATATACAATGCAAGAGATTAAACAAAATCATTTACATAGGGGAAACTGAACTGAACATCAAAATAAAATCACAATAAGCATCACTTACTATCTCCTCGTGTTTTCTCACGCCGAGCATGTGATGGTTTGTTCAAAGGTGGTGTTGGATTGCAAGTGAAAGAAATAGTCCATGTTTGTTCTGAGCTGTCATAGAATGTAATGAGAAACATAAGTACACCCTCAACAATATTTAAAGAAGGAACAACTTGAGAATGGCAAACAATAATGTGTCCTTCATATTATTGAAGCATCTCACTGCTGATTATTGAAGGATCTCACTATTATTGAAGTAACTTGTTGAATTCTAATCCATTGCAATAGCATCCAGCCAGACATTGTGCTATTACCTGTCGTCGGCCTGAGTGGAACACCGGAGGCTTTCTTGTGCTTGGTTGTCGTCACCTCCATCTTCATCGGCAGGAGGTGTCGCTGTCCTGGACGAAGGTATTTGAAAAAGCGACATCGTCGCCCTGGGTCTGGACATCGTCGACACAGGTGTTGGCATGTTGAACACAGGTGACATCGATTGAGTCTCCATTGATGCAATCTGCAGTCCAACTACATTGCACAAGTTAACTACATATACACACAGCTACATGCATTACTCTTTCATCAGTGAAAAGTGAATAGATCAATGGGCCAAGGGTTGCTGTAACTTTGATGAAGAGGAAGTCCGGGAGTCCTTGAGGCTTGAGCACCGGTGGTGGGGAGGCACGTACGGTGGCCAATGATGAGGCGACGCCCAAGACAAGCGGCGGCGGCGGGTGCAGATCGGGAACCGAGTTGGAGGAGGGAAAGGAAAGAATTGGAGGAGATGGGGAGGATAATGAGGAAGTGGGGAGGTTAAGATTCGATTTGTTCGCATAATGGGCGGGTTATTAGGCGGTAGATGGCTGCATGCCGGTGACAAGCCAATTTTCAGCAAAAATAAAAAAATAAGTGGAAATAGGGTGGAGGGTAGGGATCGAACCTGGAACATCAATTTATATCACTGTTGCAGACACCATTGAGTTACTGGTTGTTTTGTTTCACTTCTTGCTTTTCAACATTCTTATACATAGTTTTGGGCCGGTGTGCCACTGACATGGGGGACCCACTTGTCGGCATCGAGTTCATATGCTGCTCTAGTTCGGTTCATGGTGTTCTTTTTTTATTTTGGTTCATTGTAAAAATGTTAAACATGTTTAGATTTCGCATTTGTTGTCCAAATCAGGTGATTCCTTTTTCCAATTTCTCGGAAAACTTTTTCCTTTCACGTGGTTTTATTTGCATGGTGTTACTCGACCCCTTGTATTAACATTTTGTCATTTGCTTTACTATTTACTTACTCTACAATGAACAAACCTTTTTCGAATGTGTCCAAGGTACCAGGGGCATATGAATAGGCAAGTTGGAATCTGAAAAATGTTTGATCAAATGTGTATCATATAGGTATATCATATATATGGCATAGCATATAGGTGTATCATGTTCAATGTCACCTCCTTTGCCTTGAGGTGATTTCATGTGAGAGCTAAGAAAATGTTTCGGTGCAAATTGGTAATCGATATCCTCAAGGATAGGATTTATCGCACAAACCATTGAGCTAATTGTTCTTTTTGCAGCGTGACATCTTTACCAAGGTTTGGGTTCGTGACACCAAGATACAATTATCTTTGTATTTGTATTTGTGATACACCAAGCTAGTGATACAATTATCTTTGTATTTGTGATAGCATTCACTCATGCACATTGTGTTAGGACTTAAGAAAATATATATTGGAACTGTATAAACCTAACTTGGCAAAAAATTAGGACTAAAAAACTGGTAAAAATGAAGGAATATAAATTGAAAGAAAATGCAAAAAAAAATTGTGTTGCATCCCTGAATCGGACTGCAACCTACAAGTTCCAGAGTAGCGAACAAACCATTGAGCTATCAACTGATTTCGGTAAGTTTGAAGGAATTTATTCTTTTGAGTAATTATCTGTCCCTACTTTTAGCGTAGGCCCTTCAACTCCCTACGCTGGTCGCCCGGTTCCCATGAAGAGCTGCCATTTTACCCGGTCCTTCGGCTGGTCGCGGCCCTTCAATTCCCCACGCAGAGACGCCGCGTTTACCTAGGAGTCCATCGGCTGCTCGCACCGCTTCCCAACGTTGGCGCCTCATCCTCCGATGGGTGTGTGTTAATGCACCGTCAGTTACACCCACCCACACGCCTATATAAGCCCGGCCCCCATGCACCATCGCCGCCATTGCACCACCGTGCGTCAAGAAGCCAAGCACCCTTCCCACGCACACCTCGCCCCTCGACGTGCCGCCACAATGCCTCGCCGCTTGAAGACAACATGGGCGATGCTGAACCCATTGTCCTCCTCACGTCACCCCCCGACGCCTCCGCTGACGCCTTTGTCAACGCTGTCATCCGAGACGGACCTCGAGGTGAACCTCGAGGACGATCCGGACCATGAGACCGAATCGGAGGAGGAACTGGAACCCCTTCCGGTGCAGGAGGCCGTCTTCAACTCATTGGAGACGGCTCAGAATGATGAGGAGGACCAGCACCTCCACGCCATCACGCTGAAGGAGATCGACGACTGCATCCTAAAGCGTGTCTGCGAGATCTCCAACGAAGATGTGGCCAAGGAGGAGTGCCGCTACCAGAAGGAGGAGCAGCGTCGCTAGGAGGAGGAGGAGCGCCACCGCCAAGAGGTGGAGACCGAGCGGCATCTCGCGGTGGACGTGGAACGCCACCAGCGCAAGGCTGAGCTGAAGAAGCACGAAGAGGAGCACCGACAGCAGGGAGATGACTCATGTGGCAGCACTTGTAGTAATTAGTAGCACTACTTATTAATCTATGTCTTAGCTCGATGTAATAATAAACAAGTAATGAAAAAACCATGTCGTCGAATCCTTTGTTTGATCTTTGTCCCTAGGGTTCATATCTATCATGTCCACCATCAACCATCTCGTTCGGGGCGCTGCAACTAAAATAGCATGTCATGTTTTGCTGCAGCTTGCGTGCTGTAGGCCTACATCTTGCTGCTGCATCAACAGAGTTTTGGTGTAGGCCTGTGTCATAGCGTAATGTCAGTCGTGGTCGTGCTACAGGCCTGCGTTACGATGCAGCTTGTGTGCAGATACTGGTGTTGAATCCTCAAGGACAAACTGGTGCACCAGGCAGAGAGTCCTCTTCCTATTGCCGTTGTTTGCACCAGGAAAAGAGTTCTCTCAAGGACAAAACACATACACAACATTATTGTGGTTGCATGCTCATGTTGGGAAGTTATTGCGGTTCCAGTTCCCGTAGTCACCTGCCATACCCGAGAAACGGCAGCGCCGCCTGATCTCCCTATCTCCTCGTCTCCTCCGCTTGCTCTTCGGCAGTTCCCAAGGCAGCCGCAGCGGGGAATTTCTATAACTCCAACTGTACCCTACCCCGTCTCCGTAGTCTCCTCACCATTTCGCAAAAAGATGTTTTCAAGAACTCGGCCTGTAGCCTGCCGTCACCCCCTTTTGCGTGAATTAGCGTAGCTTTTGCGTTTCTTTTGCTTTTGCGTGATCATGTCCATGACTGGTTGCCTCAACTATATATGTGGTTAATGAAGATCGATCTCCTATTGAATGTGTTACTAGCATGTGCATTGTTACTACTTCGGTCCCACATATCGTCACAATTTTTTATGAGCGACTGACAATGGGTCCCACATATCGGTTCTTCTCTTGTTCTAGTTCAGTTCATCGACAAACCCTTCCATCATCGACGCCGCCTCCTCTCATGATCCGCCATCACTACTGCCACCACCGAACTGCCATTGATAGCTGAGAGCAGGATGAGTCCTCCGCCCGTCCGCCTAGGAGTGCGCCACCGCAACCACCGTTGATAGCCTCCACGACAGCTGTTGACATCTCCCTCTCATGTGGATTGCATCTACAATCAAGTATTTGTTAGGCAATTCTCATTATCGTTGGTACTCAACTGTTTTGGTTTGATGTGATCTTCGTCATTGCAGAATAATGTTACATGATCATAGGAGTTGGATGCGCTTGTCTCATGATTCAATTGAGTGGCAGGAGAATGTCCAAAATACTCTGGACATCACATTTGGTGCACATCGAGAGGTGGAACTGCTGCGTGTCCACATCCTAGATGTGTATGCATGGCATACAGATCGCGCTCTCTGGTTTAGCTTCATTTGCTTGCTAGAGGGTTTGATGAAAGCTTTATCAAGGAAGGGGAAGGTTTAGATGTGAGATTGCACAATGAAGACGCACAACCAGCTGATGTAGAAGTACACAATGACGCACCACCACCATCTGATGTAAAATTAGACAATGAATCTACACCACATGAAGTTGGAGTAGACAACGAAGAAGGCGCACCGAGTGACGACCGTGGTGTCACTAATTTGGTTAGATCCCTAATCAGTGGTGCTATACATGGAGAGATCAGAGATACTGATGACAATGAGCAGCCGAAAGAACATGCCAAGATCTTCTTCAAATTATTATAGGAGGCAAAAAAGCAATTGTATCCAGGTTGCAAGGATGCTACTAAGGTCTTTTTTATTGTGGAATTTTTCCAGGTTAAGTGCTTGTACGGTATTAGTAACAGAGCATTGGAGGGGGTACTTAATCTGTTCTCAAGGTTTTTTCCTAAAGGCCATTGTGTCCCGAACACAATGGAGAAACTGCAAAGGGTGGTTCGAGATCTAGGCTTAGACTATGTAAAGATACTCGCCTGTGAGAAGGATTGTGTGTTATTTTGGAAGGAAAACGCAAATCTGGATACATGTCCCAAATGTGGTGAGTCTAGGTGGAAAACGACCGATGACGATGCTCACAAGGACATTGCGGATGGTGATGCTGATACAACAAACAAGAAGCATGTCCCACGTAAAATCCTATGGTACTTTCCTCTTACTCCTTGGCTACAAAGATTATATATGACAGAGAGCACATCATCACAAATGCGATGACACAAGGAAGAATTGGTCGATGATGGCAAAATGCGTCACCCTGCTGACTCAAAGGCATGGAAGCATGTGGATAACAAGTATGGTTGGTTTGCAAAGGAAGCTCGTAATATTAGGCTGGGTCTTGCTTCTCATGGCTTCAACCCCTTTGGCATGCAAAATGTTACATACACCACATGGCCTATTATCCTCATCCCTTACAATTTGCCTCCTTGGTTGTTTGAGAAATAACCTTATTGGATGATGTCGATGTTGATACTTGGTCCAAAATCTCCTGGAATGAATATTGATGTATATTTGAGGCCCCCGTTGATGAGCTCAAGGATCTTTGGGAAAAGGGAATTGATACATGGGATGACAAGGTAAAGAAGAATTTTAAACTACAAGCTAATTTGCTTTGGACAATTAATGACTTTCCAGCATATGCGATGCTTTCTGGTTGGAGCACAAAAGGCAAATTTGCATGTCCATACTGCCACAAGGATACAGATTATTTGTGGTTGAGATTTGGGAAAAAGCACTGTTACATGGGACATCATCATTTTTTGTCGTTGGACCATCCATGGCGCATGAACAAGATGAGCTTCAACAATGAGGTGGAAACCAGGGAGGCTCCAGTACCACTATCTGGTCAACAGGTATTGGACCAGTATGAAACCTTTGATCAAGTGATATTCGGAAAGGCTACATAAAAAAAGAGGAAGCGTGACGAAGATAAAAGATGGCACAATTGGAGGAAGAAAAGTATTTTTTTGAGCTCTCTTACTGGTCTTCTTTGCTCATAAGGCATAATTTGGACGTGATGCACATTGAGAAAAACATATGCGGGAGCATATTGGGTACTTTCCTTGAAATTGAAGGTAAATGTAAGGACAACGAGAAGACCCGACTTGACATGGAACAGCTAGGGATAAGCAAGATCAGCACGCTGTCATTGAGAATGATAATTATACCTTGCCACTAGCCTTGTACTTTTTAGATAAGGCTGACAAGAAAAGTTTATGCAAATTTCTATATGGTGTGAAGATGCCTGATGGGTTTAGCTCCAATATAAGGAGATGTGTTGATGCAAATGCATGTAAGGTGTCTGGACTGAAAACACATGACTACCATATTGTTCTACAGAATCTGTTACCCTTAGTCCTCAGAAAGATTTTGCCCGAAGAAGTTGTCATGCCATTGATTCAACTTAGTAGGTTCTTCAGTGCACTTTGTTCGAAGGAGCTTGTGGAAGAAGATCTTGACAAACTTAGCAATTCAATTAAAGAGACTCTTTGCCGGCTTGAGATGGTATTCCCACCTGCATTTTTTGATATCATGATTCATTTGCCAGTTCATCTAGCTGAAGAGGGTAAATTTGGAGGGCCTGTGTGTTATAGATGGATGTATCTAGTTGAGAGGTATCTACGTACTGTTAAAGGCTATGTGAGAAACAAGGCGCACCCAGAAGGTTCAATAGCCGAGGGATACATAGTCGAGGAGTGCCTTACATTTTTCTCTAGATTCTTGGATGTCGACACCAAGCTGAATCACGCTAATCGTCATGAAAGTACAGAAGTGAATGAGCTGCCATCTGGTCTGAGCATATTTGGAGAAATGGATTACAAGAGGAGAGGACAGACTACCGAGATATTTGGTGGAGATGAGGTTCGGAAGATGAGGCACTACATAATTAGTAATTGCGATGAAGGCAGACCATGGGTCGAGTAAGTTGCAATATACCATCATTAATTACTCTACTTTTGATTTCTGGTATGAACTAATTAATTAATTGGCTATTTCAATGCAGCAAGCATATGGAAGAACTAAAAAAAATAGTATAAGGAATCTTAATAAACGACACAAGGAGCACTTTGTAAGGTGGTTCGAGGGCAAGGTTAGTTCTATTTTTTAATTTTTTTATTCCATGTGATGGTTAGAATGATGTACTTATTAACTGCCATTTGTTTTCAAACTGTGTTTGCAGATCACCAAACTATATGAGAAAGGGGAAGCAAGTGAACTGATGTATGCCCTTTCTCAAGGACTGGACCATTGAGCTCATGTGTTCAATAGATGCTACATCAATAACTGGCTATTTCGAATGACTACCATTGAGAGAAACCTCATCACACAATACAGTGGTGTGCTTGTGAGGGGTGATGGTACTACTAGCAACATGACCTAGTTTGGAGTGATTAGAAGAATGATCTTACTCGAGTTCCCTGCACGAAAAGAAGTTGTATTGTTTCAGTGTGATTGGTATGATGTGCTGGCTGCCAGTACCTGCAGAAATAGAGGATATAGTAGGGATAAATATGGTGTTATATATTGATACTTCCAGGTTCAGATATTCAAATGAACCTTACATTCTGGCCACACAGGCTGAACCAGTGTTTTTTGTCAACCTCGTGAACAAGCCAGGATGGTCTAGTGTTGTTGCGGTGAGACCAAGAAATTTGTTTGCCATGCCAGAAGGAGAAAATGAGGGTGACATGGAAGTCGATCTTACTTGATGTGGGAATCCAAGACATGAATTTATTAGGCCCAAATGAGGATTTGTCAAATTGGACAAGACCAGACAAGGAAGGCACAACTGGTGATGCCTCTGTTATTAATCAGGTGCGTGGCGAAGCAGTTCTCGAACTAGATGATGCGGTCTTACTTGATGAGGATGATGATGATGAAGATAACACCTACATTGATGATGGAGTTGTTGCACCAGTTGTGGTAGAAAGCCTAGAAGCTGATTTCTTTGGTTAAATACTTATCCTTTGTTCAACAGTCTTGTTTTTCTGGACTTTTTGTTGAAAACTATCACATTGTCTGGGATAATGAATAGCTGCGGTTGGTCTTTAAACTATTATACTCATGCTTGTTTTCTATCATAAGCACAAATATCAGCAAGCTGGACAATTTTTTTTATTTTCTAAAATTGTCATGGAAGATGCGGATGGTGATCGTCTTGTTGAAATATGAAGTGAATTAGCCATCTTCATCATGTAAACAAGTAATATAAAGGCTTCTTAATGTCGAACACACCACAATAGCCTAGTGGTAGATGAGGATTTTCTTGTACTTTAGTTCCTGGGATCAAATCCTCCGTGGAATTTTAGGCTGTTGCATCAGCGGTAGTCTATAGCAACATAAAAAAATTATGGCAATATTAACATGATATTGTGTCCATTTAGGATTGTAGTTGCAATAAGTACTTAACAATTGCAATGCCACAAAAGATTATTACAACCCCAGAAAACCGTGGCAATAGGAACATGCTATTGCATCCATTCAGAAATCTTGTTGCAATAACTACCCTAGCAATTGCAACACCATGGAACATTATTGAACCCATAATAACCATGGCAATAGTTACGAGCAAAAGCAACCAAATCCAATATAGTTGCAATAACACCAAGTAATTGCAATGAAAATCAATACTATTGCAACTCAAAAGTGCCATGGCAATAATGCCGACTAATTGCAACATAATTCTTAAATGGTTGCAGTAGCACAAGCTTATTGCAACGACAAACCGCACATATTGCAACACATTTAGTCCGTTGCATTATAGGCACATATTGCAACCATTTTATGGAAAGGTTGCAATATGACCCACCTATGGCAACCAAATTAGTGGTGTTGCAATCATGTGGCGTGGCATTAGATGTTGAACCTTGTAGTGTTAGAGATCACCAGCTCTATGCCAAATTCTCTAAATGTGAATTTTGGTTGAATAGTGTGAAATTCTTGGGACACACCATCTCTAGTGAAGGCATAGCAGTCGACCCAAGCAAGGTACAAGAGGTGATGGACTGGAAGCCACCCACTTCCATTCATCAAATCAGGAGTTTTCTTGGTCTAGCAGGCTATTATCATCGTTTCATTCCGGACTTTTCAAAAATAGCCTAGCCAATGACCGAGTTATTAAAGAATGGGGTCAAGTTTTTATGGAGCGAAAAGTGTGAAGAAGCTTTCCACACTTTGCGAAAACTGCTCACCTCGGCACCAATCTTAGCCCAACCTGATAATACCAAGCCCTTTGACCTTTACTTTGATGCCTCTGGTACTGGTCTCGGATGTGTTATTATGCAAGACAATCGAGTCATTGCTTATGCTTCACGTGCACTTCGGCCTCAGGAGTAGAATTACCCGATGCATGATCTTGAGCTAGCAACAGTGATTCATGCTCTAAAAATCTGAAGACATTATTTGATGGGTGCTCATTGCAATATCTACACCGATCATAAAAGTCTCAAGTACATCTTTACACAGGCTGATCTGAATATGCATCAAAGGAGGTGGTTGGAGTTGATTAAGGATTATGATCTAGAGGTGCATTATCACCCTAGGAAAGCCAATGTGGTTGCGGACGCATTAAGCCGCAAGGCTCATTGCCATTGCCTTTTTGCAGAAAGCTTCATAGAAACCTTGTGTCATGAGATGAGAAAGCTTAATTTGGAAATTGTTCCTCAAGGCACACTAAATCACATCTCTGTCGAACCTACCCTGCACGATCAAATCATTATGGCGCAGCTAGAGGACGAAGAAATAAAAATCATAAAGCAAAAGCTTTCTCAAAGGGACGAGGATATAAGAGTTTCCACCAAGACTGGAAAGGAGTTGTATGGTTCCAAGACCGCTTGGTTGTTCTAGCAAATCACGATCTCCGAAAGCAAATATTGGATGAGGCGCATCTCTCCAAGTTCTCTATTCACCCCAGTAGCACCAAAATGTACCAAGACCTTAGGCAAAATTTTTGGTGGACTGGGATGAAAAGAGAAATTTCTCAATATGTGTCGGAATGCGACACTTGCCAAAGGGTAAAAGCAAGCCACTTAAGAGTAGTCGGTACTCTTCAACTATTACCTATACCATCATGGAAATGGGAGGACGTAAGTATGGATTTTATTGTTGGTTTGCCCCACACCTCTCAAAAGCATGACTCCATATGGGTTATAGTTAATAGACTGACCAAAACAACACATTTTATTCCAGTTCAAACAACCTACACCACCAAGAGATATGCCGAGCTATACCTTGATCGCATTTTTTGCCTACATGGAGTGCCCAAAATGATCATCTTAGATCAAGGTACTCAGTTTCGTGGCACGCTTCTAGGAGCAGTTGCAAGCTTCTCTTGGCAGTAAGCTAATTTGCAGCTCAACCTATCACCCTCAAACAGATGGACAAACTAAAAGGGTGAATCAAATCCTTGAAGATATGCTTCGAGCTTGCGTCATTCACTATGATAAGAACTGGGACAAATGCTTGCCTCTAGCAGAGTTTTCTTATAACAAAAGCTATCCAGCTAGTTTGAAGATGGCACCATTTGAGACCTTGTATGGTCATAGGTGTCGAACTCCATTGAGTTGGTCCCAATCTGGAGAACGGAAAGTATTTGGGCCAGAATTGGTAAATGAGGCGGAAGAAAAAGTAAGGGTAATACAAGAACACCTCAAAGCCGCCCAGTCTAGGCAAAAGAGCTATTTTGACAAGAGAAGAAAACCCTTGCAATTCAATGTTGGTGACCACGTATACCTTCGGGTTTCACCAACCAAAGGTGTGCAAAAGTTCGTAGTAAAGGAAAAACTAGCTCATAAATATATTGGTCCATACGAAATCAAACAATGTATACCTTCGTTGTTTGAGACTTCCCAAAAGATTTGGAGAATGTATTTGAGTTGTTCACCTTTTGGGGAAATCAAGAATATTTCTGCACCACCTCCTTCAATCTTGAGGGAACCGTCAAAGTACATGACCCAGTGTTCTGGCCTTTTGACTGTGTTGGTACTTGATTTTCCTTCCATTCAGCCATGAAGTCAACCAGAGCTTGGGATTTGATAGTTGTTCTTGGCTTGAAGTCTAGGGATAGAGCTCTGAGCTCTACTGCCCATTTGGAGATTCTACCCATTGCATCCCTATTGTGAAGGATTTTGCTGAGCGGAATGTCGGTGATGACGGATATGCTGTGTTCTTGAAAGTAGTGTCGGAGCTTCCGTGAAGTGAGCAGGATTGCGTAGAGTAGCTTTTGTACTGGTGGGTACCGAGTTTTGGAGTCCGAGAGTACGTCACTGACGAAGTATATAGGTCTCTGGACTTTGTAAATGTGTCCTGATTCAGACCGTTCGACTACTACTGCGGTGCTAACAACGTGAGTGGTAGCAGCTATGTACAGGAGCAAGTCTTCATTCAGAGATGGAGTGGTGAGGATTGGTGGTTTTTACAGGAAATCCTTGGGTTGTGTCAAGGATTTGTCTGCCTCCTCTGTCCATTGAAACTTGTCCTGATGTTTAAGAAGCTTGAAGAAGGGTAGTCCGCGCTCTCCAAGTCCCGAGATGAATCGATTGAGGGCTGCCATGCAGCCTGTGAGCTATTGCACATCCTTGATGCCAGCTGGAGCTGGCATATTTGTGATGGCAGATATCTTCTCCGCGTTAGGCTCAATGCCGTGGTGGCTAATGATGAACCCGAGTAGTTTGCCGGAAGGTACACCGAAAACACATTTGGTAGGGTTAAGTTTCCACCGGAATGCTCGTAGACTCGAGAAAGTTTCTTCTAAATCGGTGATTAGATCATCCTGATCTCTTGTTTTGACGACTACGTCGTCCACATAAGCTTCCATGTTGCGGTGTAATTGCTTCTTGAAACACATCTGTATGGCACACTGATAGGTCGCACCCGCATTTTTTAACCCAAATGACATTGTTTTGTAGCAAAATGCTCCAAATGGGGTGATGAAAGCTGTTTAGCTTGATCTTCTTCTTTGAGGCTTATTTTATGATAGCCTAAGTAGCAGTCGAGAAAATAGAGCAACGCACATCCAGCTGTGGAGTCGACCACTTGGTCGATCCTGGGCAGTCCAAAGGGGTCCTTTGGGCAATGTTTGTTGAGATCTGTGTAGTCAATGCACATCCTCCATTCATTGTTTTTCTTGTGAACGAGTACAGGGTTGGCTAACCAATCAGGGTGAAAAACTTCTTTGATGAACCCTGCTGCGAGTAGTTTGGCTAGTTGTTTCTTGATTGCATCTCTTCTGTCTTGAGCAAACCTTCGTAGGCATTGTCTTTTCAGGGTAGCCTTGGGATCAACATTTAGTGAATGCTCAATAATTTCCTTGGGCACACCGGGCATGTCATCTAGCTTCCAAGTGAAGATATCATGGTTAGCGCGAACAAAACTGATGAGCGTGGTTTCCTATTTGGGGTCTAACCCTGTTCCAATTACAGCTGTCTTGGATGGGTCACCAGTCTGGAGATTAATGGTTTTGAAGTCTTTCTCACTTGCTGGTTTGACTTTTGTTGATCCTGACTTGTTTTCTGGGATTTCAAGTTTAGTGGGATTAAGTTTCTTTGAAGCCGAGAAGACTTGTTGCATGGGGCTAGGTGCTTGAGAGGTTGCTGCGATTTCCACAGCTTCAGTGGTGCATTCGTATGATCACCTTAGCTCTCCACATCGCGTTAACTCTCCCTTGGGTCCTAGCATCTTGAGTACCAAGTAGATGTAATGTGGTATAGCCATAAACTTGGCCAGGGCTGGCCTCCCGAGTATGGCATGGTAAGAGGTTTCGAAGTCGGCGACTTCAAATCTGATATACTTAGTTCGGTAATGTTCCTTAGTGCCGAAAGTTACTGGTAGGACAACTTGTCCTAGTGGTATGGCTGCATTTCCTGGGACAATCCTGTAAAACGGTGAGTCCGTTGGAGTGAGCATGTTTGTGATATCAAGGCACATTTTTCTTAATGTTTTGGCGAAGATGACGTTGAGTCCGCTTCTGCCGTCAATGAGTACTTTGGTTAGTCTTGAGCCTACAACAACAGGGTAGAGTACCAGAAGGAATCAGCTTGGTTCTGAGAAACTTGTCCATTGATCCTTTCTGCTGAAAGTTATGGGTACCTCAGACCATTTGAGTGGTGTGGGAGCTGCTGGCTCGATGGCCATAATTTCTCTGAGTACTAGCTTGTTGGACTGCTTGGATGCGGTACCCGGGATTCCGCCAAAAATGACATTGACTATCTTGGAGGCAGTCTGGAAATCTCCTTTGCCTTCTTCATCCTTATTGATTTTGCCTTTTCCCTTATCCTTTTTCTAACTATAGTCTTCGGGAGGTGGTGGTGCGGGTAGATCTTGCATTACTTGGCGCATGCTATAGCAATCTATCACAAAATGTTTGTTGTTTGGGTGCCATGGGCATTGTTTCTTGAGTAACTCGGTGAATGTGGGTCCCTCATTGTGTTTGCGAGACCTTTTCTTTCCTGAGTTGGTCATAGTAGCAACAGTGTTGTCGGGTTTGCGCTTGCGGTTCGGATTACCTAAGTAGTTGTTTCAAGTATCAGTATTTCGGTTCCTGTCTTGTTCATGACTGTTGTTATTGTTGTCGCGACCGCGGTTGCGATGGGAGCCGAATCGCTCACGCTCTTTATCTTCTTCATCTGCCCATTGTTGTACCATGACTTTGAGATCTTAAACGGTGACTGGACGTCGTCTGCCAAAGTCTTGGTATGTTCGACGATCGTAGAGGCCATTTTGAAAGCCCTCGATGACGTCTATTTCTAAGATGTCGACTAGTGTAGCCTTTTTTTCGAAAAATCAGTGCAGGTAGTCACGGAGTGTCTCGCCTTCTTTCTATTTAACTTGACTTAGAACGATTTTATTGCCTGGTCGGGACATGGAGCCCGCATAGTTATTGGTAAAAGCCTTTGTCAAATCTTCCCAAGAGTCAATGGTTATAGGCTTGAGTGACTCAAGCCATGTTAATGGCGCAGGTTCCATGCGTATTGGAAAATAGATGACCTTTGTGTCGTCGTTGCCTCCAGCTGCCTGAACTGCTAGTGAGTAGCACCGGAGCCATTGAACTGGGTCTTGCTTGCCATTGTACTTGGTGATTCCTATTGGCTTGAACTTCTCGGATAGCCTAGTCCTCATTACCTGCATGGTGAAAGCAGGAAAATGGTTATAGTTGTCGACTTCGCGTTTGCGTTCGCGATGACTATTGATTACTTCCCTTAGATCACTGAAAATTGACGCTTTGCAATCCTTTCTGTAATGGCGAGGGCTTTTTGCAGAATTGGTGCAGGTAGCATCTCCAACGTCCTTATTTCGTCTTGGGGCCTCGCGTTCATTTTGTCCCTGGCTATGTTGCCTTGGTTGGTTGACTACCTCGTTGCTTTTTCTTTGAGCCTCACGATGGCCAGCGTGGACCGCGACGTCTCTGCTGCCGTCTTGATGGGCCTAGTTGTAAGGAATAGATGGGATTGGGGATTCTTTATCGAGTAGTTTGTAAGCTTGCTCTACGAGTTGCGCGATTAATACATTGCCTCGTTGTGCGAGTTGAGCTGTTAATTCGTTGTCTCTGTCATGAGGTATGAGATTTGATATAAGATTGATTGAGGCAATTGCTGCGAGTGGAGTGTTGTGTTCTTGGGCTTGCACTGCGTTGAATGCTCTTTCGAGGTTCATGATACGGATGTTTGTAGCTAGTAGTCGTCGATGTTTATCCCAAGTAACATTGCGTGCCTTTCTTTGGTTTCTCTGTTTAGAAGTTTTGTCCTGCGGGGCGTTAGCTGATGACTCGTCTTCTGAAACGTTGTCGAGTTGTGCTATCCGTCGAGGAGTTCTCCGTTGGCTGGTACCCACGTCATTATTGTGTGTGATGATGAAAATTTCCCTGTCTGGGTAGTAGCTTCTAGAGCTTGATGTTGCAATCTCTGTAGTGCTTTCTTCGTGATTTGAAGTAAGCGGGACACCTTCTTGATATGGGAGGTTGTCTATGTGAGCGACAAGTCGTGACTCATAGTCATGGGTGAGGGAAGATGGTTTCATCCCCAGCCAATAAACGAATCTGCCTCGCAGGGTTGAAGTAACTACCAAGCCTTGAGTTGGGCTTGATAATGGAATTTCTTGGACGTAGTTTGAGTCATAGTTGCAGACTTTGACTGACCCGAGTTCGGATTGGGTTTGAGTGAGGAAACCTTGGTGGACTACGGCTGTGTTGCGGAGTCCGAGAATCAACTTTGAGCTGAAGTCGACTTACAGGGTGACTTGCGTGTTAGCCCGTGTGGGCTAGTTCAAGTCGAGGAGTCCGAGCCATAGTCGAACTCATTGTTGTTGACCTTGAAAAATTGGTTTTTCTCGGAAATTTTTTCCATTTTTTGCTAAAAGAAGCTTTCATTGAGGTGTTCCTTCTCCTGGTTGCCAATGGTGCGGTGCTAAAACGATCGAGCGCCGTCGGCGATGCAAAGCCAGGATCCAAAGACAAAGGTTGTGTCTGCCTCAAAGGTGAAAACAGGCTTGACAATGACTAATGCCATCGATCTCGCACGGAGAAACTCGGCGACTTCCCCTACCTGGTGTGCTAGCTGTCGGTGTTTTAGAATGGCAACCCGCCTAGGGGGTACCCTAGGTGGTCTTTTGTGTGGTGGGTGTCGTCGAGAATCAAGGAGTCGATGGTGACACAAGGAACATGATTTAGACAGGTTCAGGCCGCTAGATTGCGTAATACCCTACATCCCGTGTGTTGATTGTATTGAACTTCTTAACTGTTGTCTTGAGGGGGGTCCCTGCCCGCCCTTATATAGTTGGGGGAGCAGGGTTACAGGGTGGAGTCCTAGTCGAATATGGTTACAGAGTTCTACTCCTAATCGGTAGAGTAGTTTCCTTGTCTATTCCGACTAGTCTTTAGGAGTCCGTGGAGGCTACATTACCCTACGGTGTAGCCTTCCATATCCTAATCTCATCCGAGTACATCCTTGAGTGGGTCGTACAAAGCCTACTCATGGGCCTGGGGATGTATGCCCAACACTCATTGCCTATCGAGTGAAACTTCCACCTAGACTCTCCGCTATCCATGATATCTTCCATGTTTCTCAAGAAATGTGTTCGAGTTCCAACGAACAAGAGGAAGTATGGGTAGAACTGGATCTTTCCTATGTTGAGTTTCCCACCAAGATACTTGATCGTAAGGAAAGAAGAACTCAGAGAATAGTGGTAAGAATGTTTAAGATCCAATGGAGCCATCATACTAAAGAAGAGGCAACCTGGGAAACCGAAGAATATCTCAACAAAAATGTCCATGGTTTCCTATTCGGACAGAAAGGTACACGCACATCCACACTAGTTTTTCATCACCCGAATCTCGGGACGAGATTCTTTTTAAGGGGGATAGGCTATGACATCCCTAGTAATTAAGAAAAAATCAAGAGAAATTAAGAAAGAGATTAGAAACATTCAAATTGCTAAGTGTTTAGATTCAAAAACACCTCAAAAATTCTAAGTGTTAAAAACACCCCTAAATGGTGCTCAGTTGGGAAGGAAATAAAAACAGATTTTTATATAAGAACTCAAATTTTGTGCAATATAAAAGTTGTAGATCTTTTCAAATTGAACAACTTTCATACTGAGCACTTTTTCTAATTTTGAGTGGAAGGTGTACAAAAATTGGGTTAAAGTTTGGTCAAATTCAAAAACAACCTTGACCGGCGTACCACCAAAGTTCCAACAACTTTATCTCCAAATTCAGCTAGTTTTTCACCCATAAACCTTTGTAGAAGTTGGAGCCCGTAGTTTTGTCTCAAACTTTTGAATTTGGAGTTTTTGTTGCTCAGTTCAAAATTTTGGAGAAAAATCGCACCAAAGGCAGCGCCTTCACGCGCCACGCGCAAGCGCCATGTGCGTCAGAGCGCAGTCACCGCACTCAGCAAACTTGCCAATGCCACGTCGTGCCACTACCCTAGCTCTGTTGCATCACCCAATTGCCGGCCACGCCGTGACAGCATGAGCGCAGCACTGCCCAACCGCGCGCACGCGATCTCCCCCGGACATGCCTTATCTTGCCCGGCCAATCGCCGCCCGCGTGCCACACCACGCCAGCGCACCGCGCGCCCCCAGCGGCCACTCCCGGTGTGCCCCCTCTTGGTGCCACTGGCCGGTCACCGCCGGCCTACCTAGTAGGCGAGAACCTAGTGCCTGGACGTCACCCCCATCCCTCTCCTTTGCCGCTATAAAAGGCCTAACATCCATGCTCGTTGGCGTCACCCCTTCACCCCCGCACCGAAGCTCCGCTGTCGCCATTAGCGCCACGCCTGAAGCCTCTCTGCTGAGCGCCACCACTGGCCACCCTCACGCCCCAAGCCATACAGCAGAAAGATCACCGGTGAGCCCCTCACCACCCTTGCACCCTTAGCCTGCACCCCCCACGGCGGCTCCTCGTCGGAATAGCGCTGCCAGCGCCGCCGGCTGGCCCAAGGGCCACATTGCAAAGCCAACTTTGTTTCCAGGGTCTTAGGTGCAAAAATGTAGGGGCCTCGTTGTGAGCATTTGAAAAGTTCAAGGGGCATTCTATAAAAGTGAAACTCAGATTTGATTACTAATGCATTTAAACGGTTGAAAATTGGAAAATTCCTAGAAAATTATAGAAAAATCACAAAAATATGAAACTTATTTTGTTGAGTTCCTGACAATGTCTAGTTTATTTCAAAAATGTTCATATGCATGTCACTATCCTGTATCTAGTTCTATGATTTGTTTGGTATAAAAGCCATTAAATGCTTTATAAATCATGTAGTGGTCTAAAAATTATGAAACCAATTTTGTTAGCTTCCTTTTAACATTTATGCTCCATATCGACAAGTTGTGTTAGTTGAGTCTATGGTGTCCATACTTTTCTAAATCCAAATATTTAATTGCTCTCTTAATATTGTTATTTGCTTGATAATTAGTAGAAAATCAATAAAAATGCAAATAAATTTTGTTAGATTCTTGATGTCCATGTCTCACTAGTAAAAATACTTACTCCTGAGAAATACATGTTTTTCCATTGCTTAACAAAAGACATGTTGTTTAATCTCCTTGTGATATAAATAGTTCTCATGCTCATAAAATCCAGATAATTTCACAGTAGCCTATGTTAGTGATGAAGACCCTTCTGTAAAATTTGTGAAACTAAACTGATGATAAAACTCTAGTTAAAAATCATTTTCCATTATCTGCAATTTAACACTTTTAGTAAATTCTGTAGATGTCAAATTCATCTCAAATTTTTACAGTAGATATCTTGTGTAGGGAGAAAGCTCGTGTAAAAATTTCATGTTCATATCTTAATAGATGCTTCTGAAACATTTATTCATGTTAAAAGCTAATTTGTTGAATAAGGATAATTGCTACTAGGATTTGCAGGTTCACCAAATGTTTATTTCTGCTCTTCAACAGTAACATTATCACTCTTAGAAAGGGTTGCTAAACAGTACAAACATCACACCACCTTTTACCTTTTGAATGATAAGTTTCTACGAATTTTATATGTGTACACAATCACCATCAAATTAGAATCTATATTTTCTTTCCAACCACGCTTGCCTTGTGAAGAGAAGAAATGGTTATAACTTGTCTAGGTGAATGTGGCTAAAAGGAAAGAAATGTTTATAAACCTTGTCTAGGTGAATGTGGCTAAAAGGAAAGAAATATTTATAAACCTTGTCTAGGTGAATGTGGCCAAAAAGAAAGAAAGGTGTATAAACTTGTCTAGGTGAATGTGGCCAAAAATGCACCCTATGCTTTTGCAATGATTAATGAAATGCAACCTACATCATGAAAGATTATAAATGAAATCTTATGCATATGCATCTTGTGTAGAAGCTAACCTCACTGACAGAACATACGAGTTGGTCCCAGAAGCTGAAGAGGAACACTCTCCTGCTGCATTGAACCCAATCGAGAGAACCAAGACCCGAAGCTCGATTTGGAAGAGCCCAAGGCTAACTCAAGATAAGAAGGCATGCTCCGGAGCATAACCCTGGTTTCCAAATTATGCAATACTTATGTTACTTATGTTTATGCATTAAGTTCATAGGAGTTGCTTGAAACCTTAGTTGCATGCTCCTAGTACCCATGACTTGAATACTAGCATGTTAAGTCGTGTAGTTGCTATGCTAAATAGGGATATGGTAAAAGTCGAGTAACTTCCTATCACTCGCAAGCTATAGAAGTTGTCTGTCTACTTATGTTGGAATCATAAGGTTGACAGGCGGGGCCTGGTACTATGTTCTAAAATGGTGGACACCGCCCCATCTATATAGAGGAAAAGCTGCTAAGGTTGAAATGTGTGGGAGTCTTGGTCAAGTGTTTGAACGTACTAAACACATGATGAGAGTATGGGGAATCAGTAAGCCTAGCATTGGATTGAACCGGCGTGGACCTTTCCATGCTCTCTCTAGAACCGGGTTCCCCTGATGCATCATGGGGGTACAACTGCGGCCATGGCACGACGACGTTTCGGGGATCGGTGGGGCCTTGTATTAAAGAGAAGTGGAATCTAGATAAGCACCGCGAATTGATGGGAATCGTTGATATATGTGAAATCATCGTGGTACACATATGTCATGTGTTTAGGTCCACCTTGCAAGGTTAAGAAATTTGATTTGAATCATCTGCTTCTCACAGTTTGGGACTGCTTGATTGCTTTTCCTGCATTGAGTAAGAAGATGAACAAGGATGATGCTTAATATTGATGCTTGGTTAAATTGCTTATTCTACCATAATTGCTTAGAATAGGTGCTTACCTAGAATGGTTAATCAACTAGAACTTGACGCTAAAACTTGAAAGTAAGGATCCACTTTAGAAGCTTTTGGCAAAAACAAACCCCTCAGCCAAAAAGCCTTGCATATCTAGGAGTCGGTGGATTAGATACTACCTGACGAGTAGGTCTTGTGGAGTATTAGTATACTCAGCCTTGCTTGTGGCTATATTTCCTGGTAATGTTGATGTTGATGATATGATTGCTAATGTGACTTGGCCATACCAGATCCCTCCGGGATGGATGGTCAAGTGGGACCCATCCTCGATGAGCGAGGACCGTGGTGAGTGATATCATGGACGGCTTCACCATGGTATCATGTATCGATGCTAGATTTATCATTTCTTTCCACTGCAATTGAACTCTGAACTACTTTATGACTTGAATTCAGTTTTTAATAAATAATTTGGGACCTCTATAATATTTCACCTGGATTGTTGTAATCTCTGAGCTCATCTTCGTACGAGTATTGTATGCTTGTTTTGATCAGAAATACGTGGTTGTATCGGGTGAAACCCGACAGACTACTATTTTGATCTGATTTAAGTGTCTATTCGCATTTGAGCCAATGTTTAGCACACTTTAGTCAGGTTAATTTCGGTGGTTCTGCCACAGAGCGACCATCGTACTTTTTGTTGTTGGCCAGCCTCAGCGAGGCCGGCAGTCAATGACTCTGAGGCAGGGAGTGAAGGCGGAGAAACCGTCAATCGTCGTGTCGTCATCGTCATCGAGGTTGTACATGACGGGTGGAGCCCTGGGGCATCCACCGTTATTGCACCTAGGAAGGACCTACGCGTCTTCACAGGTGCCATACATGCGGTTGTAGTCGGTGTGGTGATGCATCTAATCTTCATGCCATCGCCGGTCTTCTCATTCCATGTCGCGACCATATCCAGGAGTGGCATAGTCGCAGTCGTACTCAGCATGGTGGCAAAGCTTGGCCTCTTCACGCTCCTGGTGGCGGTTGTTGAGGTCGGACCGGAGGTCACGGCGGTCGCGCAATTCTTCACAAAGGTTACATTGCTAACCTTGTCTGCCGCGGTCCTCGCCATCACCTCTCGTGTCGCGGCGGTGGTTGTCGTGGTTGTCACGTTGACGGGCATCGTTGGCGGGTGGGTTGGCGGGTTGCTCCACCTCTTCTTCGCGGACGGGCTCCAGTCGACCTCCTACGCGGTTGACGTGGTTGCCTCGGTGGTGGCTGCATCTGCTGTGCCCGGATCAACTTTGGGTGTGCCGGGTAGCTATGGACTGGGAGTATGCAGATTGGTTGTGGACCCGCTCTTCGATCTGGATGTTGGCGACACGGATACGCGCCTGATCCGCTGGAGTGGCTCCGAATCTGGAAGGTTTTTCAGGTCAGCGAAGGCATCCCCCAGGTTAGCCTGGGGTGTGGTGAAGATGTTGTAGCCGGCCTCCTCGAGGTGGGCTTGTATATTCCAGGCACGCGCAGGGCGCCTATGTCTGCCCCGAGCACCATCCTGGTTGTCATTGTTGCCATCGTTGCGTGGTGGTTGGCGCTTATCGTTTGCTACCTCCGTGTTAGCAGCAGGTTGTTGCTGGACGTTGGTTTGCTCTTGTTGGTGCCGTCTTGAACGCTCCTGCTTTCTGGCGTTGTGACTTGCTTCAGGAGAAGAGGTTTCACCATCCTGTTGACGCCAGATTTCATCACTAGTAAAATCGGCACCAAGAAGAGAGGGAATCAGAGAAGCACAGTTGGGAATCGGTCGAATGGTGCTACAGTGCGAGATCGGCCGATGACTTCTGTCTCACTTCGGGTCGAACGTGCTGGAGTCCTAATCGGTTGCCTTTCGCCGATAAGGAATCGGCCGATTAGGAGGATGGGTTAGTTGGGCCTGTATGGGCTTGGAAAGGAATAAAAGGATGAGGGGGAGATTAGCCCATGAAGCATGGAGTAACCAACCTAGCACGAATCGTGCTTGTAGATATTCGTTTTCTGTTTGAATTAGGGATAGAATTTTAGTCGGTTAAGAAGTTATCTGTGCGGGGCTATAAATAGCTACCTTTGTAAATCTGTAATCATCAACAAATCAATACAACATACTACTTTTTCCTCGTACTTACTTTCAAGCAGACGATTTCATCAACACTTTTCTCTTTTTCACGAGTTCGTGTGGGTTGGCAGGGCTGCATCAGCTTGATCTCCGGCCGATTCTGTAAGTTCCGCTTATCGAGTAACATCTAAGCTTTAACTTCGGGCGTATCGCTGTTGTTTCGTTTAGATTTATTCACTAGTTATCGATATTTTCTAGAATTATAGGTTTTTCCTGTCTTTCTAGTTTTATCACCAGTTATCCAGCTAGGAATCGGTAGTTTCGGCTCTCTTTATGTTCTAAATTCATCTATTGCCGATTAGATCTATTCCTAGTGTTGTTATCATAGCTTTGCGTCGATTACTCCAGCAGTTTTCTGTCTACAAGGCTACAGTGATCGGTTGTCTCATAGCCGATTTCTTTATTAAAGCAAATCGGCTGATTCGCTGATAAGCTTTCTCGAGATCGGAAACTTAGCCGATCGTGATTTCTGAACCTGACACGTATTCTTCCTTTCCAATCAACAGGTCAGATTGGCTGGCACGCCGCGCGAACCGCACCAAGGCAATCACCCAAACAGGAGTTAAGCAGATTCTCCCGGGTCGTGTGTCGGACGCTGGAATTCGGTTGACCGATTTCTAGCACCAACACACTTTTGGCACGCCTGGTGGGACCAATACAACCGCCATCATGTCAAAAGCTGCTGAAGTCTCCGAAGATAACGTCATCGAGGTGACGGAAGCAGATCTGAAGGACGACCAGAAGAAAGAACTGGACAAGTATACGGCACAGTTCCGGAAAGCTTGCCTACAGTCTTTCAGTCGCTCCAGAAGCGGGGAGACTATCAAGAAGACTCCGTTCCCTGCTCCCCGCCAGATCACGATTTCTGAGGACTCGGACAAAATGGCCGATATGATTCAACAGTCCATTTATCACGCCTTCGTTGATCAGTCCCCAGTACTTTCAAATATGGTGCACAACGCCGTTGTCAAATCCTTCGCTGGTGGGATACCTCAAGGATACAGGGGACCGACATATTTTCAGCTGATCCCACCAAACCAGAATTATTCGAATTCGGTTTCACAGCCGATCCATTTTTTGTCGGGGGTTCAGGTGCTTCCTCGTCATCAGCTCCTATGGGGTATAACTCCATCCAACTGTCTTCTGCACCGTTCCCTCCAGTTAGCCCATCACCCTGGGGGGCACCTTCAGCCACGGTCGGTCAGAATCAATCGGCCAGTCAAGGAAGCCCTCCATTCCAGGCATCTTTTCAGGCGGCCACTCGGCCGACTATACCGCCATACCAGCCTGTCGCTCCGGAGGTCAACAAGACAGCAGAGCTCATGCTATATGATGAAACGAGTGGCTCATTCAAAAAGCCGATATTCAATGCACAACCGGCTTTCAATCAGATGCCACCTGCTTTCACTCAGCCTTAGATTATTCCGCCTCCGGTTTACCAACACGTGCCGATACCTCAGCCAACAAATCACCAGCAACAGCCAGATTGGTCTGCACATATTGCGGAGGTGATGCAAGAACAATTCGGCTTAAAGCCAAAAGTACAAACTTACACCTACAGAACACCATACCCATCTACATATGACCTATTGCCGTTTCCCCATCGGTATAAAGTTCCTGACTTCACTAAGTTTTCGGGGATGGATGACACTTCGACCGTAGAGCATGTGAACAGATTCATCATCCAATGCGGGGAGGCAGCTACGCAGGATGCCCTACGGGTACGGTTGTTCTCTTCATCTCTGTCTGGTTCGGCCTTTCAATGGTTCACGACATTGCCGCCAAACTCGATTATCACATGCGCCGATTTAGAAAGACAGTTCCACAAATACTTCTACGCCGGGGTGCATGAGATGAAGCTGTCCGATTTAACCAGCCTCAGGCAAAGAAGTGATGAGCCGATATCCTCGTATGTACAGAGGTTTCGGGAAATCAGGAACAAGTGCTATTCCCTGGCTCTAAACGACGCACAGTTGGCCGATATAGCTTTTCAAGGCCTTCTGCCCCACATCAAAGAAAAATACGCCTCACAGGAGTTCGAAAGTTTGAGCCAGATTGTCCACCGATTGTCTGGACAGGAAGTACGTTCCTTCGATCCACGAAGGAATTTCCAGAAGAAAGTGGCGTTCCTGGAAGAGTTAGAGGATGAGGAAGACGTTGAAGTCGAACTTGCGGAGTGGATCAAGGGAAAGAAGCCGATATCATGCCCATTCGGCAAAAAGGAGCCGGAAGTGTTCGGTTTTGACACGACGAAGGCCGATACAATATTCGACCTTCTCCTCCAGGAAGGACAGATTAAACTCTCGCCATACCATACAATACCTTCTGCTGAACAACTAAAAAAGATGAAATACTGCAAGTGGCACAATGCCACATCCCATGATACTAATGAGTGCAATATCTTCAGGCAGCAGATACAGTCCGCCATTGAGCAGGGCAGACTTAAATTTGAAGTGCCGACAAAATTGGCCAAGCCAATGAAGATCGACCAGCACCCTTTCCCCACCAACATGGTTGATACGGGAAAGAATTCACTCCAAACAAAAGTGCTGACGTCTGAATCGGCTAAAAAGAGTGGCGCCGTTGACCCTAGAAATCAAGCTGCGCCTGAAGATGTCAAGGGGAAGCGGCGGATGGAGGATGACGATGGCGAATCGGAAGACCCACGCATTACTTCCCAGTTCTTGCTCCAGAAGTATCAACGTCAGCATGAACGCTCAAGGTCCCGGGAAGAAGCAATGCGACGGCACGAAGATCACTGGAGGTGCCCTTTCTTCATCCACTGTTGGGAAAACAACCTCAGGCTACCTTCGGCTGATAATTGCCCAGAATGCAACGGTCCATATCGTGGCAATTGGTCGTTCAACAGGTCTCGCTCCAGAGACGGAAGGCCAGAACCGATCAGCAGGAATTGGCGCAATCAAGATGACCAGCGCCCTTCCGTGCGTGATCGGCTGGGGGGCAGAAGTGACCGATATGATCGGTCGGAAGATAGACGCCATGACAGGCAGGGGGGCAGGACTGATCGGCATGACTGGGTAGAAAACAAGGCCAATGTTCACAGCCGGCTCGAAGAGATGGCCGATGCTAGGGTGACAGACGAAAACCCGTTAGGACGCGAACCGGAGTGGGAACGCGCCAAATCAGGGGGTAGACCAATAAACCCCAGGTGGTGTCCCGACGGATTGACCAAGTCACAAAAACGAAGAATCCAACGTCTCCGCCAATGGGAACAGCAAGAAGAGGAACAACAGAGCACGTCAGACACGAAGGAAGGAAAGCCTCGGGTGTGGCCCCCCAAAAGAAACGATAAAGGAGATGACGGATCAGTGGGTGATGAATCGGCAGCCGAGATCGGCATGGTTTTCATACTGCAGATGGAATTCATGACTCCCACCGATCAACAGGATGTATCGGCAATAGAAGACCAGACGGCACAGTTTGCTTTGGAGCCAATGATGGCCACGTTCGAGAAGCCCGAAGACGACGAACGACAACACATGAAGGCACTATTCCTTAAAGGGCATGTTGACGGCCGCCCCCTCACTAGACTGATGGTAGACGGAGGAGCTGCAGTCAACATCATGCCATACGCCGTGCTCCGGAAGCTTGGAAAAAGCGACGACGACTTGACCAAGACGGACATGATGCTCAAGGACTTCGAGGGCAACGTGTCAAACGCTCGCGGCGCTCTCTGCGTTGACCTCACCATCGGCAGTAAGACCCTTCCTACCACCTTTTTTATTATTAATGGCAAGGGATCCTACAACATGCTACTCGGCCAGGACTGGATACACGCAAATTGCTGTATCCCGTCAACAATGCATCAATGTCTCGTACAATGGGTCGGTGATAACATCGAGGTGGTCAAAGCCGATTCCGCATACAGCATTGTGACAGACGACACGCAGCAGTGGAGCTGCGAAACCGTCAGGTGCATATCCGGCAGAGTATGGGAGACCGATTTCCTGAAGGTCACCGATTTTGGCCTACAGCCGATCCGAGCAGGCGGCTCCGAAGACTCAGAATAGATGGATCAGTTCGCCCGAGAAGATGGGAAGCTAGGGCACGGGTTCACGTCGGCCGATTCATTAGAGATGATAGACTTAGACGATGGTACCAAACCAAGGCCGACTTATATTAGTGCAAATTTAGACCCAGAGTACAAATGTAAATTAACAAATTTGTTAGAGATGGGAAGCTAGGGCACGGGTTCACGTCGGCCGATTCATTAGAGATGATAGACTTAGGCGATGGTACCAAACCAAGGCCGACTTATATTAGTGCAAATTTAGACCCAGAGTACAATGGGTCGGTGATAACATCGAGGTGGTCAAAGCCGATTCCGCATACAGCATCGCGACAGCCGACACGCAGCAGTGGAGCTGCGAAACCGTCAGGTGCATATCCGGCAGAGTATGGGAGACCGATTTCTTGAAGGTCACCGATTTTGGCCTACAGCCGATCCGAGCAGGCGGCTCCGAAGACTCAGAATAGATGGATCAGTTCGCCCGAGAAGATGGGAAGCTAGGGCACGGGTTCACGTCGGCCGATTCATTAGAGATGATAGACTTAGGCGATGGTACCAAACCAAGGCCGACTTATATTAGTGCAAATTTAGACCCAGAGTACAAATGTAAATTAACAAATTTGTTAAAGGAATTTAAGGATTGTTTTGCTTGGGAGTATCATGAGATGCCCGGTTTAGACCGATCTATTGTTGAACATCGGCTACCCATAAAACCAGGGTATCGGCCGTACCAACAGCCCGCACGGCGCTGCAATCCTAAGATTCTACCAGACATAAAAGCCGAAATAACTCGGCTAATCGAAGCAAAATTTATTCGGCAATGCCGTTATGCCGAGTGGATCTCCAACATTGTACCGGTATACAAGAAGAATGGAAAGCTACGCGTTTGCGTTGATTTCAGGAATCTTAATCAGGCCACACCGATGGATGGTTACCCCATGCCAACGGCCGATGTACTGATCGACGCTGCCGCAGGGCACAAGATTATTAGCTTCATGGACGGAAACGCTAGGTACAATCAAATACTTATGGCCGAAGAGGATATACCCAAAATGGCCTTCAGATGTCCAGGCCACCTTGGCTTGTTCGAGTGGATGGTGATGACGTTTGGCTTGAAGAACGCTGGCGCTACGTATCAGAGAGCCATGAATTACATATTTCACAAGCTCATTGGCATTCTGGTGGAGATCTACATCGATGACGTCGTAGTCAAGTCCAAAGGACATGAAGAGCATCTGGCTGTTTTGTGAAAAGTGCTAGAGTGCACCAAGAAACATGGGCTTAAAATGAACCCCAATAAATGTGCTTTCGGCGTGTCCGCCGGACAGTTCTTAGGATTCATGGTGCACGAACGAGGGATTGAAATCAATCGGAAGACCATAGTGGCCATCAACAAAGTCGTGGCCCCGCAAAACAAAACCGAATTGCAGTCTTTAATCGGCAAGGTGAATTTCATCAGAAGATTCATATCTAATCTATCTGGGCGGATTCAGGCATTCACGCCACTGTTGAAGTTAAAGCCTGACCAGGAATTTATATGGGGGGAGGAGCAGCGCAAAGCATTGGAAAATATCAAGCAATACTTGGTCTCACCACCGGTATTGGTCCCTCCTCAGACTGGTAAGCCGTTCAAGCTATACTTATCAGCCGATGAAAAAGCTATTGGGTCGGCTCTAGTCTAGGAGTTCGAAGGCAAGGAACGGGTAATTTATTATGTCAGTAGAAGACTTCTGGACGCTGAAACAAGATATCCTCCAGTGGAGCGATTGTGCCTATGTCTTTACTTCTCATGCACTAAACTCAGGCACTATTTACTGTCGGCAGAATGCGTGGTCGTATGCAAAGAAGATGTAGTGAAATACATGCTATCACTACCGATCTTGAAAGGACGAATCGGCAAATGGATCTTAGCATTGTCGGAGTTTGACCTTCGGTATGAATCGGCAAAAGCCGTCAAGGGTCAGGTCATGGCCGATTTCGTCGCCCAACACTGCGGACCAGAGATTGCCCTCGTAGAGCCGGCACCTTGGACTTTATATTTTGATGGGTCATCATGTGGGGTCGGATCAGGAATCGGCATCGTTCTCATATCGCCTCGGGGGGCAAGCTATGATTTTTCTTTGCCGATAGAAGCTACCGCTACTAACAATCAAGCAGAATACTGAGCTGTATTAAAGGGCCTACAACTATTAAGAGAGATCAAGGCCGAGTCCGTTGAAGTCTACGGGGACTCCATGCTTATAGTGGACCAGCTGACCGGAAGATCCGAATGCAAGGACGACGTGTTAAGAATTTATTACGAAGATTGTTTGCAGCTCTTAAAAGAATTTAGATCGGCAGTAATCGAGCACATCCCAAGGGATCACAACGAGGATGCCAACAAGCTCGCCCAGCACGCATCTGGATATTGGCCAATTCTAGGCACTATGGCTCTAGAACTTGCGGCCGATGACTGGCGAAAAGAAATTGCCGACTACCTGAAAGATCCGTCTAAAAAGGTGGAACGACGAGTACGTTTTCATGCTACCAAATACGTACTGCTCGAAGACGACCTATTCTACCGAACGATCGACGGTGTTCTACTCAAATGCCTTGGAACAGAGGAAGCCAAGACTCTAATGGGAGAAATCCATGAAGGGGTATGTGGAGCACACCAATCGGCCCATAAGATGAAGTGGATGATCAGGATTAATGGGTACTACTGGCCAACTATCCTCGAAGACTGTTTCAAATATTATAAAGGGTGCCAGGATTGTCAAAAGTTCGGGAATGTCCAGCGTGCGCCTGCATCGGCTATGAATCCCATTATCAAGCCATGGCCGTTCAGGGGATGGGGAATAGACCTTATCGGCCAAATTTACCCACCATCAAGCAAAGGGCACAAATTTATTCTGGTGGCTACTCATTACTTTACCAAATGGGTAGAGGCAATTCCGTTAAAAGTCGTGACATCAGCTATCATGGCCGACTTCGTAAGGGATCACATCGTCTACCGATTCGGCATCCCTCAGACTATAACAACCGATCAGGGAACAATGTTCACATCGGGGGAATTTGAGGGATTTACAACCGATATGGGAATCAAATTGTTAAATTCTTCTCCGTATTACGCCCAAGCCAATGGTCAGGCAGAATCCTCCAACAAAGGGATAATCAAGTTGATTAAAAGGAAAATCGAGGAACAGCCAAAGAAGTGGCACCTATGTTTGACTGAGGCCCTATGGGCGTACAGGATGGCTTGTCATGGGGCTACCAAGTTATCTCCCTATCAGTTGGTGTACGGTCACGATGTAGTACTACCATGGGAATCGAGGGCGGGATCGAGGCGTATTTCGCTCCAGGACCAGTTAACGGCCGATGACTACTCGTCACTTATGAAAAGGGAACTTGATGATTTGGCTGGCCAACGATTGAGAGCTCTGATAAGTATTGAAGAAAACAAAAGGAAAGTAGCCAGGTGGTACGATAAGAAGGTCAAAGTCAAACAATTCTCCCCTGGGGACTTAGTATGGAAGTTAGTATTGCCGATTGGGTCAAAAGATCCTAAATTCGGAAAATGGTCCCCTACATGGGAAGGGCCGTATAAAATCGGCAGATGTGCTCCAGGGAATGCTTACATTTTGGAAACAATAGAGGGAGAAGAATTTATTAGAGCTCTGAACGGAAGGTACTTAAAAAGATACTACCCCAGTATATGGGTCGGAGCATAAGGAATTAACCGTAACACGATCACACATAGCCGATACAAAACGGTTCAAACACATAATCGTCCAAATCGGCCGATTGTATTCATTCGGTACGGGCGATGGGTTACACGGCCGACAAAACACTAGTCGCCCTTAGAACAAAAAATACAAATAACTAATTATTCTTCTTCTTGCGCTCCGTCCCAGTCCGGTCCAACTCGTTCATGATGTGGAGGTATTCTTCTTCTATTTCTTTCATTGAAGCCTCCGCTTCAACTTGACGAGGGAGAGGATGACTCTGATCCATGGGCGGGTGTGAAGTTCCTGCCGCCGCATCTTCAAGAACGACTCGCTGAGGAAGCGGATGGCTCCTGTCGGTTGAAGATTGCCGGCTACCATTACTCTCCAAAAACTCCAAGACCACACGAGCCTCCGCGGTAACGTGGTCTCGAAGTTTGTCATGATGGGCCCTGATCAGCTCTTTATCCTCTGACGACAACAGGTCCTCAGAATGTATGAGCTCAATGGCGCGTATGAGCTCAGGGCTAAGACGTTGAGGCTGAAACAAAGAAAGATTAAAAAGGAGGCATCCTCTTCCTAAGATCTAAAAGGAGAAAGGGGAGTCAAAGCCAAGTTTTCACCTGGTTGACAGAGGAGGAAGAAGTCGACGAAGACATGACGGAAAGCCACGCCGACGAGAGGAGTAAGAGAGTAGAACCGAAAGCCAAACTGGTACTATCGGGAGGAAGTGCCTAGGCCGGTACTTATAGGAAAAAGAGGCATGGAAATTTGGTAAGGATACGTCCCATCGGAAATAAGAAAGGCAATAAATAGAAAGGGCGTCGCGAAGGACGGTCAAAGCAGATAGTAAATGTTCATACAAAACAGTCAGTGTTTTACAGGTTACCCAGAAGGGTATCGATAGCCGTGATTGCCCGGCGCCGGATCTGATCGGCAGAGTCCAGGACCCGTTGGTCGTCATCCGCTGATCCGGGGACTTCTGATGCGCTGCGGTGGAGTTTCAGGGCCTCGTGGGCCAGGTGCTGCCTCTCCCGCTTCAAATTGGCAATGACAGACGGGAGTTCTTGGAGCCTTTTCTCTTCGGCACTGATTGCCTTGGTCACTTGCTCCATCTCCTTGGCGAGCTCCGCCCTCCGACGCTTGAGGCGGTCTATCTCGCCGATGATCCCCGGGCGGGAGTCCTCCAGAAAATGGATACGCCGATGCGCCTCTTGAGCTTGACGCTTGAACGCATCCTCCTCTTCACGAGTCTTGGCCAGCTTGGCGCGATCGGCCATGTGACGAAGGGCTCTGAAGACCGGGATCCTCATAGACTCAATGAAGGCCGCCGGCGCCAGGGCCTCCTCCGCCTCTTCTGGTACTCGTCCGCTGACGTCACTGAAGAGCTGCCGAATCGGTGAAGCATCTTCTACTAATCGGCCAATGTCCCCTTGAAGGAGGGATCGGATACTAGCAAGTTTGGCTCGGACGTCATCAGGAATGGAACTCAAGGCAACTTGGCGGGAAGCGACTTCTTCATCGTCGGAGAGGGCAACCGCAAAAGAGAAAAGGCTGTTGTCGGGGGTGTCTTGTTCCTGGAAATAATAAAAAGGGAAAATAAATCGGCTGGGAGTGGAAGCAAATCAGTTGAGTAAAGCCGGAGTATAACTTACCACTTTGAAATGAATTTGTTCATGTTGCAATTGGGAAGCCGTCACGCCTTGCTTAGGGGCTTGCGCCATGGGTTCATCAAAAGAAGAAGACTCCACAACGATCGGCGCGGTGCTTGGATCAGCTCCCTGAGAAAAGACCGGTGGTTGAGGAGCGCTTGGTGTGCCGATGGCCTATGTCAGAGAATTGAATAAGTACATTATGCCAATACAAAGGAAAATTGGTGAAATAGTACTATACCTCAATGGATGGAAGCGGGGGCGCGTCGATGGCCAATTGGGCTACTGCCGATTGTTGGGTGTCCATGGGAGTGCTCTGCGCAGTCTAAGTTAACAAGAGTTAATATTAGAACAACAATCGGGAGGAATGAAACTTGGGATTACCTGAATGGCCTCTAACAGCAGTGACGCGGCGGCTGCCCCAGCTTGAGCGACGACTTGGGTATCGGCATCTTTAATGGCTTGAGAGGGGGGTGCAGCTGGAGTCTCTGCCGATACGAGCACAGGAGGATCCGCCGATTCTATACGGGCTCGGACTCGGCGAATGGTCTTCTTGGCAATCCTCTTCTGAACTTGTTTTGATCGGCCAGCAATCACGTCCACGGACGGAGCATCATAGCCGATGAGAGGGTAAGAGGTGTATGGATGATGACTGTCTATTAGCCGTCCGCTCCGGCTGTGTGTTGGAGGTGTACGATTCTCGGCCTGAAGAAATAGTAAAATCATTAGAGCTCAGTCACGTTAAGGGGAATAAAAATCGGCTAAGGAAAGTACCTCGGCGTTCGGGTCGATGTTGGCTGGGTCCAGGAGGTTGCAGTATGCCGATGCCGAATTGCAGAAGAGAAATTGCTTCCAATCGGCCCACCAGAGTTTGAAAGGCTGGACAGCAAAGGGAGCTGCTATCCAGTTGCTCAGGTCAATGGTGCTGGAGTCCGGAATTCGGTCTCGTATCCGACTGTAATCCGGAACGGATGTGAGCTCGTCTCTGAATTTGATTCGGCCAGCAAAATACACTTGAATCGGTAGCTGACCCATGCCGAATTGACGTGCTGCAACAAAAGGGTTGTAGAACTCATACGTGGGGGCATCTTTCCCCGAGAAGAAGTTGGCTGGCAAGATTCCTGGCTTGATTAACTCTTCGTTGAGCTCTTCGTCAAAACGGCCAGTGGTCGAATCAAAGCAAGTTGGGAGTTCAAAGACCGGGTCGTCCCGCCGATAAGGAAACCAAATGGCTGCATCTTCATTAAAGCCATTATAGAAGCATCGGAAGTACTCGGCCACCTTTGTAGCAGAATATGTGCAACCTGGAAAGACTGAGGCCGCTTCACCAAAGGACATGCATCGGCGACGTTCGGTAGGGTCTTCCGCTGATTCGATGTTGGGGAACATCATATGGTCCACTCTCTACTGAGTGATCTCACTCATGTAAAGGTTCAGCCACAAGTTGATGAACCACCAGGGTCCGCCTGGATTGCCGATCGGCTCTCCCTTGGATAGTCTGATGCCGATTTGATGGAGCATGTGGTACGCGGCCCCTAGCAGATGTTTCCCAAGAGGGACATGGTTTCCTCTGGACAGTGCTTCAGCTAAGGCCTGGGTATTGGTTGACGGGCCGGCGGCTCTTTCGCAAAAGAAATGTTTTTCTAACCACATCATCAAGAAGGCCGTATGCTCCCTATTCTCAACAGACCCGGTTCTTTTATTACTTCTGATGAATCCCTTCCACCCGTCGATTCCTCTTGTGTCCAGCCGATGTGACGTTGCGGCTAGAAGGTGGAAGGGTGTGTCCGGGGAAGAAATGTCAAGGCCGGTCAACAGAACCACATCGGCCAGTGTTGGGGTCATAGGTCCGTGCCCAAATAAGAAAGCATTAAGTGCATCAGACCAAAAGTAAGAAGCCGCTATTACCAACGGCTCATTTTTCTCCATCTGGGACAAGGATAGGTTGATGCACTGGCCAATTTTGAGCTCCTCCCATGAGACGCTCTTCGACGCGGCTACCCGTTGGTACCACTCCCTCCAACCTGGGGTTTCATTCGGCCAGGACCTAAAAGTACCCAACCATTGATCTAAGTCCATGTCGGACAGTTTGAAGGGTATCCTGTGGGTTTCCAAATTGATAAGCTCTATTGGATCTGGGTTCCCCATAGGCCCGAGACAAACAAGGCCGGGATTTCCCGTAAGGTGAATGGTAATGCGATGCCTAACTGCCTAAAACAGGAAAAGGGGGGTGTGAAAAAGTAAGAAACAGATCTAAAGTAAATGCATTGCCGATAGAAGAAGGATTCGGTATTTACCTCTGGGATGAAGTTCTGTGTGGTCGGCGTGGTCGCTGGTGCAGATGCGGATGATGAGGCTGTGATGGGGATTGCCATTGGGATCTCCGATGAAGCTCCTTCTTCTGTGGATGGAGCAACGGCCGTCGCCACTACCGCCAAAGGCACCACTTCCGGAACGTCGCGCGCTGGAGAGCTGCCGGAGGGAGCCGCCATTGGGGAAGAAGGGGAGAAGTAACAGGAGGTTGGCGCTAGAAAGCTTCGGCGGCAAGGGAAGGATGCTGAAGAAAGAAGAGGGCGCGCGCGCTGGAAAACAGAGACGTGAGCTTGAAGAAGAAGTGCGGGGTGAAGCGCTATTTAAAGGATGCCTGAAGGAGGGTAAAAACGGAATTTTCACCGCGCCGGCGTTTCGAGTTTTTCGGGAGTAGTGGCTGTCGTGGGCGCCCGTTTCGAAAAGATTGCAATCATCAGCTGGAAGACCGCGAAACGGAAGGATATTTTCATTGCGGCCGTTTCGGAGGGGAGGTTATAAAGAATTTTGAAGTAAAAGACTATGTTTTACTCCGAAACTGGGGGGCATGTGTTGACGCCAGATTTCGTCACTAGTAAAATCGGCGCCAAGAAGAGAGGGAATCAGAGAAGCACAGTTGGGAATCGGTCGAATGGTGCTACAGTGCGAGATCGGCCGATGACTTCTGTCTCGCTTCGGGTCGAACGTGCCGGAGTCCTAATCGGTTGCCTTTCGCCGATAAGGAATCGGCCGATTAGGAGGATGGGTTAGTTGGGCCTGTATGGGCTTGGAAAGGAATAAAAGGATGACGGGGAGATCAGCCCATGAAGCGTGGAGTAACCAACCTAGCACGAATCGTGCTTGTAGATATTCGTTTTCTGTTTGAATTAGGGATAGAATTTTAGTCGGTTAAGAAGTTATCTGTGCGGGGCTATAAATAGCTACCTTTGTAAATCTGTAATCATCAACAAATCAATACAACATACTACTTTTTCCTCGTACTTACTTTCAAGCAGACGATTTCGTCAACACTTTTCTCTTTTTTACGAGTTCGTGCGGGTTGGCAGGGCTACATCAGCTTGATCTCCGGCCAATTCTGTAAGTTCCGCTTATCGAGTAACATCTAAGCTTTAACTTCGGG
This sequence comes from Setaria italica, assembly GCF_000263155.2. NCBI lineage: Eukaryota > Viridiplantae > Streptophyta > Magnoliopsida > Poales > Poaceae > Setaria > Setaria italica. The sequence continues at coordinate 15,779,729 of NC_028453.1, forward strand.
CGTATCGCTGTTGTTTTGTTTAGATTTATTCACTAGTTATCGATATTTTCTAGAATTATAGGTTTTTCCTGTCTTTCTAGTTTTATCACTAGTTATCCAGCTAGGAATCGGTAGTTTCGGCTCTCTTTATGTTCTGTTATTAAATTCATCTATTGCCGATTAGATCTATTCCTAGTGTTGTTATCATAGCTTTGCATCGATTACTCCAGTAGTTTTCTGTCTACAAGGCTACAGTGATCGGTTGTCTCATAGCCGATTTCTTTATTAAAGCAAATCGGTTGATTCGCTGATAAGCTTTCTCGAGATCGGAAACTTAGCCGATCGTGATTTCTGAACCTGACACGTATTCTTCCTTTCCAATCAACAGGTCAGATTGGCTGGCACGCCGCGCGAACCGCACCAGGGCAATCACCCGAACAGGAGTTAAGCAGATTCTCCCGGGTCGTGTGTCGGACGCTGGAATTTGGTTGACCGATTTCTAGCGCCAACACATCCCTAGGTGGATCGTCGGTGAAGACCATGAAGGCTTCGTGATCTAGCGTGGAGGATTTGCTTTCGTCATTGGTTCCATAGGGATTTGGAGTCAGGACAATGCGGGGGACCTAGAACTCACCACAATCCGAAAACTAGGCGGGTTCAGGTGGGCCTTTAGATTCAATCTGAAGGAATGTGGCAACCGAGTTTCTTGGACCAAAGGGGGCGAGGGAAGGACCCTGCACCAACCTTGTTGAGCGTAGCGCCACCTTGGAGAGATCTATGCACTCAGCAATTGTGTTGTTGATGCGATCTAGCCCCGTGATCAGGTCAGAGGGCGTGGGTGGGCGGGTTGCAACAAGGATGTTCGAAATTCTCTTAGAGAGAGAGATGACTGACCTGCTGGGCAAGTAGCATGATGATCCTTGGGTGAAGACCTTGCTCTATCGAAGTAGATCTGACGGATGCTAAGTTTGCGACGGATGCCAAGTCGACAAAAGACGCGGTGGAGTCAAAGTCCACCGGCATGCTCCCAAAGCGAAGCTGGATCGGGTTGGCGAGAAAGTCCTTCATGCTCTCGGGGAAGACAGTGCTGGGATGGGACGCCATTGAGCCCGTCGGGGAGGATCTCAGAAACACTCCTACCTAGCATGCCAATTGTCGGATTTAGTAGCCTAGCAGTCCACCAGGGGGTTACCCAAGTGGTTGATTTGTAGGTGGAGGGGATTGCGAAACCAAGAACTCGAAGGTGATCATGAGAACACAAGGGACACATGGGTTTTAGATAGGTTTGGGCCTCTGGAGAGTAATACCCTATGTCCTGTATGCTGGTGGCTTGTATTGCTTGAAAGTTGAGATGTGTTGGGATTCAATTCGATTGCCCTCGGGAGGCTTCCTTGGCCACCTTATATAGGCTGATGACCTAGGGTTACAAGTCAGTTTGAATCTAATCTACTTGGTTCTTATTTTGAAGGTAATCTGAGTCGGATTACATTACGTATCCCACAATATCCGGGATGATTTGAATCGCCCGGATTCCTTGACGTGTTCTTCAAGTATCTTCATGTCCTCAGCCTGCACGTTCTGGTGGATCGGGCCTACTTGTCAGGACCAGCTAGTATCCTGGTCGGTGGGGACCCATGGGGTACCCATATCCCTCACAACCCCCAAAAGATCCTACTCTCTTGGTTGGAGGTGCTGGGATCTAGATGCGGGAGATAGCAAGCGGCTAGTATTTGGATTACGAGTTGATAGACTCGAATATTGGGTGGAAGGAAAAGTGATGCTACATTGGCAACCATGATTCGGAACTACCCAAGCTGATGAGGCATTGCCCCTCATGGAACAACAGCTGCCTTGATGAACCAAAACATGGAGATTGCCTCCCAACTACCCGAGCTGATGGGTAGAATAGCGCAGTTGAAACAGGAGGGCCTTACTGGAATTGGAGTGGCGTTCAGCTTTATGAAGCAACATATCCAGCCCCTGCAGCAAAGGTGCCATTATGGCTATCAATACACCGGCCTGGACGATTCCTCCAGATTCACTTCTAAAGAAATCAACACGGATGAAGTCATGGCTAGGCTCAAGCGAATGTTCAAAAATGTGGGCAAGATTCCCACTATTGTGCGGGAATTCAGTGCCGCCAACCTGCCAAAGCCTGTAAGTACCCATGGCCATAGCCCCCGAGTACTTATTTCAAGTTGTTGGGTTTCCTAACTTGTGTTTCTTTGTAGGAAGATGTTGATTTGTATTTCTCTCCTCCTCCTCCTAGATCTGAAGAAGTTTGTGAAGTTGCTAATGATCATGAAGCTGTGATTCCTCCAGTATCGAAGAAGAAGAGAACCGTTATTGCAAAACGGGTCGTGAAGGAGTCTGTCACCATAGAAGATGTGCCTCCCATGGTAATTACTTACGTGGAAGGAAAAGACCCTGAGGATCGTGTACTCCCGATAGGCATTTCCAATATTACCACCATGTATACTCAAGATGACATTGGTGGTTTACAGGTACTCGACGAGGTGACCGAAGTGGAGAAGGCGGTTGCTGTGGCCGCTTAAAACAAGTCTCTGATCACCGAGGAGTTGATTGAAATTGAGGATGATCTAGAGCCTCAATATGCCATTCAGGTTGATCCCCAGGTGGTGAACCCCACTAGCGCAAACACAACTCAAGCAGTAGAGGCGAAGCTCAAAGCTGGCCAAGATCCCATTGTGGACGTGTAGGCCATGCCGAAAGCACTATCTTCAACTGTCAAGCCACTGCCACTATTTGGTGAACCCACCCTACGGCTGAGGAGGTCTTCAAAGTAATATTTATGCTCCTTTCGAATACTAATTGTAACTCAAAATGGACTTGTTGGGTCACTAAATCTTTGTCTTATGCAGGAAATCCTCTGATATGGACCTTGGAAGGCCTGGCTCAAGGTTCATGACCGATGGTGATGGCCTGTCAGCCTAGGACAGTGCCCTGGCCCAAGCAAGTCCACAGCCGGAGGAATGCCCTACAATGATGAGTAGTCCAGGTGCCGTTTTCTTTGTAGCAACGTTGATGCGAGAAGTTATTTCGTCTTTGACTAATGTTGTGTTGCCAACCCCTGAGCAACCGGTACCCAAGGAGATGGTGGCTGCCGTGGACATGGTGACTGCTTCTGCAACCCTCAAGCAACCAATTGTGGGTGCAGCAACGACTACCTCTGGCATCGTGGCTGCAGATATGGCCCCCGAGCTAGAGATAGAAGTCGAGGTGGCGACAGCCCTCGGGGCCATGGCCATTGATTCATCCTCCGAGCCTGGGACATTTGGTGGTCTTGCCGTGGTTCCACATGCGACTGCGGGTTCTGAAACTGGTAGCGCTAGGAAGATAACTCTGGAGGATATCCAATTGATCAATGATCTGCTGCTGAACCTAGAAATGATAGCTTCTATCATTGAGATGCACCATTGTCTTGGCAATTATGCAGACGTGTGTTGAAATTGTTTTGCTCTGTTGGCATAATGACTGGTACCCATGTATTAACACGAGTACTAATTTTTGAATTCTAGGACTTGATCAATCTCTCCCGTCATAAGTCGGAGATGCTTGAGGGGTATGGTGATACCGTACTTCATGCTGAAGCACTGGAGAAAGAGCTTGCCAAAGAAAAACTGTACATCTCCCGCTTGATGATGAACACGATAGCTCGACGGTGGCCTTCCAGAACTGGATTCAATACCTGGAGGATGAGAAGGATCGCCTTGTTACTCGCAATAAGTCTCTCAAAAAAAATTGAAGGTAGGCTCTTCTCTGATGTTCGTCGACTACTGATCATATGTCAATTCTTATTAACCCCATGCTGATGTTGCATAGAATATAAGAAATTGGAACCAGAGCTTCAAGTGTGAATCACCGACTGGAAAAATGTCTTCTATCAGGTGACAGATCAACACGACAAGCTGATGCTTCATGTTGAGAAGTTGGAGCATGATCTGGAGAAAGAGATGCAGATGCGCGAGGATGGAGAGGTTGATCTGGTCAATGTCATGAAGACCATCCGAGAGCGCGAAGATGAGCTAGAAGCTGCCAAACTCACTCCGAAGGAGATATTTGAAGCGGCCAAGCCAATAGCGGACATGGTAGAGCCTTCAGTTGAAGGTGTAGAGCCCCATCTGAAGTACTCATGGACGTGCCAGGGAAATTCACCAGCTACATTCAGAAGATGGCGAAGTCTGTCTCCAAACAATTGTTGGGCTTCGTTAAGTCTTTCTATCCTCAAGACGATCTAGCTCCTATTGCGGAAGGTATAGCGAAGGACTACTCTGATGAGCTCTTCAAGCAATACATGCAGGAGATGGACCCCATTGCAGAAGTAGCCAATCATCTGGTCCTTCAGTAGTTCTGTATTAAAGTAAACATTAGTTCTATATTGAAAACATGATATGAATGCTTTGTAATGTAAATATTTCTAAGTCTTGTTGCAATATTTTTTGCTTTCGACTTGTTGTTTTAGTGCATCTTACAATCTTCCCTGATATTTGCTCGTACGGTAGATGTGAGTGTCTGTGCACAAGGCTTCTTTGATGAGCCTCATCAGGCACTAGTTGTGAGTACTCTTGTTATGTGTTCATTTGGTGCGGTGCACGAGTACTCAAGCTGCCTGTGCTGTAGACTTCTTTAATAGAGGTCTCTTTAGGATTTCGACAACTAGAGTCTATCTTTATAACCTATCTGAATTGTATTGATGTTACGCTCTGGAAAGCCTGGAACTACAAACTTGTTATTACAAGCCGTGACTAGACAGATTTGTCTGGTGAATAGTCTCTCAGGTAGTTAGTTAACTCTTGAGGTACTGATGGCTTCTTTTTTCCAAGTCGCCGAGGGACAGATGTGTCCAATGAGTTAAATAACTCATGAAGTTTACTGTAGACTTTCTTTGCAAGCCGCGATTGGACAATTTTGTCTAATGAGTTGAATGACTCATAGACTTGTTATTACAAGCCGTATTTGGGCGGTTTTGCCTAGGGAGATGAATAGCTCATTAGAATTTTGTAGACTTGTTATTAGAAGCCGCGACTTGGGAGATTTTGCTCAGGGAGCTGAATATCTCATTTAGGATTACTGCAAACATACTTGAGCTGTCATGCGGCTAGAAGGTACTCTAGCCTCAATTGACATTTTTTCCGAGAAGTATGTCTTCAAACCTTTATATGGAAGTCCGATGAGAATCGCACTCCATATGGAGTAGCCCCCGAGCCTTAGGTTGAATCGAAGAATTAGGCTAAGGGTCAATCTGCATTTGTTCCATCTTCATCTTCATCTTTGAAGAAAAAGAAATTTTTATCCAATGGGCATGGTATACGCAGCCCCCAAGCTGTTACCCAACTAGTTTCGGGAGGTATAAGGGTCTTTCAATTTGTTACCATGACCTTTTAGCTTCTGCCGGTTTGGATAAAATATGTCTTGCGTGCATAAGGTCATAATTGCCGCTAATTGCGTGCACGATGGTGTATGTAGGCATGCAATTTAGACAGGTTCGGACCGCTAGATCGTGTAATACCCTACGTCCCGTATGTTGTTTTGCTTGTATTGGTTGAACTTGTCTGGAGAGGGTCCCTGCCCACCCTTATATACCAGGGAGTAGGGTTACAGGGTAGTTGTTTTACAAGAGTACTAGTCAGATATGACTATATAGTTCTACTCTAACTCAGAAGAGTAGTTTCCTTATCTTCGACTAGTCTCCTGGCAGTCCATGTAGACTACGCCACCCTATATCGTAGTCTCCATTGTCTGGTATGTCTCAGTGTACTTCTCCTCATATGGATCTGTACAAACCTTTTGGTGGGCCCATGGATGTATGCTGGACAGGTGGGCCTTCTTTTATAGGTGAGGGAGGTGACCAAAGAAGGTGCCACGTCGTCGGAGCTACCTTAGTGGCCAACGAAGGGAGGAGGGAAGGGGACATACGGCAACCGGCGAGGAATAGTGCAACAGCATTAATGGCGGCCGGGAACAGTGGCGGTCAGGAATAGTGGCAGTGGCAGGGTGAGATGGCAAGAGGGGATAAGGATAAGGGAGAGGGGAGGAGCTTACTAGGGGGTGAAACGAGCAAGGGGTAGGATGTCCCGATGTGGCAGAGTGGGGTGATGGCATGCGGTGGTGGAGGCGGTGGCGCTAGGTGCTGGCAGCAGTGCATTTGAGTGAGCATGCTATGGATGGGTAGCTTGGAGGCAACGTGAGTGAGAGGGGCTGCGATCCGGTGGGGCACTGCGCGGCGGAGGGTGGCCGGAGCAGCGGCGACGCACGGTGGCGGGGAGGGAAGCCGACGACGGTGCTAGCATCAGCGGGGCAGTGCTGACGCCAAGAAGGGGGAGCAGGCCTGGCCCAACTTTGGCCTGATGAGCCATTGCACGGGTGGGAGATGGGTCAGTGGTGGTGGTGTCAGGCTAGGAGAGGGGAGTTGGGCTGAGGTGAGTGTCGGTGTTTTATACCGGCCGTCTACCAAGGGGTAACCGAGGTAGCAGAATGTGTAGCGGGGGATCGCCGGACCTGGAACTTGAAGGTAAAAGCGAGGATATGAGACACGGATTTAGACAGGTTCGAGCTGCTAGAGTAGCATAATACCCTACGTCCTGTTTAGGGGTGTTTGTATATTGCGCCCTACGCTTGGGTGTTGGGGTGTGACCTGCCAAGCTAGGTACCCCTGCCATCCTTTATATACTCCAGGGGGCAGAGTACTTGTCGGATTACAAGGAGGACTCCTAGTAGGATTACACAGGATGAGTCCTAGTAGGATTATAGGGGAATCCTAGTAGGAATCCGACTTCTTCCTTCCATGTGGGTAATGGGGATGTATCCCCGACAAGCCCCCGAGCGCTTCATAGTCGAATGCAGCAGTCTTCGAGTACTTTTAAGATATTCGCCGAGTAGTCTTGGTGTTCCTCGAGTACTTTATCTGGCGGAATCTTCAAAGCTTCTCAAAGCTGCCATGAGGCTATGGTGTGCTCAAAGTCTTGATCATCTTGATATTGTAGTCTTCATGTATGGAGGGTGGCGAAAGTTGCACTCCATATGGAGTAGCCCCAGAGCCTTAGGTTGAATCGCAGAAACAGGCTAAGGGTCAAAATCTTGAATCTTCTTCTTCCAGCTTGAAAAATTATTGGGTGTAGCTTATCAGCCCCCGAGCCTTGAATTGATTGAATAATCAACTCAAGGATCTTAAATCTTCACTCCAGTCATCATCCGAGTAGTCTTGTGGCATCTAGCCCCTGAGCTTATGCGCCAGGTGAACCGTAGGAGCCATGTCGAGTAGCTTTGCAGCGTTCAGCCCCCAAGCTTGGGAGCTAGCTGAGCCACTAGAGATATTCTGAGTAGTGGTTGGTGCTTAGCCCCCGAGTTCGGGAACTAGTCTATGCCTCTGGAGGCACGCTTGGTGTCGCAACGAGTGTCGTCGCCAAAGCTTGACCTAAAAGAAAAGATGCGTACATTATGTATCATATTTGTAGGATATTGAAACTGCTGAAATTTATTCAGTCATCAATATAAACATTGTGTCATGCTCTTGTTCCAGTCATACTCTTCCTGAGTAGTTAGTGTTGGGATACGAGGTAGGCTACGCTAGCGCAAAACAAAATTTTTCTACCGCGTAAACCAGGAAAACTGTCGTATATGGATCACGAGATTACCACTCGACGCACTGGTGCGGAAGATGTAGAATCGCGTCGGGGCAGCGAAGTCGATCAACGTAGTCAAACATGTAGTCGATCACGTCGATGTCGAGCAGCTCCTCAGCAGCTCGTCCACGTGCAGCAAGGTCGTCCTCATGACGCGGCTCGTCATCGGCTCGATGCGGCTCGTCGTCGGCTCGTTAACATCACCTTCAAGTTCCATTCTTACTCAGTGTAGCATAGCGATCAAGCAGTCCCAAACTGTGAGAGGCAGATGAATCGATTCGAATTTCTTAACCATGCATGGCAAACCTAATCTCATGACATCCGCGCACCATGAAGGTCGCTTCCTTTGTCAACCGTTCCCATCAATCCCATGATCCGTGTTGGGCCCACTTACCTTGGTACAAGGCTCCACAGACCCAGTCTCTACTGTTCTGTGACCGCACTTGTCACCACATGATGCACCAGGACAAAACTCAGTTTCCAGAGACAGTGGAACGAACCGCTCACGTCCTGGTTCAATCAGGTACTAGGCTTCCCCATCCCATACTAGGTATGAGATTAGTACTTTCAAACACTTGATCACAAACACCATCACCTTTTGACCTTAAATGCATTTCAAGTAGACGGACGGGGCCATCCACCGACCACCAAAAAAGTTCACAGAGCTTGGCCCCGTCCATCGTCCTTATAGTTGTAACAAAAAGGAGAACAAGCAACTCCTATAACTTGCGAGTGACAGGAAATAACTCGACTTTTACTGAGTCCTGTTTAAGCATTGCAACTACTCGGCCTATCATACTAGTGTTCAGATCAAGGAAACTAAGTCATGCATCTATGGTTTCAAACAACTCCTATAATGTAAATGCACAGACATACAACAGAAGGCATGCACAAGTTTAGAAAGACTGGGTGATGCTCCGGGGCTTGCCTTCGAGCGGGGCGGAAGCAAACTGATCCTCGGCATGCTCAGCTTCAGCTCCTATAGACGGCGGCTCAGCTACGACTTCATCTTCAGGCACTGGGTGAAGCTCGTACATGCCATCTGCAAGGTTCAGCTCTACACGAAATGAAATGCAGGGTGAGACACTTAGACGGTGATTTAACAACATTGCAAGATTTAACCAAAAATGGTAGCAAAACTACAGGAAAAGGGTGCGAAACCCACTTTACTAGATTCTACTCAGAACGAGGATTCGAACCCAAGTGATTTCACATTTTTCTAATTTTTCCTCGATTTAAGATGAATTTCCCACACTTCTGCCGATTTAGAACAAGTTAAAAGAGTCGGATCGGGGAAAACTTACGATCTAACCCTTAGACCTAAGGAATAACTGCACCGGGGTCCTCAGATTTAACACAGAGAAGTCCTCGGCAGATTTAACACAGAGAAATCCTCGGAATTTTACACTGATACCCTTGGTCAAAGGAAAAAAAGACACAACCGAGCCCTTGGGCGAAGCGGACAAGGGTCGGGCAAAACAGACAGGGGTCGGGCGAAATGGACAGGGGTCGGGCAAAACGGACAGGGGTCGGGCGAGGTGGATAGGGGTTGGGAGCTTACCTCCGGTCCTATGGCGAGGTCTTGGGGGCGGGAAGAAGCACGCTGAGGCAGAGTGAGGAACGATGGTGTTTTCGGCGGCGGTGGTGCTTCTTGTGGACAACAAGCAAGCTCTGGCGCTGCGCAAAGGTAAGCGAAACGGCTAGCGGGGTTGGCAACGCAGGGTGCTGAGAGGAAGGGGGAGAGCTCCACAGAGAGCTCAGGTGGCGGTGCGTGAGCACAAAGCGAAGGAGTGTGCGGTGGTGAGTGCGATGGAGAAGAACAAGCAAGCAGTGCAGCAGGGGTGGTGGTGGCGAAGGGAACTCCAGTAAGAGGCTTTGGTACCCTTTTTATAGCTACGTGGAAGTGATCGAGCTCAAGCGGCGTGAGGATAAGATTGAGTGGCGATTGGTCGGCGTCTCCATTGGCCGGAGAAGAGGAGCTCCGGGGACAGGATCCTCTAGCATTGGGCAAGGAAGATAGCATTAGGCAAGCACGGTTTTGCTGCGCAGAAGGATTGGCGAGGTCGAGCGCGTGCCTTGTCGCGTCAAGCGTCGGATTGGGTGCGGCAGCTCGGTCGGTGTGCGGCAGGAGGGAGGGAGGTGCACTACAGGCGAGGGCACTGCAAGCGAGGTGACAGGGCGAGCAGTGTGGTGCGAGCATGCGCAGAACTAGTGGCTCTGCTGGGGTACGCTACTGGCAAGGCGGGAGAAGGAGTTGTCACTACCTGCACGGTGGTTGGCGAAGATGGTAGCATCGCGGGGCACGCGCGCGCAGGCAGCACGACTGAGGTGTGACGGGAGGGTCGGAAGGCGTTGGGCCGTGTGGTCGGGGACCCAGGTGAGATGGATGCGCGTGGGATGTGAGGCGGTACCGGTGCGGCAGCGGCCGGTCTCCGATTGCAGAGTGGCCGGGGACGGCGGAGGCGCGGGCAGTGCGCCTGGCGCGGCCAGCGAGGCCTCGGGCGAGACGAGACGGGGCGGAAAGGTCTGCAGGGTGCTTCTGCCCGAGACTGGGAAAAGGCACGCTGATCTATCTTGTCGGGGCTGGCGACTGGGTGAGGTGATGCTCACCGGTGAAGTCATGGCACGTGGCGGCGGTGCTCTGAGCGCGGCGCACGCACGCTTTGGCTCTGTCTGGCCGACAGATCCGCAAGATCCTTTGCCGGCCCATCTTCCAGTCTCTTGATCTCCTAATTTTCAAACTGCACCATGTTGACTCCCTTTACAAGAGTTGTAGTACACAGACCAAGTTCCAACTCTTGTAATTCGAATGAGTTCAAAAACGCAGTGGATTTGGAGATTCAAAGCTCCAAAGTTTGGGGGAACACCGGTTCCATGACTTAGAGAAAAACGGCGGGTTTTGCTGGTTTTCAGGGGTCGGGACTAATTTGAGCTACATATTTGGGAATGTTCAGAGGCGAATTGGACCAAGGTCTAATTAACAAAGTTGTGGTAGGAACTTCGTTCTCCAACTTCTATAAAGGAATTTTTTGATGTTCACCTCAACTTTCCAAAGATAAACCTTCCCTAAGGCGCTAGGTCGGGCTGATTTTCCAGACTTAGCCAGAATGGCTAGAGAAGGCTGAGTCAACCAGATTAGGGGACTTGTCTTAAGATTAAAACTTGGCTGATTTAATCTAGGTCGTTACAGCCTACCCCCCTTAAAAGAATCTCGTCCATAGATTCAGGTGTAAGAACAACTAGTGGGTTTGTGGGTCTTACCTCCTTGGCTGAAAAGAAAACCTCTTAAATGCTTATTCAGATATTCCTCATTTTTCCATGTTGCTTCATCTTCCGTGTGGTTACTCCACTGAATTTTATACATCTTCACAACTTGCCGTTGGGTGTACCTTTTCTTACGATCGAGGACTTTGGCAGGGTATTCTGCATAGGATAAGTCAGGTTCAAAGTCAAGTTGTTCCTGCTCCAAGACTTCGGTCGGGACTCGGACACATTTCTTCAATTGAGAGATATGGAAGATGTCGTGAAGGGCTGAGAACTGTTCAGGTAGTCGGATCCGATAAGCAACGGGTCCGCATATTTCCACAATCTCATAAGGGCCAATGTAACGAGGAGCTAATTTCCCTTTTACTTCAAACCGTTGCACTCCTTTGGTATACATGATCACCAATGTCAAACTGCAGGGGTCTCCTCCTTTTGTTGGAGTAGCTCTTCTGTTGAGATTGGGCTGCCTTGAGATTGGCTTGAATCACCTTAACTTGCTCTTCGGCTTCTACTACTAGGTCAGGACCATAAGTTTGCCTTTCCCCAACTTGTGACCAATTTAAGGGCGTCCGACACCTCCAACCATACAAGGCTTCAAATGGTGCTATCTTCAAGCTAGCCTGGTAGCTGTTGTTGTAAGAGAACTCTGCCAACGGCAAGCATTTATCCCAATTCTTGTCATAATGGATGACACAAGCTCGTAGCATATCTTCTAGGATTTGATTTACTCTCTCCGTCTGGCCATCTGTGTGGGGTGATATGTTGAGCTACGGATTAGCCTGGTGCCAAGCAAAGTTTGTAACTATTCCCAAAAACGTGCTACAAACTGAACACCTTGATCAGAGATGATTGTCTTCGGAATGCCATGCAAGGAGATAATACAGTCGAGATACAACTCTGCATATTTCTTGGCTGTGTAGGTGGTGTGAACAGGAAGAAAGTGTGCAGACTTGGTGAGGCGGTCCACAATAACCCAAATGGAATCATGTCGCTGAGAGGTAGGGGGCAATCCAACAATGAAATCCATGCTGATGTCTTCCCATTTCCAAGATGGAATAGGTAGCGGTTGCAAGGTACCTGCTACCTTCAAATGGCTTTCCTTGACACATGTCGCACTCCGAGACATAGCGCATGATTTCCGGCTTCATTCCACTCCACCAACAAGTTTGACGGAGGTCATGATACATCTTATTGCTGCCAGGATGAATTGAGAACTTGGAGAGATGTGCTTCACCCAAGATTCGCTTTCGAAGATCGGGGTTACATGGGACAACCAGTCGGTTCTTATAGTACACTCTCCTGTTTTCATCCTATCGGAAATGCTTATACCCCTCATCCTTCTGTGAAATTTTCCCCTTTATTAGCTTTATTTCCTCATCTTCTAACTGTACTGACCCAATTTGGTCTTCCAAGGCAAACTCACTAGAAACATGACCAAGGGTGCCATGGGAAATGATTTCCAAACTAAGTTTTCCCATCTCATGACATAGAGTTTCTGTGAAGTTGGTTGCCGCCAAACAATTGCAATGGGCCTTGCGGCTGAGAGCATCTGCTACTATGTTGGCTTTGCCAGGGTGGTAATGCACTTCCAAATCATAATCCTTGATCAGCTCTAACCATCTTTTGTGGTGCATATTAAGGTCGGCTTGAGTTAAGATGTACTTGAGGCTCTTGTGATCGGTGTAGATATTGAAGTGAGTGCCCATCAGATAGTGTCTCCATAGTTTTAGAGCATGAATCACTGTTGCCAACTCAAGATCATGTGTAGGGTAGTTCAGCTCATGAGGCTGTAACTCTCGTGAGGCATAGGCAATGACTCGGTTGTCTTGCATAAGAACACATCCAAGTCCAGTGCCAGAGGCGTCACAGTACACGTCGAACGGCTTAGTAGAGTAGAGTCAGGTTGCGCTAAAACTGGGGCAGAAGTCAAGAGTCTTCTCAAGGTGTGTAAGGCTTCTTCACATTTATCACTCCAGGTGAATTTGGCTCCTTTCTTTAGTAACTCAGTCATAGGCTTAGTGATTTTTGCGAAATTCGAGATGAATCATCGATAATAGCCTGCTAAACCAAGAAAACTTCAGATTTGAAGAACCGAAGTGGGTGGCTTCCAGTCCATGACCTATTGTACCTTGCTAGGGTCGACGGCTATGCCATTCCGAGAGATTGTGAGTCCATAGAATTTAACACTCTCTAACTAGAAATCATACTTGGAGAACTTGGCATAAAGCTGATGATCCCTCAAATGCTGAAGAACCACATGAAGATGCTCGGCATGTTCTTCTTCGTTCTTCGAGTACACCAAGATATCTGTTGGGATACGAGGTAGGCTACGCTAGCGCAAATCAAAATTTCTACCGCGTATAACCAGGAAGAACTGCCGTATAAGGATCACGGGATTACCACTCGACGCACTACTGGTGCGGAAGATGTAGATATGCGTCGGTGCAGTGAAGACGATCACGTAGTCGTACGTAGTCGAACAATGTAGTCGTACGTAGTCGATCACGTCCAGCGGCTCCTCAGCAGCTCATCCACGTGCACAGCAAGATCGCCTCCGGTGCCGCGGCTCGTCGTCGGCTCGTCGTGGCTCGTCGGCGGCTCGTCGATGGCTCGTCCAAGTGCTGCAGGCGCAACACCTCCAAGGTATCCACACGTGCAGGGAGGAAGCGTCGCAAGCCGGATTGCTAGATCCGCGAGTTGCAACAGGCGAGGGCGTGGGAGGCGCGGCAAGTGTGTTCAGCCAAAAGGTGTAAACCCTAGGGCGCCCCCACCCCTCTATTTATAGAGGTTCCTGATGGGCCTCTGGATCCGAGGCCCATTAGCACTCCTAAACCTAATCCAACTCGGATCAGATCCGAATTGGGCTTCCAGCCCCTTAAGTGTGTGACCCTATGGGTTCGGATACGTATAGACATGGCCCGAGTACTCCTACTCGGCCCAATAGTCGGTAGCGGCCTCTAGCAAGACGTGCCAACTCCTATACGCATACGAAGATCATATCAGACGAACCATCACAACATAATATACATGCTATTCCCTTTGCCTCACGATATTTGGTCTAGCTTCAAGCTGACCGCTCTTTCTCGATCCTGTGATTCGGAATCCCTTTGTAGGTTAACTCTTAACCGTACGTAGCATGGCCATGCATTTTCGGATCCGATCACTCGAGGGGCCCAGAGATATCACTCTCAATCAGAGAGGGGCAAATCCCATCTTGATTGACCATGTCTCATAGCATGCTTCTTGACAAACCCGAAAGCTACCTTTATAACTACCCTGTTACGGCATAGCGTTTGATAGCCCCTAAGTAGGTCGATCCACATCTAGAATACATGCGACAATCTCAGGTCTAAGGACAAAGCGTATATGTTGTTTAAAGAGAGAACTACTTCTCGTGTTGGGTCAGTCCTAACACATGTCTCCACATGTGTCCACATTATTAGTTCAACATCTCCATGTCCATGACTTGTGAAACATAGTCATCAACTAATACATGTGCTAGTCTAATATTCATGTGTGTCCTCACATGAACTCCGACTAGGGACAACTTTAGAATAACCATACAAGTAAAGAGTTTCACATACAATTCACATAATTGCAAATCAATTCAAGTAGCCTTTAATGGATATTTAATGAACACAATATACAAATCATGGATACAAATGGAATATCATCATCTCTATGATTGCCTCTAGGGCATATCTCCAACAGTCTCCCACTTGCACTAGAGTCAATCTAGAAGGTACCTAATACCCATAGCTCTTACATGCGCATCATGCTTAGCCTGCGGGAGTGGTTTTGTCAACGGATCAGAAATGTTCAGATCCGTGTGTATTTTGCATATCTTGATCTCACCCCGGTTAATGAAGTCTCGAATGAGATGAAATCGCCGCATTACGTGTTTGTTCTTCTGGTGGTTCCTTGGCTCCTTTGCTTGCGCAATTGCCCCATTGTTATCACAGTAGAGATTCAATGGGCTGGACGCATTCGGGAACACACCAAGCTCAATGAGGAAATTCCTAATCCAAACACCTTCCTTCGCGGCTTCCGAAGCCGCGATGTACTCGGCTTCCGTCGTAGAATCGGCCACCGTCTCCTGCTTGGAACTCTTCCAACTAACAGCACCACCATTCAGTGTGAACACAAATCCTGATTGTGACTTTGAATCATCTCTGTCGGTTTGGAAACTAGCATCGGTGTAACCTGTTACAACGAGCTCCTCCTGACCTCCATAGACGAGGAACATATCTTTAGTCCTTCTCAAGTACTTAAGAATGTTTTTCACCGCTGTCCAGTGACTCTCACCTGGATCAGATTGGTGTCTGCTTGTCATACTTAGCGCATATGAAACATCTGGGCGAGTACTTATCATTGCATACATGATAGATCCAATAGCCGAGGCATATGGTACTCTACTCATGCGATCCCGCTCATCAGCAGTCGAAGGACACTGAGTCTTGCTGAGATGTATGCCATGTGACATAGGCAAGAACCCTTTCTTTGCCTCTTCCATGCTGAACCGCTTCAACACTTTGTCAATATAAGTATCTTGGCTCAAACCTATAAGCCTTCTCGATCTATCTCTATAGATCTTAATGCCCAGAATATATGCCGCTTCCCCTAAGTCCTTCATCGAAAAACTATTTTTCAGTGAAGTCTTTACGGACTCAAGCATAGGAATGTTATTTCCAATCAGTAATATGTCATCCACATATAAGATTAGAAATACTACAGAGCTCCCACTAACCTTCTTGTAAACACAAGACTCTTCTTCGTTCTTGGTGAAGTCAAACCCTTTGACCACTTCATCAAAACGAATGTTCCAACTCCTAGATGCTTGCTTCAATCCATAAATGGATCTCTGAAGCTTGCATACCTTTCCAGCATTTTTCGGATCGACAAAACCCTCGGGCTGTATCATATACACGTCCTCAGCTAGGTTTCCATTCAGGAAAGCTGTCTTGACATCCATCTGCCATATCTCATAATCGAAATATGCAGCTATAGCTAGAATAATCCGAATGGACTTAAGCATCACTACGGGCGAGAAGGTCTCGTCGTAGTCAACTCCTTGAACTTGTCGAAAACCTTTTGCGACAAGTCGTGCTTTATAGATGTGAACATTTCCATCCATGTCCTTTTTCTTCTTATAGATCCACTTGCACTCTATGGCTTTAACACCATCAGGCGGGTCAACCAAGTTCCAAACTTGATTGTCTCCCATGGACTCTATTTCGGATTGCATGGCACTCTGCCATTTTTCGGAGTCTGGGTCCATCATTGCTTCTGCATATGTCGCAGGCTCATCATTGTCCAACAATAATATTTCTCGCATTTCGCGGAGCCTTGCCGACCTTCGTGGTTGTGGCGGTGCTTCTCTTGCCATGGGTATCTCAACTTGTTCTGCTACGTTAGCATCACTCATTGATTCTTGCCCGATTGGCTCATCTTGAACTTCTTCAAGATGCACTGTCTTTCCACTCTTTTCTCCTTTGAGAAACTCTTTCTCTAGGAAAACCCCGTTCCGAGCGACAACCACTTTGCCTTCTGATCGGTTGTAGAAATAATATCTGTTGGCGCTAGAAATCGGTCCAGCGGCCGACACACGACCCGGGAGAATCTGCTTAGCTCCTGTTCGGGTGAATGCCCTGGTGCGGTTCGCGCGGCGTGCCAGCCAATCTGACCTGTTGATTGGCAAGGAAGAACACGTGTCAAATTCGGTAACTACGATCGGCTAAGTTTCCGATCGAGAGGACAAATCGGCAGATCAGCCGATTTACTGTAGTAAAGTAACCGGCTACGAGAGAGCGCGATCCTTATAGCCTTGTAGACAGAAAAATACTAAAACAATCGGTACAAAGCTTATGAAAATAACACTAGGAAAAGATCTAATCGGCAACGAACGGATCTAACAACAGAAGGTAATAAAAGCCGATACTACCGATTCCTAGCGGGATAACTGGTGATAAAAGCTAGAAAAACAGGTAAAAAACCTATGAATCTAGTTGATATCGATAACTGGTGAATAAATCTAAACGAAACGACAGCGATACGCCGGAAGTTAAAGCTTAGACGTTACTCGATAAGCGGAACTTACAGAATCGGCCGGAGATCAAGATGATGCAGCCCTGCCAACCCGCACGAACTCGTGAGAAGAAAAAACGATGGCGAAGTCGCCTGCTTGAAAGTAGTATGAAGAATAAAGTAACTTGTTGTATTGATTGATTGTTGTGTTTACAGATTTACAAAGGTAGCTATTTATAGCCCCGTACAAATAATCTTCTTAACCGACTAGAACTCTATCTCTAATTCAAACAGAAAACAAATATCTACAAGCACAATCCGTGCTAAACTAATTACCCCACGCTTCGTGGGCTGAACCCCACCTTATCCTTCCATCTTTCCAAGCCCATACAGGCCCACCTTAGTCCACCTTCCTGATCGGGCGATTTCTTATCAGCAAAGGGCTGCCGATTGGGAACCTGAAGCGAAGCAAAAGCCACTTGACTGATTCCACACTGTAGCCTCTTTTGACCGATTCCCATCTGTACTCCTTCGATTTCTTTCTTCTTTGACGCCGATTCTACTGATGACGAAATCCGGCGTCAACACATGCCCCCCAGTTTCGGAGTAAAACATAATCCTTTACTTCGAAATTCTTTACAACCTCTCCTCCGAAACGGCCGCAGTGAAAATATCCTTCCGTTTCGCGGTCTCTCGGCTGATCATTGCAATTTTTTTGAAACGGGCGCCCACGACGGCCACTACCCCGAAAACTCGACGCGCCGGCGCGGTGAAAATTCCATTTTTACCCTTCTTTCAGGCACCCTATAAATATCGTTTCACCGCAACTCATCTTCAAGCTCACATCTCTTTTCCAGCGCACGCACCTCCTTCTTTCTTCAATCTTGCCATTGAAGTCTTCCAGTTTCAGCTCCAATCAGTTCTTCCCCTTTCCCTTCAATGGCGACTCCTTCCGGCAACTCCCCAGCACGCGATGCTCCAGGGACAATTCCTCCGATGGAGGTAGCGACGGTCGTCACTTCTTCAACAGATGCAAGGGCTTCATCAGAAATCCCAATGGCGGTTCCCCTCACAGCCCCATCATCTGCGCCAACGTCGGCGGCTACGCCGATTACTCAGAACTTTATCCCGGAGGTAAATACCGAATCCTCCCCTTATCGGCAATATTTTAGATCTACTCCTTATATTCATATGCCCTCTTTTCCCTTTTTTAGGCGGTTAGAGATAGAATTACCATTCACCTCACGGATAGTCCCGGCCTTGTTTGTCTCGGTCCTATGGGAACTCCAGATCCGGCAATTCTTATAGATTCGGAAACTGACCGGATACCTTTCAAACGGTCCGATATGAACTTGAATCAATGGGCAAGTACTTTTAGATCCTGGCCGAATGAAACCCCTGGTTGGAGGGAATGGTACCAACGGATGGCCGCATCAAGGAGCGTTTCATGGGATGAGCTCAAAATCGGCCCAATGCATCAACCTTTCTCTGTCGCAAATGGAGAAAAATGAGCCGCTAGTGATGGCAGCTTCCTATTTCTGGTCTGATGCCCTTAATGCATTTTTATTTGGCCATGGTCCTATGACCCCCACCCTGGCCGATGTGGTCCTCTTGACTGGCTTAGATGTATCCTCCCCTGACGCGCCTTATCAACTTCTGAACGTTCCGTCACATCGGCTGGACACAAGAGGAATCGGCGGCTGGAAGGGCTTCCTTAGTGAAAACCAGAAAACGGGTACTGTTGATAACAGGGAGCACACCGCTTTCCTGTTAATGTGGCTTGAAAAACACTTCTTCTGTGGAAGAGCTGCCGGCCCAACAACCAACACTCAACCTTTAGCCGAAGCACTGTCCAGGGGAATCCGCATTCCTCTCGGGAAACATCTTCTGGGTGCCGTGTATCACATGCTCCACCAAATCGGCACAAAACTTTCCAAAAGGGAACCAATCGGCAACCCAGGTGGGCCTTGGTGGTTCGTCAATTTATGGTTGAACCTCTATATGAGCAGGATCACTCGGCAGCCAGTGGACCGTATGTCATTTCCCAATATTGAATCGGCAGAAGACCCTACAGAGCGTCGCCGATGTATGTCTTATGGCGAAGCAGCGTCAGCTTTTCCAGGTTGTGCATATTCTGCCACAAAAGTAGCCGAATACTTTCGGTGCTTTTATAACGGATTCAATGAGGACGCCACTATCTGGTTCCCATACCAACGAGACATCCCAGTCTTCGAACTCCCCTCCTGCTTCGACTCGACTTCTGGCCGATTTGATGAAGGCCTTTATGAAGAGTTGATCAAACCAGGACTTTTACCGGCCAACTTCTTCTCGGGGAAAAACGCCCCCACATATGAGTTCTACAACCCATCTACTGCTGCTCGGCAATTCGGCATGGGTCAACTGCCGATACGAGTGTATTTTGCTGGCCAAATCAAGTTTAGAGAAGCACTCAAATCTGGCCTGGACTATTGCCGGCTGCGAGACCGAATTCCGGATTCCAGTACGATCAACTTGAATGAATGGCTATTATATCCATTTGCAACCCAACCTTTCAAGCTTTGGTGGGCCGAATGGAAGCAATTCTTATTCTGCAATTCAGCATCGGCGTACTGCAACCTTCTGGATCCATCCAATATTGATCCTAACGCCGAGGTATTTTCTGATTACTGACTGCATTCTTTTCACCATAATTGAGCACTTAATGATTTCATTTTTCCTTTAGGCTGGGAATCAAGCCCCTCCCACGCACAGCCGCAGTGGTCGGCTAATAGAGAGCTACCCGTACACCACTTACCCTCTCATCGGCTATGACGCTCCATCGGTCGATGTGATTGCTGGCCGATCGAAGAGAGTTCAGAAGAAAGTCGTCAAAAAGACCAGTCGCCGAGTTCGGGCTCGTACAGAATCGGTAGACCCTCCTGTACCCACATCGGCAGAAGCTTTAACTGCACCGTTCCTGGCCACGCAAAGTACTGATACTCAAGCCATTACACAAGCCGGAGCGGCTGCCGCCTCACTATTGCTGGAAGCTTTACAAGTGAGTTCAAGCTTTATCTCTTCCGATTTGTCAACTCGGTAATTACTCTTGTTAACTCTTTGTACTTCTCAGGATTCTTCTATAGAAATACCACAGTCAGCAACAACTCGACCGGAGGCCATCACGCCCCTGCCTTCATCCACTGAGGTACAGTACTTGTCTTGTGGTCTTCTTTCGAGTATTTGCATAACATTTTTAACCGATCCTTCGACGCAGACCATCGGCACACCAAGCGTCCCTCAACAACCGATTCCTTCCCAGGGAGCCGGTCCGAGCACAGTGCCGATTGTAGTAGAGTCTTCTTCATCGGATGAACCTATGACTCAGGTCACTGAACAAGGTACAACGGCTCTACAAGTGCAGCACGAGGAAATCCGTTTTAAGAGGGTAAGTTCTTGAACTAACCTCACCAGCCGATTTACTCTGCCCCCCTGCCGATTTACCATTTACTCTGCCCCCCTGCCGATTTACCCCTTTTCTTTATTCTTTCAGGAACAGGACTCTCCCAACAACAGTCTCTTCTCTTTCGCGGTCGCTCTCTCTGATGATGAGGAGACTTCTTCTCGCCAAGTTGCATTGAGCTCCGTCCCTGACGACGTCCGGGCTAAGCTTATCAATATCCGATCCCTCCTTCAAGGGGATATCGGCCGATTGGTAGAAGATGCTTCGCCGATTCGGCAGCTCTTTAGTGACGTCAGTGGACGTGTACCAGAGGAAGCGGAAGAGGCGTTGGCACCGGCGGCTTTTATTGAGTCCATGAGGATTCCTGTTTTTAGAGCCCTTCGTCATATGGCCGATCGCGCGAAACTGGCCAAGATTCGTGAAGATGAAAATGCTTTCAAGCACCAGGCTCGAGAAGCAAATCGGCGGATCCATGTCTTGGAAGATTCACGGCCGGCGATCATTAGTGAAATAGATCGCCTCAAACGACGGAGGGCGGACCTTGCCAAAGAGATGGAACAAGTAACCAAAGCCATCAGCGCCGAAGAGAGCAGACTTCAAGAATTACCTTCGGCCATTGCCGATTTGACACGGGAGAGGCAGCGTCTTGCTCAGGAAGCTCTGAGGCTCCACCGCACCGCATCGGAAGTCCCCGGATCGGCAGAAGAAGACCAACGGGTTCTCGACTCTGCCGATCAGATCCGACGTCGGGCCGTCACGGCTATCGATACCCTTTTGGGTAATCTGTAAAACTCTGACCGTTTTGTACGAATATTTACTGCCGTCTTTGACCGACCTTTCGTGATGCTTTCTATTTACTGCCTTCCTTATTACCGATGGGACGTGGCTTCATCAGATTTTACTGTGTCCCTCCATAAATATCGACCCCGGCGCTTCCTTTCCGATAACACCGATTTGGCTTCTATCTCATTTCTCCTCTTCCTCTCATCGGCGCAACCACATTGTCATGGCCTCGTCATCGTCTTCCTCCGTCAACCAGGTGACGCTTCGCCTTCTCTCTTGGATCTCTAGGAATAGGATGTGCCGTCTTATGCCTTCTTTGTTCCAGCCTCAACGCCTTAGTCCGGGACTCGTGCGTGCCATTGAGTGCATACATTCTGAGGACCCCTTGACTTTGGAGGACAAGGCTCTGATTTTGGCTCATCAAGAGGAGCTCGAAGACCATATTACCGCAGAAGCCCGAGTGGTCTTGGATGCCGTGGTGAACGAACACCGCGATCGATCTCTAGCTACGATGGGTCGCTGCCGTAATGTTCCCGAGAGTGACATTACCTCGACGGCCTGCTCGGTCTTGGACTTTCTGGAAAGGAATGGTGACTCGCGGGTTCCTACCGCTAGGGCCCGTCTGCTTCCTCCGAACCCGCGGCCTTCCGTCGACAGGGTCCGCATGCTTCCTCGGCCCGTTGCTCTGGCGGCGGCGGAGGCCTCGCGCCCTCCCACGGATCTCCCCCGTCAAGTCGAAGCAGAGAGTTCCATGAAGGCCATAGAAGAAGACTACATCCGGCTCATGATAGAGTTGGGTAGGGCTGAGAGGGAGCGTAAGAACAAGAATAATTAGTTGTTGTATTTTTTATTCTAAGGGCGACTTAGTGTTTTGTCGGCCGTGTAATCAGTCGCCCGTACCGAATGTAATCGGCCCGAATGAATGTAATCGGCCATCTATGAACGTACTCGGCCAATCTGGTCGATCTCATGTGAATCTCAAAACCGAGTTGTGTCGGTCATATTTGACTGTGTTTATCTCTTTAGGCCCCGACCCATATACTCGGGAAATACCTTTTTAAATATCTCCCATTCAGAGCCCTAGTGAATTCTTCCCCCTCTGTTGTTTCCAAAATATATGCATTCCCAGGGGCGCATCTGCCGATTCTATACGGCCCTTCCCAGGTAGGAGACCATTTGCCGAATTTAGGATCTTTCGACCCGATCGGTAGTACCAACTTCCATACCAAATCTCCAGGGGAGAACTGTTTGACTTTGACCTTTTTATCATACCACCTGGCCACTCTTTTTTTGTTCTCTTCGATGCTTATTAGAGCTCTCAGTCGTTGGCCGGCCAAGTCATCAAGTTCTCCCTTCATCAGAGCCGAGTAGTCATCGGCCGACAATTGGTCTTGCAGTGAAAGGCGCCTTGATCCTGCCCTTGACTCCCATGGAAGCACTGCATCATGACCGTATACCAACTGGTAGGGGGATAACTTGGTAGCCCCGTGACAGGCCATCCTGTATGCCCATAGGGCTTCGGTTAAACCTAAGTGCCACTTCTTAGGGCATTCTTCAATCTTCCTTTTGATCAACTTGATTATTCCTTTGTTGGAAGATTCTGCCTGACCATTGGCTTGAGCGTAATACGGAGACGAATTCAGCAGCTTGATGCCCATATCGGTCGTAAATTGCTCAAATTCTCCCGATGTGAACATTGTTCCTTGATCGGTCGTTATAGTTTGAGGGATACCGAATCGGTAGACGATGTGATCCCTTACGAAATCGGCCATGATAGCCGAAGTCACATTCCTTAGTGGGATTGCCTCCACCCATTTGGTGAAGTAATCGGTGGCGACCAGAATAAATTTGTGCCCCTTGCTTGATGGCGGATAAATTTGGCCGATAAGGTCTATTCCCCACCCTCTGAACGGCCATGGTTTGATGATGGGGTTCATGGCCGATGCGGGTGCACGCTGGACGTCTCCAAACTTTTGACACTCCTGACAACCCTTATAATATTTGAAACAATCTTCCAGGATCGTAGGCCAATAGTATCCATTGTTTCTGATCATCCACTTCATCTTATGTGCTGATTGGTGAGCCCCGCACACCCCTTCATGGATTTCTCCCATTAGAGTCTTGGCCTCTTCTGTTCCAAGGCATTTAAGAAGAACACCATCGATCGTTCGGTAGAACAGATCATCTTCGAGCAGCACGTATTTGGTAGCGTGAAAACGCACTCGTCGCTCCACCTTTTTGGAAGGATCTTTTAGGTAATCGGCAACTTCCTTACGCCAATCATCAGCTGCAAGCTCTAAGGCCATGGCGCCCAGAATTGGCCGATACCCAGATGCATGTTGAGCGAGTTTGTTTGCTTCTTCGTTGCGGTCTCTTGGGACGTGTTCGATTACTGCCGATCTGAATTCTTTCAACAGTTGTAAGCAATCTTCGTGATGGAGTCGCAATATATCATCTTTGCACTCAGCTTTTCCGGTTAGCTGATCCACAATTAGCATCGAATCTCCGAAGACCTCGACAGAATCGGCCTTGATCTCTCTTAATAATCGTAAGCCTTTTAATACAGCTCTGTATTCTGCTTGATTGTTTGTTGCGGCGGTTTCTATCGGCAGAGAAAAATCATATCTTGCCCCCCGAGGCGATATGAGGACGATGCCGATTCCCGATCCGGCTCCGCATGATGACCCATCGAAAAACAACTGCCAAGGCGCCGGTTCTACGAAGGTGACCTCTGGCCCACAGTGTTGGGCAACGAAATCGGCCATGACTTGACCCTTGACGGCTTTTGCCGATTCGTATCGTAGGTCGAATTCTGATAAAGCCAAAATCCATTTGCCGATTCTCCCTTTCAATATCGGCAGTGACAGCATGTATTTCACTACATCATCTTTGCATACGACTATACATTCTGCCGACAGTAGATAGTGTCTGAGTTTGGTGCACGAGAAGTAAAGACACAAACACAACCGCTCTACTGGAGGATATCTTGTTTCGGCATCCAGGAGTCTTCTGCTAACGTAATAAATTACCCGTTCTTTGCCTTCAAACTCTTGGACTAGAGCCGACCCAATAGCTTTGTCATCGGCTGATAAATATAGTTTAAACGGCTTACCCGTTTGAGGAGGAACCAGGACTGGGGGTGAGACTAGGTACCGCTTGATGTCTTCTAACGCCTTGCGTTGTTCTTCTCCCCATATAAACTCCTGGTCTGGCTTTAACTTCAGAAGTGGTGTGAACGCCTGAATTCGTCCAGATAGATTAGATATAAATCTTCTGATGAAATTTACCTTGCCGATTAGAGACTGTAGCTCAGTTTTGTTTTGTGGGGCGACGACTTTGTTGATAGCCGCTATGGTCTTCTGATTGACTTCAATGCCTCATTCGTGCACCATGAATCCTAAGAACTGTCCGGCGGAGACGCCGAAAGCGCATTTGTTGGGATTCATCTTAAGACCATGTTTTTTAGTACACTCCAGGACCCTTCGCAAATCGGCTAGGTGTTCCTCGTGGCTTTTGGACTTGACCACGACGTCGTCGATGTAGATTTCCACCAGGAGGCCGATGAGCTTGTGAAAAATATAGTTCATGGCCCTCTGATATGTAGCACCAGCATTTTTCAACCCGAAAGTCATTACCACCCACTCGAACAGACCGAGATGGCCTGGACATCTGAAAGCCGTTTTGGGTATATCCTCTTCGGCCATAAGTATTTGATTGTATCCGGCGTTCCCATCCATGAAGCTAATAATTTTGTGCCCTGCGGCGGCGTCGATCAGTACATCGGCCGTAGGCATGGGGTAGCCATCCATTGGTGTAGCCTGATTAAGATTTCTGAAATCGACGCAAACGCGCAACTTCCCGTTTTTCTTATACACCGGTACGATATTGGAAATCCACTCGGCGTAACGACATTGCCGAATAAATTTTGCTTCAATTAGCCGAGTTATTTCGGCTTTTATGTCCGGTAAAATTTTAGGATTGCATCGTCGTGCGGGTTGTTGGTACGGCCGATACCCTGGTTTTATGGGTAGCCGATGTTCAACAATAGATCGATCTAATCCGGGCATCTCGTGATACTCCCACGCAAAACAATCCTTGAATTCTCTTAATAAATTTGTTAGTTTACACTTGTACTCCGGATCTAAATTTGCACTAATGAAAGTCGGCCTTGGTTTGGTCCCGTCACCTAAATCTACCATCTCTAAAGAATCGGCCGACGTGAATCCGTGTCCCAGCTTCCCGTCTTCTCTGGCGGACTGATCCATTTACTGCGCTTCTTCGGAGCCGACTGCTCGGATCGGCTGTAGGCCAACATCGGTGACCTTCAGGAAATCGGTTTCCCACACCCTACCTGATATGCATTTGACAGTTTCGCAGCTCCAATGTTGTGCGTCGGCTGCTGCGATGCTGTACGCGGAGTCGGCTTTGACCACTTCGATGTTATCGCCGATCCATTGTACAAGGCATTGATGCATAGTCGATGGGATGCAGCAGTTTGCGTGTATCCAGTCTCGACCAAGAAGCATATTATAGGACCCTTTGCCGTTAATGACGAAAAATGTGGTAGGAAGGGTCTTACTGCCGATGGTGAGGTCGACGCAGAGGGCACCGCGAGCGTTTGACACCTTGCCTTCGAAGTCCTTGAGCATCATGTCGGTCCTGGTCAGGTCGTCGTCGCTTTTTCCCAGCTTTCGGAGTACAGCATATGGCATGATGTTGACGGCAGCTCCCCCGTCGACCATCAACTTAGTGAGGGGGCGACCGTCAACATGCCCTTTAAGGAACAACGCCTTCATATGTTGTCGTTCGTCGTCTTCGGGCTTTTCGAACGTGGCCGTCATCGGTTCTAAAACCAACCTTGCTGTTTGTTCCTCTATCGCCGACACATCCTGTTGATCGGCGGGGGTCATGAACTCCATCGGCAATATGAAAACCATATTGATTTCAGCCGCCGATTCGTCACCCGCCGACTCGTCGTTGCCTTTGTCGCTTCTCTTGGGGCGCCACACCCGAGGCCTTTCTTGCTTTTTGTCCGTCGTGCCCTCTTCTTCTTGCTGTTCCCATTGGCGGAGGCGTTGGATTCTCCGTTTTTGTGATTTGGTTAAACCGTCGGGGCACCATCTGGGGTTTATTGGCCTCCCTTCTCTCCCAGCGCGTTCCCGTTCTGGTTCGCGTCCTAACGGGTTCTCGTCTGTCACCCGCGCATCGGCCATGTTTTCAAGCCGGCTGTGAACGCTGGTTTTGCTACTTGATTGATCGTGGTGATCGGTTCTGCCCCCCTGCCTATCATGGCCTCTTCCTTCTGACCGATCATATCGGTCGCTTCTGCCCCCCAGCCGATCACGCATGGAAGGGCGTTGATCATCTGAGATTCGCCGATTCCTGCTGATCGGTTCTGGCCTTCCGTCTCTAGAGCGAGACCTTGTGAACGGCCGATTGTTTCGATAGGGGCCGTTGCACTCTGGGCACGTATCAGCTGATGGAAGTCTGAGGTTATTTTCCCAACAGTGGATGAAGAATGGGCATCTCCAATGTTCCTCGTGCCGACGTATTGCTTCCTCTCGGGACCTTGATCGTTCATGTTGGCGCTGGTATTTTTGGAGCAAGAACTGGGAGGTAATGCGTGGTCCTTCTGGCTCATCGTCATCGGCCTCCATCCGTCGCTTCCCCTTGATGTCTTCAGACGAGACTTGATTCCTGGGATCGACAGCGCCACTCTTTTTTGCCGATTCGGACGTCAGCACTTTTGTTTGGAGGGGATTCTTACCCGTATCCACCATGTTGGTAGGAAAAGGGTGTTGATCAATCTTCATTGGTTTGGCCGGTTTTGTCGGCACTTCAAACTTGAGTCTGCCCTGTTCAATGGCCGACTGTATTTGTTGTCTGAAGATTTTGCACTCATTGGTATCATGCGACGTGGCATTGTGCCATTTGCAATACTTCATCTTCTTCAACTGCTCGGCAGAGGGGATTGTGTGGTAAGGTGATAGTTTAATCTGTCCTTCCTGGAGTAGAAGATCAAATATTTTGTCAGCTTTAGTGGTATCGAAACCGAATGCTTCCGGCTCCTTTTTGCCGAATGGGCATGATATTGGCTTCTTCCCCTTAATCCACTCTGCAAGCCCGATTTCGGCGTCTTCTTCGTCCTCTATTTCTTCTAGGAATGCTACTTTCTTTTGGAAATTCCTCCTTGGGTCAAATGGACGCACTTCTTGTCCGGACAATCGGTGGACAATCTGGCTTAGGCTCTCGAACTCTTGTGACGCATATTTCTCCTTGATGTGTGGCAGTAGTCCTTGGAAGGCTATATCGGCCAACTGTGCATCAGTTAGAGCCAAGGAGTAGCACTTATTTCTGATTTCCCGAAACCTCTGTATGTACGAGGGTATCGGCTCATCGCTTCGTTGTCGGAGGCTAGTCAGATCAGATAGCTTCATTTCGTGGACTCCAGCATAAAAGTACTTGTGAAATTGCTTTTCTAGATCGGCCCATGTGATAATCGAGTTTGGTGGTAGAGTGGTGAACCATTGGAAAGCCGATCCAGACAAAGATGACGAGAACAACCGTACCCGCAGGGCATCTTGCGTAGCTGCTTCGCCGCATTGGATGATGAATCTATTCACATGTTCTACGGTAGAAGTATCATCCATTCCGGAAAATTTAGTGAAATCCGGAACTTTGTACCGATGGGGAAACGGCAACAAGTCATATGTAGACGGGTATGGTGTCCTGTAGGTATAAGTTTGAACCTTCGGCTTCAAGCCGAATTGCTCTTGCATCACTTCCGCGATTTGCGCCGCCCAATCTGGTTGTTGCTGGGGAATAACTGGCGGCGGAATCGGCACATGTTGATAGATCGGAGCTTGAATGAAAGGGGATTGGTGAAACGGTGGTATCTGAGTATAAGCCGGTGGTGTAGTAAAGGACGGCTGCTTGTAGGCACCACTCGTTTCATCATATAGCATGAGCTCTGACGTCTTGTTGACCTCCGGAGAGATAGGTTGGTATGGAGGTATGATCGGCCGAGTGGCCGTTTGGGAAGGTGTCTGGAACAGAGGATTCCCTTGGCTGACCGATTGATTCAAACCGGTCATGTTTAGAGGTGCCCCCCAGGGTAAAGGAATAACTGGAGGGAGTGATGTAGTGGACGGCTGGACGGAGCCGTGTCCCACAGGAGTTGACGACGTAGAGGCACCGACTCCTCCGTATCCCAAAGGAATTGATGACGTAGAGGCACCGATCCCTCCGACGGAGGATTGGATCGGCTGAGAAGCCTGATAAGCCTGATTTGGTGGAATCGGCTGAAAATACGTAGGCCCCCTGTATCCCTGTGGTATACCCCCGGCGAAGGAATTGACAACAGCATTGTGTACCATGTTTGAAAGTACCGAGGATTGGTTGATGAAAGCGTGATGAAGAGATTGCTGAATCATATCGGACATCTTGTCCGAATCTTCTGAAATCGTGATCTGGCGAGGAGTAGTGAAAGGAGATTTCTTAACAGTTTCCCCGCTTCTGGAACGACTGAAGGATTTCAAGCAAGCTTTCCGGACTTGCTCCAAATACTGATTCAGATCTTCTCTTTGGTCGTCCTTTAGATCTGCTTCCGTTACTTCGATGACGTTATCTTCGGTGATTTCAGCAGCTTTCGACATAACGGCGGTTGCAATGGTCCCACCGAGCGTGCCAAAAGTGTGTTGGCGCTAGAAATCGGTCCAGCGGCCGACACACGACCCGGGAGAATCTGCTTAGCTCCTGTTCGGGTGAATGCCCTGGTGCGGTTCGCGCGGCGTGCCAGCCAATCTGACCTGTTGATTGGCAAGGAAGAACACGTGTCAAATTCGGTAACTGCGATCGGCTAAGTTTCCGATCGAGAGGACAAATCGGCAGATCGGCCGATTTACTGTAGTAAAGTAACCGGCTACGAGAGAGCGCGATCCTTATAGCCTTGTAGACAGAAAACTACTAAAACAATCGGTACAAAGCTTATGAAAATAACACTAGGAAAAGATCTAATCGGCAACGAACGGATCTAACAACAGAAGGTAATAAAAGCCGATACTACCGATTCCTAGCGGGATAACTGGTGATAAAAGCTAGAAAAACAGGTAAAAAACCTATGAATCTAGTTGATATCGATAACTGGTGAATAAATCTAAACGAAACGACAGCGATACGCCGGAAGTTAAAGCTTAGACGTTACTCGATAAGCGGAACTTACAGAATCGGCCGGAGATCAAGATGATGCAGCCCTGCCAACCCGCACGAACTCGTGAGAAGAAAAAACGATGGCGAAGTCGCCTGCTTGAAAGTAGTATGAAGAATAAAGTAACTTGTTGTATTGATTGATTGTTGTGTTTACAGATTTACAAAGGTAGCTATTTATAGCCCCGTACAAATAATCTTCTTAACCGACTAGAACTCTATCTCTAATTCAAACAGAAAACAAATATCTACAAGCACAATCCGTGCTAAACTAATTACCCCACGCTTCGTGGGCTGAACCCCACCTTATCCTTCCATCTTTCCAAGCCCATACAGGCCCACCTTAGTCCACCTTCCTGATCGGGCGATTTCTTATCAGCAAAGGGCTGCCGATTGGGAACCTGAAGCGAAGCAAAAGCCACTTGACCGATTCCACACTGTAGCACCTTTTGACCGATTCCCAACTGTATTCTTTCGATTTCTTCCCTCTTTGACGCCGATTCTACTGATGACGAAATCTGACGTCAACAATATCCCAAAGTTTCCTTTGGAAAAAGAACTTAAAAAATAGAAAAAGTCGGGCACGAGCATTACCAACCAACCATTTCATAGCTTTGAAAAGTGAAGGGTTAAAAAGAAAAGGAAATGGTAAAAATCGGGGCTCGGGAGCACATTGTGTAGGGTAACTAGTAAAACAGACTGAATAAACTTTTTTTTGAAACTGCTGTTTCTAGAGCGTATCCCCAAAATGACAACGGTAGGTCCGACTGGCTCATCATTGATCGAACCATGTCTAACAAAGTTCGATTACGTCGCTCGGACACACCGTTTCTCTGAGGTGTTCCAGGCGGCGTAAGTTGTGGAACAATTCCGCAACTCTTTAGATGATTGCTAAACTCGTGGCTCAAATACTCGCCTCCACGATCAGATCGTAAGGCCTTAATTTTCTTGCCACGCTGATTTTCAACTTCATTCTGAAATTCCTTGAACTTTTCAAAGGTTTCAGACTTGTGCCTCATCAAGTAGACATAGCCATATCTACTAAAATCATCAGTGAAAGTTATGAAGTATTGGAATCCTCCTCTAGCCGTCGTGCTCATTGGTCCGCATACATCACTATGTACGAGTTTCAACAAGTCTACTGCTCTCTCAGGAAATCCTGTGAAAGGCGTCTTGGTCATCTTGCCTAGCAAGCAAGCCTCACATGTCTCGTATGATTCAAAATCAAACGAAGTTAGAAGTCCATCAGAATGGAGCTTCTTCATGCGCTTTTCACTTATATGACCCAAACGACAATGCCACAAGTAGGTAGGACTCAAATCATTAGGCCGAGGCCTTTTAGCACTTACATTACAGACAGGTGAACCATCAAGATTTAAAACAAACAATCCATTCACAATGGGTGCAAAAGCCATAAACATATTATTCTTAGAGATCACACAACCATTGTTTTCACTCGCAAATGAATAACCATCCTTCATCAAGCATGAAGGAGACAAAATGTTTCGACTTAAACTAGGAACAAAATAACAATTATTCAACTCCATAATAAATCCTGACGGGAGGTGGAGTTGCATCGTCCCGACGGTCAAAGCAGCAACTCTTGCATTATTGCCCACGCGGAAATCAACTTCTCCTCTTTCCACGCTTCTACTTCTTATCATTCCCTGCATCGAATTGCAAATATGAGCAACCGATCCGGTATCAAATACCCAAGAATTAATAACTGTATCAGCGAGAAATATGTTGTCTATAACATTAACAACAAGCGTACCTGAGGTAGAAGTACTCTAACTTCCGCCATTCTTCAACGAAGCTAGGTACTGCTTGCAGTTTCTCTTCCAGTGACCAAGTTCATGACAGTAAAAGCACTCTTTATCTGGAGCAGGTCCAGGTCCAGCTTTAACCTTGGGCGGTGGGTTTGGCTTGGACGTTCCAGCCTTGCCCTTCTTCTTCCAAGAATTGCCCTTCTTTTTAAAGCTGGGCTTGTTCTGTATCGCCATCACATGGCTGGTACTAGCGCTTTTCTTGATGTCAGCCTCTGCTGTCTTGAGCATACCACACAGCTCATTCAATCCCTTCTCCGTCCCATGCATATGGTAGTTCGAGATGAAGTTCCCATAGCTAGGCGGAAGAGAGGAAAGAATGAAATCAGTGGCCAACTCTTGGCCCAGTGGGAAGCCTAGCTTCTCCAACCGTTGAGTGTAACCAACCATCTTGATCACGTGTGGTCCTACTGCTGCGCCTTCTGCTAGCTTGCTCTCAACAAAGGCCTTAGACACATTGAACCTTTCAGTCCTGGCCTGTGTTTGGAACATGTCTCTAAGCGCCACGATCATATCGTGCGCCTCATGGTTTGTTTCGAACTGCATTTGCAGCTCGGGTTCCATGCAAGCAAGCATAAGGCAGCTTACTTCAAGGTTAGCATCACATGCTTTCTTGTAAGCATTCTTAGCAGCAGCGGGTGCATCCTCAGCAGGTTCTTCTGGTAGTGGGTTGTCTAGAACATCTTCCTTTTTCTCAGCCCTGAGAACAATTCTCAGGTTGCGGATCCAATCCGAGTAGTTTGTTCCATTCAACTTGTCCTTCTCAAGGACCGAACGCAAAGCAAACGATGTGGTGGTGTTGCTAGGTGCCATTTAATCTACAACAAAAGTAATGCAAAATACACTAAGACAAACGTATCCATGATAGAGCAAATTACATTAAACTATTTTAACAGAATCTACTCCCACTAAAATCAATATCCCTCTATTGAAACTTAGTGATTCAGGATCCACAACTAACAAGTCTACTAGTGAGCTTTAGCATCACCGCTAGCAAACGAGGTAGATCGGTAGCCAACTTTTGCTAATCATATCACATATGACTCCTGTTGTTGGGTGACATCTCTATGTCTCGGCGCCCAACCTTTATGCCCCAAGGTCCTTAACCGTTAAGATGACCTCTTTAAGCAAACCAACCCTTATGCGTGTAAGTGTCCGACACAAACCCATCTAGTCAAGGAAAACTAGTGGCACCCTAATTTCATAGACCCACCACTAATTGTACAAGACATGGGACGGTGCAAGTTTTAGTTGGGAGGGCATACTAACTTAAAATTTGCGAGGGATCGTTCTACTTCTAACATCATAGCATGCAGAAAGTAAAACATAAACAGAATAGCATTCACACAGCTTGTGACACAGTATGGCCCGTTTTCATATGGTGATCTCCATCTCCATAGAACCTGTTCACCATGGTGATCTCCATCTCCATGTTCCATGTGCGCCATCCTCCTGGTGATGAGTCCTCCAAGAACTAGAGCATGCTATTACGCCTAATAGCTAGTAAAGAATCTAGTAATGAAGATTACATAGTTGCTTGGATCATCACAGATTGGTACGCAGACCATTAAATACAATAAAGTGACAACACATATGGCTCCTGCCGTGTTGCCGTACGCGTGACACGCAGGTCACGAATGAGTTACACACATGCATCACATACACAAGGGGGCCATACTGATCACAAGATACATACATTCATCCTGCAAAAGAGAGTTAGGCGTCCTAACGTTCCAAACTTTGGAGGCCCGAAACTCCATCTTCCAAGCCGAATTTGGGAAATCTAATTTCGCCGAAAACGGCGAAGCGGTTGAAATTCATGTGTAACTTTTTCTGTAGATCAATTTTCGTATAGAAATCGCCCCGATCCGAGATCATACCGAAAAGTTACGGCTGATTTACCGAAGCATGCGCATACGGCAAAATCCCGACCCCGGCAGTAGATCCCATCTACCATTGCACATCTAATGCGCCTGGCGTATGACCCTGGATCTCGATTCGACCAATCATATTGATCTTCCATCACTGCAACTGGATTTACGTGTATCACTTAACTCCGATGGCGGAAACCGACCGGTAGGAGTATGTCGTTACACTACCATTGCAGCAAGGGCACGAAATCAGGACATAGATCAAATAGAGAACTCGCATATCTCCATATGCACACATCCCGAATCCAAAACTAAGCAGCTACGGCTCTTGATACCACTATTGGGATACGAGGTAGGCTACGCTAGCGCAAATCAAAATTTCTACCGCGTATAACCAGGAAGAACTGCCGTATAAGGATCACGGGATTACCACTCGACGCACTACTGGTGCGGAAGATGTAGATATGCGTTGGTGCAGTGAAGACGATCACGTAGTCGTACGTAGTCGAACAACGTAGTTGTACGTAGTCGATCACGTCCAGCGGCTCCTCAGCAGCTCGTCCACGTGCACAGCAAGATCGCCTCCGGTGCCGCGGCTCGTCGTCGGCTCGTCGTGGCTCGTCGGCGGCTCGTCGATGGCTCGTCCAAGTGCTGCAGGCGCAACACCTCCAAGGTATCCACACGTGCAGGGAGGAAGCGTCGCAAGCCGGATTGCTAGATCCGAGTTGCAACAGGCGAGGGCGTGGGAGGCGCGGCAAGTGTGTTCAGCCAAAAGGTGTAAACCCTAGGGCGCCTCCACCCCTCTATTTATAGAGGTTCCTGATGGGCCTCTGGATCCGAGGCCCATTAGCACTCCTAAACCTAATCCAACTCGGATCAGATCCGAATTGGGCTTCCAGCCCCTTAAGTGTGTGACCCTATGGGTTCGGATACGTATAGACATGGCCCGAGTACTCCTACTCGGCCCAATAGTCGGTAGCGGCCTCTAGCAAGACGTGCCAACTCCTATACGCATACGAAGATCATATCAGACGAACCATCACAACATAATATACATGCTATTCCCTTTGCCTCACGATATTTGGTCTAGCTTCAAGCTGACCGCTCTTTCTCGATCCTGTGATTCGGAATCCCTTTGTAGGTTAACTCTTAACCGTACGTAGCATGGCCATGCATTTTCGGATCCGATCACTCGAGGGGCCCAGAGATATCACTCTCAATCAGAGAGGGGCAAATCCCATCTTGATTGACCATGTCTCATAGCATGCTTCTTGACAAACCCGAAAGCTACCTTTATAACTACCCTGTTACGGCATAGCGTTTGATAGCCCCTAAGTAGGTCGATCCACATCTAGAATACATGCGACAATCTCAGGTCTAAGGACAAAGCGTATATGTTGTTTAAAGAGAGAACTACTTCTCGTGTTGGGTCAGTCCTAACACATGTCTCCACATGTGTCCACATTATTAGTTCAACATCTCCATGTCCATGACTTGTGAAACATAGTCATCAACTAATACATGTGCTAGTCTAATATTCATGTGTGTCCTCACATGAACTCCGACTAGGGACAACTTTAGAATAACCATACAAGTAAAGAGTTTCACATACAATTCACATAATTGCAAATCAATTCAAGTAGCCTTTAATGGATATTCAATGAACACAATATACAAATCATGGATACAAATGGAATATCATCATCTTTATGATTGCCTCTAGGGCATATCTCCAACAATATCATCAATGAATACCACAACGAATTTGTCCAACTCGGGCATGAACACCGAATTCATGAGATACATGAAATAAGCGGGTGCATTAGTGAGTCCAAAAGACATAACCAAGTACTCATAAAGTCCATATCTTGTGGAGAAGGCAGTCTTGGGAATGTCACAAGGTCGGATCTTGATTTGATGGTAACCGGAGCGAAGATCAATCTTTGAGAACATTGTAGCTCCAGCCAACTGGTCAAATAGCACATCGATGCAGGGAAGAGGATACTTGTTCTTGATAGTCACCGCATTGAGGGGCTGGTAGTCCACACACATGTGTAGACTCTCATCCTTCTTCTTGACAAACAAGGCTGCGCAACCCCACGGTGAAGTACTGGGATGAATAAAACCCTTTTCCAACAGGTCATGCAATTGGGTTTTTAGTTCTGCCAGCTCGGCGGGCGGCATCCGATAAGGCCTTTTTGATATAGGTGCTATGCCTGGCTATAGCTCAATAGCAAACTCAATGTCCCTATCTGGTGGCATGTCGGGCAGATCATCCGGATTTACATCGGGGTACTCATAGACAATAGGAATGTCTTCTAGCTGGGTTTCTGTCACAAGATACGCACAAGGATTTGTGTACTCGGGGTGGGACAAGTGTAGGGTAGAATTGCCGTGTAGAGGTGAGTTTATGTGGACAGCTCGAGCAGGTACGTCTAGTATCATCAGATGTCGGGTCATCCAATCCATACCCAAGATGATATCTATCCCCTCTAGGTTAAGGATGATGAGATTTTCCCTAAAAAGAATCTGGCCTAACTTGATAGGTACAAGGTTAACTATCTTGTCTGAAGCTATTCTCCCTCCCGAGGTGGAGATCATATATGACCCTTTTGTGTGACCAACACTCAACCTACATCTCTCACCAGTCTTATTCCCAATGAAACTATGAGATGCTCCCGAATCATACAAAATAAGAGCAGGTTGACTATGGACAAGGAAAGTACCCGTCATCACTGGTGCACCCTCTAGGAGCTCTGTCAGACTAGTGTAGTTTAGCTGACCCTGGCAAATCTTCACCTTGGGCTTCTTTCCCTTGTTGGCCGCAGTATTACTCTGACCGGGGCGTTGATTTCTATTTCTGGGGCAGTCTTTGGCGAAGTACCCTACGTTGCCGCAGGTGAAGCAGCGGTTACCATTCGCAGGGCGCAACGGCGGTGGTAGGGTTGGCCGGGGCGCCTACGGGTGGAAACCAGGGAAACAAGGTGTTGCTGGTGGTGGAGGGCGAGCAACCCATCATCCCGACTGCTGTGGCCTGCGGGGCGCTGGAGGGGGAACCATTCTGAACTTTCGAGGAGGCTGGCTCGGTGATGCCATTGGAGCTTTCCATTTCAGGTCAGCCTTGAGGGCCTTCATGCAATCTTCTTGAGAAATGGCCAGATTTACCAGCTCATTGTAGGTATCCACCTTGATAGGGTTCAACCTCTCCTTGAGCTCCAGGCTCAATCCCCTGCGGAACCTGTCCTGCTTTTTCTCATCTGTATCCGCATGATAGCCGGTGTAGCGGCATAGGTCGTTGAAAGCCTACGCATAGTGCAGGATGTCGTGGCTTCCCTGGGTGAGAGCCAGGAACTCGTTGAGCTTACGCTCCAGTAGGCCTTTTGGGATATGATGGCCCCTGAAGGCGGTCTTGAACTCATTCCAGCCGACGACTTGGTCGGTCAGCAGCATGATGTGATAGTGGTCCCACCAAAGCCGGGCAGAATGACACAGCTGCTGTGCTGCGAACCGGGCCTTGTTCTGGTCGGGGCACGGGGCGGTGAGGAGCTCAAACTTGGATTCAATCATCCGAACCCATGCATCAGCATCTAGTCTTGTGGAAGGTCGGGGGCTGCGTGCCCAAGAAATCTTCATACCGAGCGACCTAGGGGTGCGGGGGACCTCGTCCTCCCTGCTGTTGCTGCTGCGGCTGCTGCTGCTGTTGCCCCTGGACCAAGTGTCGCAGGAGTTCGGTCTGGGCAGCCAGGACATCCGCGAGTGATGGCGGAAGGGGCGATGGTGGCAGGGATGCCTGGTTATCCCCACTGCCACTCGGGGCTGATCCGAAGCGGGTCACGCGCACCATCTGCAGGAGCATACTTTCCATTAGCCACACAATCCGAAACTTGCTCAATCATAAGGAACAACATTATGTGCAAAACTACAAACATCCATCTTGCCAACAGTGTAAAGGTTAGCAATATCATCCTTTATCAAGTAGGTGTATAACCCTTCTTTTCCAACTTAGTCAGCACTCGGATTGCTCTAGACATCTTCCACTTTATTCTTGTTAACTGACAGTGAGAGTAACGTGATCGATGGGGTCCCGCAAGATCCATCTCCTGGTTAGCTGGTCCGCGCACGTCCTCGGGCGAGGCGAAGCTCTGTCCCGGGGGTCCCGATACGTCCGACCCTTAGCACTCGCGTCGGGCGAGATGGAGCCTTGCGATAAGGGGTCGGGCGAGTCCGACCCTGTGCCCGGGGTCGGACCAAGTCGGTGGAGGTCACTAGCGCTGGAGGCGGGCCAATTTTGACAGATCCAAAGAGTTGAAACTGTATGAGCGGCTATCGTACAAGTTTTTCACGCAACTTTGACATTCAAAGCGCGTCCCAAAAGTGGGCAGGTGGAAACAAGCGAGGTGAAACAAGAACTGACCCTGCCAAGATGACCGCTACCAAGATCATTCCATGATAAGGTTTCTTAACACAGGAAGAGTACTCAACTCAAGACTAACCAATTACATCACCATCCAAAAATTATAGGTTGCCGAGGAGTACAACAAAAGACCAACCTACTACAGCCACAAACTAAAAGTCATCTAGGTTGCCTTCTGAGGAAACACTATTCGTCAAAGAAGGGGCGTCACCAACTTTGACGTCCATGCTAGAGACTCCCTCTATCTCCTCGGGCTCCTCCTCCTCCTCCTGAGCCATAGGCTCATCCAGCTACATCTCTAAGGCGTGGATAGCATTGAGCTCGACGTGGTACTCATCCAAATGCTTATTAGCGACAACGAGCTCCATCTCAACCTCTGGTTTTTCCTCCGCGAGCAGTACCATATCATGCTCCATGTCAGTCACCTTTTCCTCTAGCTCGGTAATCCGGGTCCCCATATCAGAAATCTGGATACCCCGCTGGATGAGCTGATACTATTGTTCCACCAAATCTCTCTTGGTGGTATTGAGATGCTCCTGGGTGTCTACCGCTATCCGAGCCAAGACAGCCATAGCTCTCCCTTGGAGCTCAACCAGTCGGTACAATGTAGTCATGCACCGTGTCGCGGTGGAGACGATGAGCAGTGGATGTGAGGTTGCCAACACCTCCATGTTGTCTACCCGGTCAAGCCAAGCTACATCCATCCGGACCCTAGCGGGGAATAAGTCAATCGGATCCAGAAGGACCTCGAAAGGGTGTAGCCGGCAAAACTGGGTGAGAGCCTGCAGGGCAACGGACTCCCAAGTATCCTCAAGGGTATGACGATAGGTCGAAACCTCAAGCCGGGGCCACTCGGGCTGCGCTGGGGGTGGAGGTACGACCACTCGCACGCTGCACTGCTGCACTCCGTGCTCCTGGTACTCGCATCCCGCATAAAGAGGTGGCGACTGGTACCCAAACCACCTCAAGGTGTCCCACAAGATAGCAGGAAAACCCTCAAAGTGTAGACACGTGGAGTGAGAGGTGCCATCCGTGCCACGAATCACGTGTCTGGGAGCAGCCATCTGGAACCAAGGACCGAAAAGAAGCGTGAGATTGAAACTCCAAAAGGAAAACAGATTCCGGTAGGCTAGAGAAGAAGCTCAAAACTCATCAAGGACTCATCCAAAAATCTCCAAATTTTTACCAACATTCCCTTATGATAGTTGGCAACAAGTTTGGTATCAAAAGTGGAGTGAAAACAGATCGGACAGGGTGAAACACTCAGGTCTTAGACAAGTGCACATGCTAAAAAGGACAGCTACAAATTCCTTAACGCAAAGAGGAGCTTGAACACAAGGGCAAGGTTCATTAAGGGTTTGGGTTCAGGGATTTTAGTTCATGATGCAAGCACGACCTACCTCGTCTTCTCAACCGAAAATAACTGCCAAAAAGCTTTGGACTTACGTGGTTAGTGCCGGTGGCAAGGCAACAATTACGTCACTCCCTATAGTAGCTAGTCGGGTTTCTACTATCATTTTCCTACACGAACGCGGTTAGAGTACCTGCAGAAAAACACAACCACATGAACCTTTCGTGCCAGCACTCACGAAAGCGTCCCCATTCATTACCGTTCGCTATAGAAATGGCACCCATGCATTTAACGCTGCATGGACAGCGTAACAACCGTGGAAATAGGCCCCCTTTGAATAGGACCATATAACCCTTCGCATACTCGTGATGCGGAATCATGCGCATGTATCATAAACGTGGGTGAACAACCGTGATGATAGGCTCATTGAAATCGAACCATACCACCCTTCACATGAATTAACATTTGGAACCTGCGCACGTATAATAGACGTGGGCGAAAACAACCGCGATGATAGGTTCTTTGGAATATAACTCCCTATCAACCCTCGCATACTCAGGATGCAGAACTCGGCACACATATGATACACTTGGTGAAGTGCTGGAAGATAGCAAAATAACCAATAGCTAATGGTCACCTTAAATAACCCAAAATTCCCCTAGGGCCTCTCGCACTAAGGTCATCCTTAGCGATCGTACGGATTTTTCAACACATTTCTTGCAAATTTTATTTAGAAAGAGGTGTTTAGGATCTATTATTTTCTCTATCCTGCTAACCTAGCTCTGGTACCAGCTGTGCCAGAACCACCCTAATCAACTCAGCTAAAGCACAATTAAGTCGCCTGACACGCGATCTTATGCTTTAATCAAGTTAACTCGGCAGTCCATCGGATTTCATCCGATAAACCACTACACAGGACCGAGAAGCAGAGCTCACACGAAGGTGAGTGGTTTCAGAGAACACAACAAATCATCCAAAATTAGACAAGTGCATTAATTTCTTACAATCTCCGGTTCGATGAATCGATTCGAATTTCTTAACCATGCATGGCAAACCTAATCTCATGACATCCGCGCACCACGAAGGTCGCTTCCTTTGTCAACCGTTCCCATCAATCCCGTGATCCGTGTTGGGCCCACTTACCTTGGTACAAGGCTCCATAGACCCAGTCTCTGCTGTTCTGTGACCGTACTTGTCACCACATGATGCACCAGGACAAAACTCAGTTTCCAGAGATAGTGGAACGAACCGCTCACGTCCTGGTTCAATCAGGTACTAGGCTTCCCCATCCCATACTAGGTATGATATTAGTACTTTCAAACACTTGATCACGAACACCATCACCTTTCAACCTTAAATGCATTTCAAGTAGACGGACGGGGCCATCCACCGACCACCAAAAAAGTTCACAGAGCCCGGCCCCGTCCATCGTCCTTATAGTTGTAACAAAAAGGAGAACAAGCAACTCCTATAACTTGCGAGTGACAGGAAATAACTCGACATTTACTGAGTCCTGTTTAAGCATTGCAACTACTTGGCCTATCATACTAGTGTTCAGATCAAGGGAACTAAATCATGCATCTATGGTTTCAAACAACTCCTATAATGTAAATGCACAGACATACAACAGAAGGCATGCACAAGTTTAGAAAGACAGGGTGTTGCTCCAGGGCTTGTCTTCGAGCGGGGCGGAAGCAAACTGATCCTCGGCAAGCTCAGCTTCAGCTCCTGCAGATGGCAGCTCAGCTACGACTTCGTCTTCGGGCACCGGGTGAAGCTCGTACATGCCGTCTGCGAGGTTCAGCTCTACACGAAATGAAATGCAGGGGTGAGACACTTAGACGGTGATTTAAAAGCATTGCAAGATTTAACCCAAAACAGTACCAAAACTATAGGAAAAGGGTGTGAAACCCACTTTACTGGATTCTACTCAAAATGAGGATTCGAACCCAAGTGATTTTCCATTTTTCTGATTTTTCCTCGATTTAATATAAATTTCCCACGCTTCTGCCGATTTAGAACAAGTTAAAAGAGTCCGATTGAGGAAACCTTACGATCTGACCTTAGACCTAAGGAATAACTATACCGAGGTCCTCAGATTTAACACAGAGAAGTCCTCGGAATTTTACACAGATACCCTTGGTCAAAGGAAAAAGACACAACCGAGCCCTCGGGCGAAGCGGACAGGGGTCGGGCGAAACGGACAGGGGTCGGGTGAAACGGACGGGGGTCGGGCGAGGCGGACAGGGGTTGAGAGCTTACCTCCGGTCCTACGGCGAGGTCTTGTGGTCGGGAAGAAGCAAGCTAAGGCGGAGCGAGGAACGACGGCATTTTCGGCGGCGATGGTGCTTCTAGTGGACAACAAGCAAGCTCTGGCACTGCGCGAAGGAAGGCGAAACTGCTGGAGGGGTTGGCAAGGCGTGGTGCTGAGCGGAAGGGGGAGAGCTCCACAGAGAGCTTGGGCGGCGGTGCGTGAGCACGAAGCAAAGGAGTGTGCGATGGCGAGTGCGATGGAGAAGAACAAGCAAGCAATACGGCAAGGGCGGTGGTGGTGAAGGTAACTCCGGTAAGAGGCTTCGATACCCTTTTTATAGTTGCGCAGAAGTGAACAAGCTCGAGCGGTGCCAGGATAAGATCGAGGGAGAAGAGGTGCTCTGCCAAGGCGGCGA
This sequence comes from Setaria italica, assembly GCF_000263155.2. NCBI lineage: Eukaryota > Viridiplantae > Streptophyta > Magnoliopsida > Poales > Poaceae > Setaria > Setaria italica. Next base: position 15,821,197 of record NC_028453.1, read on the forward strand.
TTGGTCGGCGTCTCCATTAGCCGGAGAAGTAGAGCTCCGGGGACAGGATCCTCCAGCATTGGGCAAGGAAGATAGCATTAGGCAAGCATGGTTTTGCTAGGCGGAAGGATTGGCGAGGTCGAGCGCGTGCCTGGTCGCGTTAAGCGCCGAATTGGGTGCGGCGGCTCGGCCGGTGTGCGGTAGGAGGGAGGGAGGGCGCTGCAAGCGAGGTGACAGGGTGAGCGGTGTGGCGCGAGCATGCGCAGAACTAGCGGCTCTGCCAGGGTACGCTACTGGCGAGGTGGGGGAAAGGAGTTGTCACTGCCTATGCGGTGGTTGGCGAAGACGGTAGTGTCGCGGGACACACGCGCGAGTAGCGCGACTGAGGTGTGACGCGAGGGCCAGAAGGCATTGGGGCGTGCGGCTGGGGATCCGGGTGAGACGGATGCACATGGGAGGTGAGGCGGTACCAGCACAGCAGTGATCGGTCTCCAGTCGTAGAGTGGTCGGGGCGACTGCGGAGCTGTAGGCAGTGCGCCTGGCGCGGCCAGCGAGGCCTCGGGCGAGACGAGACGGGGCGGAAAGGTCAGCAAGGCGCTTTTGCCCGAGACTGGGAAAAGGCACGCTGATTTATCTTGTCGGGACCGGCGACTGGGCGAGGCGACGCTCGCCGGTAAGGTCATGCCATGCGGTGGCAACGCTCTGAGCGCGGCGCACGCGCGCTCTGGCTCTGTCTGGCCGACGGATCCGCGAGATCCTTTGCCGGCCCATCTTCGAGCCTGTTGATCTCCCGATTTTCAAACTGCGCCATGTTAACTCCCTTTACAAGGGTTGTAGTACACAAACCAAAGTCCTACTCTTGTAATTTGATCAAGTTCAAAAACACAGTGGATTTGGAGATTCAAAGCTCCAAAGTTTGGGGGAACACCGGTTCCAGGAGTTAGAGAAAAATGGTGGGTTTTGCTGGTTTTCAGGGGTTGGGACTGATTTGAGCAGCAGATTTGGGAATCTTCGGAGGCGAATTGGACCAAGGTCCAACAAAGTTGTGGTAGGAACTTCGTTCTCCAACTTCTATAAAGGAATTTCTTGATGTTCAGCTCAACTTTCCAAAGATAAACCTTCCCTAAGGCGCTAGGTCGGGCTAATTTTCCAGACTTAGCCAGAATGGCTTGAGGAGGCTGAGTCAACCAGATTAGGGGACTTGTTTTAAGATTAAAACTCAGCTGATTTAATCTAGGTCGTTACATGCACGCATTCGGGAACACACCAAGCTCAATAAGAAAATTCCTTATCCAAACACCCTCCTTCGCGGCTTCCGAAGCCGCGATGTACTCGGCTTCTGTCGTAGAATCGGCCACCGTCTCCTACTTGGAACTCTTCCAACTAACAACACCACCATTTAGCGTGAATACAAATCCTGATTGTGACTTTGAATCATCTTTGTCGGTTTGGAAACTAGCATCGGTGTAACCTATTAAAACGAGCTCCTCCTCACCTCCATAAACGAGGCACATATCTTTAGTCCTTCTTAAGTACTTAAGAATGTTTTTCACCGCTGTCCAGTGACTCTCACCTGGATCAGACTGGTGCCTGCTTGTCATACTTAGCGCATATGAAATATCTGGGCGAGTACTTATCATTGCATACATGATAGATCCAATAGCCAAGCCATATGGCACTCTACTCATGCGATCCCGCTCATCAGCAGTCGAAGGACAATGAGTCTTGCTAAGATGTATGCCATGTGACATAGGCAAGAACCCTTTCCTCGCCTCTTCCATGCTGAACCGCTTCAACACTTTGTCAATGTAAGTATCTTGACTTAATCCTATAAGCCTTCTTGATCTATCTCTATAGATCTTAATGCCCAAAATATATGCCACTTCCCCTAAGTCCTTCATCGAAAAACTATTTTTCAGTGAAGTCTTTACGAACTCAAGCATAGGAATGTTATTTCCAATCAGCAATATGTCATCCACTACAAAGCTCCCACTAACCTTCTTGTAAACACGATCAGATTGCAAGGTCTTAATTTTCTTGCCACGCTGATTTTCAACTTCATTCTAAAATTCCTTGAACTTCTCAAAGGTTTCAGACTTGTGCCTCATCAAGTAGACATATACATATCTACTAAAATCATCATAAAAGTTATGAAGTATTGGTACCCTCCTGTGGCTGTCGTGCTCATTGGTCCGCATACATCGGTATGTACAAGTTCCAACAAGTCTAATGCTCTCTCAGGAAAACCTGTGAAAGGTGCCTTGGTCATCTTGCCTAGTAAGCAAGCCTCACATATCTCATATGATTCAAAATCAAACGAAGTTAAAAGTCCATCAGTATGGAACTTCTTCATGCGTTTCTCACTTATATGACCCAAACGACAATGCCACATGTAGGTAGTACTCAAATCATTAGGCCGAGGCCTTTTAGCATTTATGTTACAGACAGGTGAACCATCAAGATTTAAAACAAACAATCCATTCACAATGGCTGCAAAAGCCATAAACATATCATTCTTAGAGATCACACACCCATTGTTTTCACTCGCAAATGAATAACCATCCTTCATCAAACATGAAGGAAACATAATGTTTCAACTTAAACTAGGAACAAAATAACAATTATTCAACTCCATAATAAATCCTGATGGGAGGTGGAGTTGCATCGTCCCGACATTCAATGCAGCAACTCTTGCATTATTGCCCACGCGGAAATCAACTTCTCCCTTTTCAACGCTTCTACTTCTTATCATTCCCTGCATCGAATTGCAAATATGAGCAACCAATCCAATATCAAATACCCAAGAATTAACAATTGTATCAGCGAGAAATATGTTGTCTATAACATTAACAACAAGTGTACCTGAGGTGGAAGTACTCTTACTTCCGCCATTCTTCAATGAAGCTAGGTACTGCTTGCAATTTCTCTTCCAGTGACCAAGTTCGTGACAATAAAAGCACTCTTTGTTTGGAGTAGGTTCAGGTCTAGCTTTAACCTTGGGCGTTGGGTTTGGCTTGGCAGCCTTGCCCTTCTTCTTCCAACAATTGCCCTTCTTCTTCCAAGAATTGCCCTTCTTCTTAAAGTTAGGCTTGTTCTGTATAGCCATCACATGGCTGCTACTAGCACTTTTCTTAATGTCAGCCTCTGCTGTTTCAAGCATGCCACACAGTTCAGTCAGACCCTTCTCCATCCCATGCATATGGTAGTTCAAGATGAAGTTCCCATAGCTAGACGGAAGAGACGAAATAATGAAATCAGTGGCCAACTCTTGGCCTAGTGGGAAGCCTAGCTTCTCCAAATACATGCCAGGACTGAAAGGTTCAATGTGTCTAAGGCCTTTGTGGAGAGCAAGCTAGCAGAAGGCACAGTAGATGTCTCTAAGCGCCATGATCATATCGTGGGCCTCATGGTTTGTTTTGAACTGCATCTGCAGCTTGGGTTCCATGCAAGCAAGCATAAGGCAGCTTACTTCGAGGTTAGCATCACATGCTTTCTTGTAGGCATTCTTAATACCAGCAGGTGCATCATCAGCAGGTTCTTCTGGTAATGGGGTGTCTAGAACATCTTCCTTTTTCTCAGCCCTGAGAACAATTCTCAGGTTATGGATCCAATCCGAGTAGTTTGTTCTATTCAACTTGTCCTTCTTAAGGACCGAATGCAAAGCAAACGGTGTGGTGTTGCTAGGTGCCATTTAATCTACAACAAAAGTAATGCAAAATACACTAAGACAAACGTATCCATGATAGAGTAAATCACATTAAACTATTTAACAGAATCTAGTCCCACTAAAATTAATATCCCTCTTTTGCTACTTAGTGATTCAGGATCCACAACTAACAAGTCTACTAGTGAGCTTTAGCATCACCGCCAGCAAACAAGGTAGATCGGTAAGCAACTTCTTGCTAATCACATCACATATGACTCCTGTTGTTGGGTGACATCTCCAAGTCTCAGCGTCCAACCTTTATGCCCCAAGGTCCTTAACCATTAAGATTACCTTGTTAAGCAAACCAACCCTTATGCGTGTAAGTGTCCGACACAAACCCGTCTAGTCAAAGAAAACTAGTGGCACCCTAATTTCATAGACCCACCACCAATTGTACAAGACATGGGATGGTGCAAGTTTTAGTTGGGAGGGCATACAAACTTAAGTTTTGTGAGGGATTATTCTACTTTTAACATCGCATTATGCAGGAAGTAAAACATAAAGAATAGCATTCACATAGTTGTGGCACAGTATGGCCCGTTTTCTTACGGTGATCTCCATCTCCATATAACCTGTTCACCATGGTGATCTACATCTCCATGTTCCATGTGCGCCATCCTCCTGGTGATGAGTCCTCCAAGAACTAGAATATGCTATTGCACCTAATGGCTAGTAATGAAGATTACATAGTTGCTTGGATCATCACAGATTGGTACGCAGACCATTAAATACATTAAAGTGACAACACATAGGCTCCAGCCGTGTTGCCGTACGCGCGACACGCAGGTCACAAATGAGTTACACACATGCATCACATACACAAAGGGGCCATACTGATCACAAGATCCATCCATCCTGCAAAATAGAGTTAGGCGTTCTAACGTTCCAAACTTCAAAGGCCCATAACTCCATCTTCCAAGCTGAATTTGAGAAATCTAATTTTGCAAAAAATAGCAAAATGGTTGAATTTTATGTGTAACTTTTTCTTTAGATCAATTTTCATATAAAATTTACCTCGATCCGAGATCATACCGAAAAGTTACGGCTGTTTTACCGAAGCACACGCATACGGCAAAATTCCAACCCGGTAATAGATTCAATCTACTATTGCACATCTCATGCGCCTGGCATATGAACCTAGATTTCGATTCGACCAATCACATTGATCTTCGCTTGCTACAACTGACATTACGTGTATCACTTAAGTCCGATGGCGGAAATCCGACCGGTAGGAGTATGTTGTTACACGACCATTGCAGCAAGAACACGAAAACAGGCCGTAGATCAATCTGAAAACTCGCATATCTCTATATGCACACATCCCGAATCCATAACAAAATAGCTACGGCTCTGATACCACTGTTCGGATACGAGGTAGGCTACGCTAGCGCAAAACAAAAATTTTCTACCGCGAAAACAAGGAAAACTGCTATATATAGATCACGGGATTACCACTCGACGCATTGGTGCGGAAGATGTAGAATCGCGTCGGGCAGAGAAGTCGATCAACGTAGTCGAACACGTAGTCGATCACGTCGACATCGAGCAGCTCCTCAGCAGCTCGTCCACGTGCAGCAAGGTCGTCCTCGTGCCGCGGCTCGTCGTCGGCTCGTTGTGGCTCGTCCAAGTGCTGCAAGTGCAACACCTCCAAGGTATCCACATGTGTAGGGAGGAAGCGTCGCAAGCCGGACTGCTAGGTCCACGAGTTGCAATAGGGCGAGGGTGTGGGAGGCGCGGCAGATGTGTTTTCAGCCAAAGGGATGAAACCCTAGGGCGCCCCACCCCTCTATTTATAGAGGTTCCTGACAGGCCTCTAGGTCCGAGGCCCATTAGTACTTCTAAACCTGATCCAACTCGGATCACATCTGAATTGGGCTTCCAGCCCCTTAAGTGTGTGACCCTATGGGTTCGGATACGTATAGACATGGCCCGAGTACTCCTACCCGGCCCAATAGTCGGTAGCGGCCTCTAGCAAGACGTGCCAACTCCTATACGCACACGAAGATCATATCAGACGAACCGTCACAACATCATGTACATGCTATTCCCTTTGCCTCACGATATTTGGTCTAGCTTCAACCCGACCGCTCTTTCTCGATCCTGTGATTCGAAATTCCTTTGTAGGTTAACTCTTAACCGTACATAGCATGGCCATGCATTTTCGGATCCGATCACTCGAGGGGCCTAGAGATATCACTCTCAATCAGAGAGGGGCAAATCCCATCTTGATTGACCATGCCTCACAGCATGCTTCCTAACAAACCCGAAAGCTACCTTTTTAACTACCCTATTACGGTGTAACATTTGATAGCCCCTAAGTAAGTCGATCCACATCTTGAGTGCGTGCGACAATCTTAGGTCTAAGGACAAAGCGTACTTGTTGTGTAAATACAGAACTACTTCTCGTGTTGGATCAGTCCTAGCACATGTATCTACATATGCCTACATTATTAGTTTGACATCTCCATGTCCATTACTTGTGAAACATAGTCATCAACTAATAAATGTACTAGTTTAATATTCATGTGTGTCCACACATGAACTCTGATTAGGGACAAATTTTAGAATAACCATACAAGTAAAGAGTTCCACATACAATTCACATAATTGCAGATCAATTCAAGTAGCCTTTAATGGATATTCAATGAATACAATATACAAATCATGGATATAATAAGATAAAATCATCTCTATGATTGCCTCTAGGGCATACCTCCAATAGTTAGCCTATTACGTTTTAGGCTCTCAGTCCCCGTTTAGCCGTAGCCGCTGCGTGTATGAGAGCTGTGTCTCGTGTGCGCGTATGGGCATTGTTGTTTGCACATGTATGTGTGCTAGCATTTGGCATCACAGGTGCACCCGAGGCTTTCACGAGTTATGGCGTGTTCTACTCGAGAAGAGTAGTGACTTTAAGAGAAGACAAAAAGGAATAGTCGTTGTTGCGATAAAAAGAGAGCGCGGTAGCGCGAAAGAGTTTGCTGCCCTTCGGCGAATAGAGCGCATGTTGTGCGCGAGAGTTTGCGGCGAGTAGAGCGTGTGTCATGCGCAAGCGGAAAGTAAGCTGGAAAATAATTAGAAAAGTGACTTAGCTTGATTCATAGATGATTGTTGACGAAGCCGTGATGGTCGTTGATGAAGCCGTAACGGTTGTTGACAAAGTCGACTAGTCGGAGGCGACTCTGACTAGTTGTCGATGATGCGAAGTTTGCCCCGACTAATTTTTTAGTTGAGATGAGGAGTTGGAGTAGTCCGCCCTCGACTAGCCTTGTAGTCGAGACGAGTAGTAGAAGTAGTCGTTAGCGAGCGTTGCGATGTGGTCAGAGTAGTCGTCGGCGAGCCGCCCATAGTAGTCGGCGAGCGCTCGACGATCTGCCCCACGATGGGCGCCAATGTCGGTGTTTTATACCGGCCATCTACCAAGGGGTACCCGAGGTAGCAGAATGTGTAGTGGGGGATCGCCGGACCTGGAACTTGAAGGTAAAAGTGAGGACACGAGACACGGATTTAGATAGGTTCGAGCCGCTAGAGTAGCGTAATACCCTACGTCCTGTTTAGGGGTGTTTGTATATTGCGCCCTGCGCTTGGGTGTTGAGGTGTGACCTGCCGAGCTAGGTACCCCTGCCCTCCTTTATATACTCCAGGGGGCAGAGTACTAGTCGGATTACAAGGAGGACTCCTAGTAGGATTACACGGGATGAGTCCTAGTAGGATTACAGGGGAATCCTAGTAGGAGTCCGACTTCTTCCTTCCTTGCGGGTACTGGGGATGTATCCCCGATAGTGAGGAAGGCGGGATGAGCCGGGCTGGAAGGAAATGTGGGCCAAATACGACATTGTGGCCCATTTGCTAATTAGGTGGTTTTTTATTTGTTTGAAGTTGTGTTTAATATTCAAATTTGAAATAGATTTCAAATTTGAAAAGGGTTTGTGATGTGGCTGGGTTTGGTCATAAATTAATAGAAATTTTGAAGGGGGTTTTAGGTTAGGATTTGGTGTGAACCTCTAGAGGACCCGAATGTGATTAATATTCAAATTATTTTTGAATATTAATTCTAGAATTCTCGGGGAAGAGGGTATTTGAAAGAATTCATTTCTAAGATTTCTTAGGAAGGAGGAAAAGTGTCCTATAGGCAACCAAATGCAACACTTATGCTAGTATTCATGTAAGATTCATTCGTAAAATGAGTTTGTATATTTGGGGAAAGAAAGATATGTATAATTTAAAGAAAAATTTTAAAAGTTCGTATTTTTAAATGCTAAAAAGCAGGATGTTACAGATCTACCCCTACTTAAGGGAATCTTATCCTCGAGATTCAAGGGCTAGAAAGAGATGGTTAGGGTTGTCTTGATCTCTTTGCGGTTGTCGGGTCCGTTGCCGGCAATATCTTCGAAATTTGTTATGGGCCTATCGGATGGCTTACCATGGAGCCATTAAAGTTTCACCTTATCAATTGGTTTATGGGTATGAAGCGGTGTCACCTTGGGAAGTCAAAACTGGACCAAGAAGGATTGATAGTCAAGACTAGCTTTGACTCGATAAGTATTATGGTCTAATGAAAGATGAGTTGGAAGATTTGGTTCATCGTCGGTTGATTGCGTTGGAGCGGATTGAAGCCGATAAAGCTCGGGTGGCCAAATATTATAACAAAAAGGTGGTACCCAAGAGTTTTCAAGAAGGGGAATTAGTATAGAAGATAATATTGCCGATAGGACAAAGCATAACAAGTTTGGAAAATGGTCGCCGAATTGGGAAGGTCCCTATAGAGTCAATCATTGTATTCCTGGAAATGCATACATTTTGGAAACTCTTGAAGGAGAAGTATTTGCAAAATCTTTAAATAGGAGATACTTAAAAAATATTATCCGAGCATTTGGGTTAATGCATGAATATATCAGTAGGAAATCAAAAGCAGGGAAGGTACAATAAGAGTGTACGAAGCCGACGTAAAGAAAAGAATAAAGTGTTTTTTACAAGGCTTTCTCGAGGGCCTCAATCGCACGCAGATGGATCTGATCTATGTTGGCTATCAGCTTCATGTCTTCTTCGTCTGATCCTCAGACCTTGTTGATGATTTGGTGTTGGCGACAGGCTTGATTAATGAAAGTTTCTAGCTCTTTCTTCTTCTCTTGAATGGCAAGATGATAGTTGTTGATCTGATTCTTGGTAGCCATAATCTTCTGATCAACTTGATTTAGTTCTTGCATCAAACGGTCTCGTTCAGCTTCCAAGTCTTTCAGATTTTGCTCTACAGCAGAAGAAGAAGCAACCAAGTCCTCAAATTGTTGTTTGACTTCCTTGGCTTTTACCCGACTTGCTTCCAATTGAGTTTTCGCTTGTTGATTCATTTGTCTGTCGGTTATACATTTCCTGGTGACTGGATTGGAATATAGTTTGACTCAATAAAAGCCGCCGGGTTCAGCACTGATGTTAGTTCTGGAGTCAAATGAGTCCTGATTTGCTTGAACAACTTCTGTATCGGCTCTCCATCCTCCATAAGAGTCATTGTATCCTGACAAAGCATTTGCAGCATAGCTGACAGTTGGTCTTTAATACTTAAAGGAATTAACTAAGATTTGAGACTTGAGCTTATTTCTTCATCATCCACATATTCATCAATGCTGAAGGAGAATGAAGCTAACGTTGCTGGCTCGTCAACCTCTAAAATTGATCAATGTGAAGAAATATTCATTAAGAAAAGAGACATTGTTATCAGGAGCTAAGTATTGGTACCTGGACATAAAATTGTTGTTGCAGATGAGCATCGGCTTGGGTGTTGTCTTTGTCGGCTGCGAATCCTAAGAGGTTGAGAAGGTTCTTGGATGGTAACAAAGCTGACGAGGTAGCCCCTAGAAGGTTTATTGGTTCTTCATGAATTACCTCTTCCTACAAGAAAGATGTAAGTTGGCATGATGGTGAAATTATGAGTGTTTCAGTTCAAAGTTTTACCTGAATCAATGACAGTGGTTGTCGTGGTTCGGATCATGCTGCCCTAGTAGATTTTCATTTTCTAAATGAGGAGCCGATACTAAATATGGTGGTGTTTGGAGCAAAAGGGAAAATTAGCAAAAGTGATATTTTAAAAAGTAAAGAAAGCAAAGATCGTACCCTTGATGCTGATCCGATGTGTGGCTGTTGCTGAGTATCTGTGGTAAGCAACTTGCATTTGCCAACAGAGGAAGTGCCCTTGAGAAGAGCAGATACAGGTGGGGCATCGAATCCCAAAATTAGAGTAGGAGTCGACGAACCATAATCAATCGGCCGGCCTCTACTACTCATAATGGGGCTCTCATTATCATATTCATCCTGGAATGAAATAGAAAGCAAGATAAGGGATAAAAGGGATGATAAAAGTTATGGAAGGCTGAAATCAGGAATATTACCTCAATGATCAAGACATATCCTGGAAAGATCTTCTTACAATAATAGGTGGCCGGTTTGTTGGCTAGATGTTCACACCATTCCTTCCACCATCAGACGAAGAGCCTTGATGCATATCCCATGAGACGTTTCCAGCCCATGAGTGCAGGGAATGGCAGCGAAGAAGTCAAATTCCTCAGCCTGTCAAATTCAAGAGCTTGGTTCAGAGGGTCCTTGGCTCTCACTTTGTCCTTGAAGAACAGGCTGATTGGGACTTGGCCAAAACCCAATTGACAAGCAAAGATTGATGGATGGTAAAATTCATATGAGGGCTTAAGAGTTTTTCCTTGACCAAAGCCGACTAGGAGTACGCAGGAGGAAACACTTGTCAACAAGATAGAGGTGTTGCATGCGTCGGTTCCCACTTCATCAAATTCCAAATCAGTTGGGAATTCAAAGTTATTGTTCTTGTTTGCATAGGCAAACCAGAGGGATGATGGCTGAAGAAATCCGTTGTAGAAGATCTTGAATAGATCAGCTACTGATGATGCTATCAGTGAGGCTCCGGGACAAGCCGATGTTGCTTCACCATAAGAAGTACATCTATGGTGTGTGATTCTGTCACCTTTGGCGTAGTTGGATGGAAAGGAATTCGTAGTCAGATTTCTTCCAAATTGTGATGCAGTATAAACATTGAGCCAAAGTTGGATAAACCACCATGGGCCATTGATTGGGCTAATGGGAGAACCAACTCTTGGCTTAGCCGATAATTGATGCATCAGAGAATATACAACACCCAATAGGTATTGGCCAAGAAGAATTTGGCCAGAAATAGATAGCTTCTCGGTAAAACATTGTGAATCTAATGAAGGGATTGAGGTTGATCAGCAGAACACGAAGTTCTTTACTTAATGTTCAGAAAAGCTATGTGTTCTTTGTCATTGACAATTCCTAAGGTTTTGCTAAAGGTAGCAATATATCGACTCCAGTTCATCATACCCCTTGTATCCAGTTTGTGTTTATTAACAACTTGGAGATGAAACGGAGAAGCGGGGAAAGTGATGTCGAGGCCTGTCAACATGTAAACGTCCAGCAAACTGGGAGCCAATGGACCATCCCCAAACATGAAGGCATTCAACGCATTAGACCAAAAATATGAGGCGGCAGCAAGGATGGGTTCATCTTTTTCCATGTCAGACAAGGAAAGCTTAATACAGTGGCCAATGCACAACTCATCCCATTCTATCCTTTTGGCAGCCGATACCCAATGGTACCATGTCCTCCAACCTTGGGGATTGCAAGGCCATGAGTGGAAACCATCCTTCCAGTCATCCAAATCCATGGAAAATGTTTGTAAAGGATCCTTTGGGTTTCGGCATTGATGAAATCAGTGGGACCCTCATCACCATGGGGCCAAGAAAGAATGCATTATCTACATCGCTAAGTGGAATCAAAACATGATCTCTAGGCACCTACAAGAAGAGCGAGGGAAAGAATATTGAGAAATGTCACAAAAGGGTCGGATTAGATCTAAAGCATCAAAATAAGGCGGTGATGTACAGTACCTTTGGGATGGCGGTAGAGGTAGCCATTAGAGCGATGAGACGCTTTGACAACCGATGGGCTTGATGATGGTTTCGGAAGTGGAGCTCTGGTTCTGATATGCGGCGGTGGAAAGCTTGCTTGGCTTTGTAAAGAAGATGAAGGGACGGGGCAGTTCTATAATATTTTAGTCCAGTAAAATCCTAAAAATCGAGGACGGTGCCATCGCAAAATCCAGAGGAAAGAGATCATGATTGTGGCAACGACTCTTTTGATTTTGGAAGGGTATCGGCTCGGGACCTGTGAAGGTGTTGACAAGAGATGAGAATTTTGGAACATAATATTATATTCCAAAATTGGGGGGCATGTGTTGACAACGGTTTTTGACCAGAGTCAACCATCGTGGATAAGGTTCAGATAGCTGATGAAGGAGAGAGAGAGAGACCATCGATGACTCCAGGTTGACCAAGACTAGCCACGGGGGACCAGGGTTCCAGAAGCCGATAGAAGACCGGAGGAGGTCCGATCCGAAGCAAAATTGACTCCACCAAATAAGGGAAAGTGTGCAGATTTATCTTTAGTAGTTTTTAAGAATAGTTGTAACAGTCATGTTGTAATCGACTAGGTATCTAGTTTTCTCCAGGGTATAAATATAAGTCCGCGAGCCTTGCAATGAATAATCATCAACCAATCAATACAACCTTTCGGCGCCACACCGCCAAAACCCTAGAAGTAGGAGTAGAGTAGATTCGACGAGTTCCTTCCTGCGCGCACGACTGCATCGGCTTCGATCTCAGAGGAGCTTGTAAGTACTGTCACCCGGTCATTACGACCTCTATAAGAACTTTCTAAGTTAAGTCTTATATTTTGATATTCGGTTGTGTGGCTAGTTATCGAGTTATCTTAGATTGCAAGTAGAACTTTAAAGGATTTGTCCAACATTCTGCTTGTTTTCGATGTTGCTCACAATTATCAAGTTGTTTGGTTTTATTAAGTTGTGTCATATCAAAATTTTAGTTTTATCAAGCGCTCAAAGTTTTCGAACGGCTTAGATCTGGTTAGGTTGTTTTCATCGGCTCTTTGACCTTATTTAAGCGTTCACCAGTTATCTGATCGTATCGACTGTTTAGATCTTACATGCTTTTATTACTTTACATATGTTAGATCCGATAGATCTTTGCATCTACCCCTCGTATTGCTAGCTGTTGGATCCTTAACACCAGAACACTACTGTTGAGAGCCGATGCATCGGCTGGGTATCATCCATATCTCACAGAAGCGCGATGACGTCATGGAGCCGATAGGTGCCCGTACGAGGCCTTGCTGCCGCAATCTTATCTGTTAAATTAATGAGTCGAAGTTAATGCCCTCTCACCGTGTTATCTTGTCTAAGTTCAATTACATGATCATGACATTGATCAGGTTCCATTAGCTTAATTAGCTTGTAAGAGGTTCTTATTGATGTGTTCTAGTCTTTTAGATTTATAGATTGATGTCAATAACTTGTCTAAGTTCAATTACACTTATCAAGATATTGGCTAGATCTGTTAGTCTATATGATGTGCGCATGATTAGGAAAGACTCCTTTTATGGCTGTTGTTTGATAATGCTTTATCTTAGCTCATCGGCTCTTACAGCCGATGATTTATTTATTCACACCACATGATTACACTGAATATCTATCTGCTGTGTTGTTTATTCCAAGAACATCTACCCTGTTCGAAAGGCTTAGCCGCCGATCGACTCAGAAATTTAATATTTACCTTGTTAATTTTCAGATCAAATTGACTGGCACGCCTTGCACCACTCGCAAGCTGATTTGAAGCCTGCACAAGTTAAGCAGATCTCCTAGATCCTCCGTGTTATTTGACGCAGAAGTCTGAAGTCCGAATTTTATGTCAACGATGTATCACCGTGTTCTTCAATCGGCCATCGGCACAAATATTCTAAGGACACTGCTTGTTCGTTCAAGCGTACATGCGATTATTACGAACTAAACAGTGCGCAGTTAGGATGGAAAAAGGATAAATTTCGCTTCTCTGAAGTGTACACGTAACCATAGTTGTACGCTTTCCTCGAAGAGAAAACGGGGGTAGCGTGTGCAACGAAGCTAAGCTCATCCGCCCGCAACTGCTCGATTAGTGGGCCTCCAAACGCATCTACCAAAGGTGGAACGGCTCGGCCCAATACGAAAGCTCAGCGCTGATATAACGACGCGATCCAACAACAGCTCGCGGTGCTAAACCTAGGGTTTCTCACGCCGCCGCCGCCGCCTGAGGGAGCGAGGTAGAGCCGCGATGGCGGAGAAGAAGCAGCGCCCCGGCGGCGCTAGGAAGGATGAGGTGGTCACCCGCGAGTACACCATAAACCTCCACAAGCGCCTCCACGGATGGTATGGTTGCCAACACCTCCGCGCCCTTGCCTCTTCCCTCCGCCTGATCTTTCGAGGCCTGTGTGAACGGATCTTGCTTGCGTGTTCGTGGTATTAGGTTTTTAATGAGAATGAATCGCTCGGGGGTGATTGTTTCACATGTTTGACCTCGCATTTCCTTGTGATTGATCTGTACATTTTAGGCTAGCGGCGCTGCAATTGCCTATGTTCTCTGTTCTCTGATTGTGTGGTAGCTTTTGTTCAACAACTGCAGCTTCCGGGTATAGTCCAGTGCCTGTCTAATCTTGTGGCTGTGCACGCTACATTACCCGGCATAGTGGAATCTGCTCATCGTTACGCATGTTGCGTCTTGAAATGCTACCATGTGCTACATTTGAGCAGGAAATTCCTCGAACTCACATTGTCCCCGGGTGCCTCTTGTGTCCCCGGGTGCCTCGTGTTAGGAATCCAAGTTCTGTCCTGTGTTGCAGAAGTATGATGTTCTGTTTGTGCTACATGCAAGTAGATGCATTCCTGCATGGCGTATTTGCTCTGCTACTTGCTGGATCTTGGTATATACTATAATGGAGATGCTTGTGTATTGCCTTGTGATCTGTCAAGGTGCTTAATTGATGCGGTTTTTTTCATGGTCTTGTCAGTACAGTTTTGTTCTGTCAACAATTAGGCGTGCAATAAAGATAGGTTTACAGATCAGAGTTTGTGCTTCAATGTGTTGCACCAAGCATTGCTTGCAATTAAGATAAGTTTACATATCAAAGTTTGTGATTCAGTGTGTCGCACCTAGCATTCATTTGATGGGTCACACGTGGAGCCTGTGAAATTAGAAAGTAAAAAAATTCACACAACTGCTTTCTCCCCTGAACACACGAACTGTTCCTTCATGAATGAATCTTGCTTGCATGCTTGTGGTGGCATAGGATGGCAGTGGATCACTAGGAGGATGGATGATGCAAACCATGCTTGTCCAGCCGCACATTTTCTTTTGGTTGATCTGTATATAGATCTTGGGCTAGTACACTGCAACTTGCTTATGTTGTAGCCCCTTGTTGGGATCTGTAGTTTCCGGGTATAGTCAGGTGCCTGTCTATTCAATCCTGTGGCTGTGCACAGTTACATGCCTGGCAGAGTGGAATCTGCTCATCGTTACACGTGTTGCTTCTTCAAATGCTACCATGTGTTCCATTTGGGCAGGAAATATCTCTAAATTGATGCCCTCTTTTGTTTGTTCGCTCTATTTTTTATTGTCACATTATCTTAGGATGCCTTGTGGATCATGTTCTGCCGTTCGTGCCCCATGTTCCTGGATGACATGTTTGCCCTATTACTTGGATGTGTTTGTGAGCCAAATCACACATTCTTGTAGCTGGGCACAAATGGCAGCAGTTTTTCCGTTACCATTGGATATTAGTCTTTTGTCTTACAACTTTGATGCTTGACCGCTATGTTTTTTGATGGTTGTGTCGCCTCGGTTTTGTTCTCTATGATTACAACCTCTTCTCAATGCTTGTCTGTTCCACATATGGAATACATGTGCCATGCTTCACTCAATGATCAGTAATTGACGCTTGTCATGATTTGCTGCAGCACCTTCAAGAAGAAGGCCCCCAACGCCATCAAGGAGATCAGGAAGTTTGCGCAGAAGGCAATGGGCACCACGGACGTCAGGGTTGATGTGAAGCTCAACAAGCACATCTGGAGCAGCGGTATCCGGAGTGTGCCAAGGCGCGTCCGTGTCAGGATTGCCCGCAAGAGGAACGATGAGGAAGATGCCAAGGAGG
This sequence comes from Setaria italica, assembly GCF_000263155.2. Classification (NCBI taxonomy): domain Eukaryota; kingdom Viridiplantae; phylum Streptophyta; class Magnoliopsida; order Poales; family Poaceae; genus Setaria; species Setaria italica. Next base: position 15,836,951 of record NC_028453.1, read on the forward strand.
AGCTCTACTCTCTGGTCACTGTCGCCGAGATCCCCCCGGAGGGGCTCAAGGGCCTGGGTACCAAGCTTGTTGAGGAAGACGAGTAGACCTGCAAGTGTTCCAATCTTCCTCCATCAAAGCAATTTTTGGTGTTTTTGAGTTTGTTACCACTAGGTTCGTTATCCTTGTGAGGAAACATGGGGAGCCCTTTGATCTCACTGTTGCTACCTCGGCTGGTACTGTGGTACACTCTTCAGGACACATGGGCTTTTGGTTTATGGATCCAAATCGTTTGTGCGGCCATGCAAAGTTTCTGAATATCATGAATCTTGTTTCATTTCCATTTTAACTGAGTAAGGATTATCTCGTCCCCTAGTTTTTCTGGGATTTGTAATCGGTGAGTTGCAGTCATTGCTGAAATTCTCACAGCGTTGAGGGGTGACACCGTTGTTTTTTTCAAACGGGGATAGGTGAGTATGATAATTGTATAAATACGAAGGGAAACGTCAATCATTTTGTGTAGACATATACATAAAAAAACAAATAAGAGCTTTTCATGTAGGTATACAAACATTCAGCAGTATTCATACAAAATGAATTGAAAAATCAAAATTCAACACACTGCCAATCTTGAAAATTCATTTTGAATTGTTATCTCAAAGGCCATTTAGTGGTAGGCATCCTTTCAAGTTGTGTAGCTCAACATAGAAGATGGGGGCTGCGATCCTAATAAATATCTTAAGGAATTTTGAATGATTTTCACCCCCTACGCCAAGCTATATAGCATCCCTCTGTAAGTAAAAAAATGCCGAAGTTGAAAATGAAGTAAAAAGGTTGCTAGAAGGAAAGAGCCATGTTATCAAATGTTGATCGAAACAAAGGTGACAACAATTCAGTGTGCAGCCAAATTTTTGGCTTTTGAAGGGTGTGGCCGTATGTGCAGTCCTGCACAAAGCCGTGGTGGGCCCGAGAAGGGTGCGGTACTGCGGTTGAGGCTAGGCGCCGTCAGAGCAACGGCAGCCGTTTCGTCTCTCCTCCCGCCGCTCAGGTGTGTTCGGTCTCCCCAAGCATGCAAGGTGTTTGTTGAATTGCACCCAACCAAGTAGGATTAGCCTGGAACATTGACCATATACATTATGTGGCCCAAGACGTTTAACAATAGCTCTGTATCAACGGTAAAATCCTAAATAACAATAATTTCTATCATCCAAATTTTTTAAGGATAGCATTTTGATGGTTCAGTAACAATTATTCATATAAAATTACGGAAAATACCCATTATTGTGATCAAACAAGCTTACTTTATAACGAAACGTTTAGTTTTCTTAGGTGATCTTGAAATTTACAACAACAACGATGGTAGCAGCACTTACTATGTGTAGCTAGGCACTCGGTGCACAAATCTGTGCATACAAAAGGTGCAGTTTGGAAATAAAATAGTTACACTGGCTTTAATAATACACAGCTGCACACAAGATTAAACTAGTACTTACGGATAATGAATCATTTTGCTCTGTTTTCAACTTCCCCTTGTAACAAGTGCTGTAGTCTTGCTGAATTTGAGGATACCGAGATAGCTTGGATTATTCTTGGAGTTGATACCGAGATAGCTTGGATTATTCTTGGAGTTAGGGACGTGTTGAGTTCCAATACAGCCTCGAGAATTTAGACTGCTTCAACCATAGTTGGTCGAACAAACTCATTGTCCTGAATGCACCAACAAGCAAGTTTGCACATTCTTTCCACTTCCTCCAGATTGGCATCACCGGACAATTCCTGATCCACCAAACTCTCAATATCACCCTCAAAGGAGATTAGTTGCAACCTGCATAGGAAAAAAGTAGCACATCACGATTACTGTTGCACTCTCCTTCTGAGTTTCTCCTTCCGGAAACAATTTCCAAAAGCATCATCCCGTAGCTATACACATCCACCTTTGGCATAATAGCAACTCCACTAACCCATTCAGGCGCAAGGTAACCAATGGTACCCCTGACTGTAGTCAAAACACGACTGAAATTGCTTCCAAGAAACTTTGCCATCCCCAAATCTGCAACTTTAGGAACAAAGGTTGCATCAAGAAGTATATTATGCGGCTTAATATCACAGTGTATGATGCATTCCTGACAACTACGATGCAAGTAAGCCAATTCTTTTGCAACTCCAAGGCAAATCTGATTCCTAGTGCTCCATTTCAAGGCAGTGGGCATTGGCATGAAACAGATGGGCATCGCCATCAAGTGAACCGTTTGGTGTGTGTTCATAAACAAGTAACCTTTTGCTTCCCTCACAACAGAAGCCAATTAGTTTCACCAAGTTGATATGTTGTATGATTCCGATTAACTTCTGCCCTGAACATCTTCTCTCCTTGACATGCACGATCAAGTCTTGCTATGGAGGTACTTGAGTGATGTAAAAACCCCTTGAATACAGAACCGAAACAACCACCTCCTAATTTCTCTGAAAAGCTTTTTGTTGCAAGGCGTACATCTATGTACTTAAAAGCAATGATTCCACCATCACCATGAGAGTTGTTAAATATGCTAGCAAGTAATTTCCTTTTGTTCCTACAGATCACCAGAAGCAATACGACAAATGTCAGAGATATTCCAAAAGCAGCAGTGCCTACCCAAATGATGGCTGTTCTCCTGTTATGCCTCTAACTTGGCATCTCTTTGGCAGCGAGACGAAGATAAAGGATTTCTTCATTAGTACTGCTAGAACTGCCAAGTTGCTGCTGTTTGACCGCATTAAGCAATATGGTTTGCCAAATAGAGCATGAGCATCTAGTGGCATACGAGTATGCAGTGCAAGAACATTGACTTATACAAGCTTGTGCACATTCTTCCTTATTCAGAGCAGCCTCTATAGTGCTTGCATTACTGGGTAATTTGGTACTAGATATGGAGTAGAACTTATGTGTTGAATTCACAATCTAATGCAAAATTTCTTATGCATCCACCTGTGTGATTACCTAGTTCCCAGTCTTTTATTGCTATGTAGAAACCTTTCATGCAGCTGCAGAGAGGGAACATATTGTCATTTTGCAGACTGACAAGCCAGTCCTGTGATCCTTAGGCCCAGCATCGATTCCTAACCAGTCCTGTGAGCCTTCAAGCCATATCAGTAGTTTGTGACCAGAGATATCTAACAAAATAAATATGATTAATGTATCATGTTGCACAGCATACGTGAAATACACCCCATTGTCAGTGCTAAAAAAAATCTGGAAAAAAAAACACTGCTTCTTTCAATCTCAACAAACATCGCTGGCCAGATATACCCATTCCAAACTCCGGTGTTCCAATACATAATAAACGAGCTGCGTAGTTTTGTGATGCATTGTTGTTATTCAATGGGGACCAGTTCAGTGCAATAAAAGCCGGGTGCTAGATCATACATATCTTTCTTGGAGGTAAGACTATAATGCAAACCACTGACCTTGTTCCGACCAATTTTGGCACCAGGGATCAAAGCATCTGCTGGGTAGTCAAAGCTTTGCCACAACACACTAGGCATGTTTGAAGCATTACTCAGGACCAAGTTTCCATTGTTCAAGAGAACAGCAAACGTATAGTCGCTGACTGCCTCATTGCCTATTTTGCTAGACCAGATCTTGGACAATTTGACCTTGTCTAAAATGACAAGTCTGCCATCTAAATACACCGTGAGCTCAGTTACGGTGGGATCTATAATTCAGTTCTGCCTATTGGCCACCCAAACTGGAATCAGTTTGGGAACCTTATTGAACCATATTCCTAGGTACCAATTCTTTGTTGTGTTGTAGGACTCGTTGCCTGTATGGAAGAAGCCGAGAGCAAACCTGCCATTGTTAGAGATGAGCTTGTTGTTGCCAGCTAGCACATGATTAGCTGAGATGGTGTCCCTTGACCCTTGAATTACAACTTGAAAGGTTGTGCAGGTGGAATAGAGCAACTAAAAGGATGGACAGAACATGAGGCCTGGCAGATGGATGAGGCATTGCAGTATTGGATGTAGGATGAAATCAGAGCTGCTGTGGGGAATGCAAAATGCACAATATATAGACCATGTGGTTGGATTAAGTCACTAAGCTGTCATTTCTATGGACATATATAAATGCAAAAACTTGACTCGATCCACAGACCACTAGTTTGACTTGACTACTGACACTGATCATGATGTATGTTTTGTCAAACTAGAATGAAGGCTAATAGCAGCATGTCACCGTGTAGTCCTGCACGTTTAAATTTAGGCCATGTGCATATTGAAGAGTGATATTCATAAATGCTAGCAACTGACTAATACATGTGAGACAACAGAGAACATCAAGATTCGTCTCTACAGTAGCAAGATGGTCCTCAACCAATACCATGTTGGTGTGGGAAACAATTCCAGAGAATTCCCTATTTGACACTAGTCTTGGCCCTTAAAAAATTTTCATTCCCTATTTGACACCGAGTTCAACTTTCATTCCTTATATGACACCCTGTTGGATTTTCCATCCGTGAACCGTTAAATTCCCTGTGAAAAGACGATTTTACCCCGTGGGCCCCACCACCCTTCTCCCTCACTCCTCTCCTCCCTCTGCTCCACACCCAGCCTGCCGGCTGCCGTGCCCCCGCGGGAGGCCGAGCCCTTGGGAGGCCAGGCATCAACTTCTCGCCGACCTTGTGCTGCTGCGCCCTGAGCTCGCACATCAGCTTCTCACTGGGTTCGGCCGCTGGCTTCTTGCCCGACGCCGCTGCGACGGGATGATGGGCCCACTGTGCTGCTTCCAGTTCTCCATCCGCCGCTCCGACGCCTCCAGCTCCCTGAGCGTGTCCATCTCCTTGTACAACCTCACGGTCGCGGCCACGTGCCGCTCCATCTTGCGAAGCCATTCTCGGCGCCCCTGGAGAACCCGACCGCGGTGTCCAGCTGCGCGAGGCGGCTGCGCTTGGCCTCGGCGTAGAGCCGGTCGAAGTCCTGCAGGAGCGGTGCCTCCGCGCAGGTGCGGCACCGCGTGGCGAGGCACGCGACGGTGGCGGCGGCACGGTCGAGGTCCGCCACAAGCTCGCAGCACGTGAGCCGGAGCAGGAAGCTCTGGTCCGGGGACGTCAGTCGCGCGACACCCTCGGAGCGCAAGACATCGGCGCGGAGCCTCCGGAACTCCGTGTCAGACAGCCTCCGGTGGAGGGACACGAGCCGCGACATGGTGGCAGTCGCCTCGAAGGCCAGGATGCTGAGCTCGTCGGCCCTAGTGCCGCCAGCGCTGAATCGCGACCGCAGTTCGGCGACCCATGACCCGGCCTCCCGCGAGGGCACGGCAGCCGGCAGGCCGGTGTGGAGCAGAGGCGAGGCAGAAGGAGAGAGAGAGGAGGGAGAAGGGTGGTGGGATCCAGGGGGCAAAATCATCTTTTTATAGGACATTTAACGATTCACGGATGGAAAATCCAACAGAGTGTCATATAAGGAATAAAAGTTGAACTTGGTGTAAAAAAGGGAACGAAAATTTTCTAAGAGCTAAGAAAGAAACAAGTAGTTTTTTAGTGTCAAATAGGGTATTATCTCAAACAATTTTGTTATGGGATCTAAATGGGGATCAGACTTTGGTGAATAACATTACATAAGTTCCCCTGATAATAAAAGGGGACTTAGTATAACTGAATTTCTATTAGATTCTACGGATTTGGATTAAAAAATCCTTTCGGTAACTATATCCTTAATTACATGATTAGATTTGTTCTCCTGCCCTAAACAGCTCTTTAAAAAACGCAGCAGAATACAGAAATGATTGTTACGTTCTGTATTTATTCTGTAAAATACTTCAATGGTAGCACAGTAACTGTTTTATTGCTGAAATACATTTTTTTGTGTCCAGGCTCCAAAGTACACATTTACCTGATGCATTAATAAGGACTGAGACTGTCTTCAAGAGGATGGCATCCTGAAATCGTGAAAGAGATAAGTGCATGTAAAACAGCTAGACAACAATGTCTACAAGTTTCTGCTATGTCACCAAAAAACAACAAAATACACTACTCATACAATGGGTTTGTTTAACCCCGTACTAATTAATGATCACATATAGGCACATGTACAATGGTCATAGTGTTGTCTATAAAAGATTATAAATGGTGATTACCATTGTGTTTGTGCGAAGTCGTCTCTTTGTGATGAGACGGCTTTACTCTCTCTTATCATTTACTCCCTGCCAGTAAAATTGTTTACATTGCATCTTATAGACGGCACACTTATTGTTGTTGTGCATTTCGTAAGCTATTGGCAGCAAAACAGATGCAAGGATCCATGGGATCTCAACAACCACCTTCAGAGTAGTGTGGCATCTCAAGTGACCAGTGGCAAAGTCCAAGTCAAAACTGACAACGAGGGAGGAAGGTGCAGCTCTAATTTTATCGCTGATTCTGAGAGAAGGGCTTAAAGGAGCAAATACAACTTAGGAGCATTTTGGGGATCATGACACATGAGAGCTTTCTGGTGTGTTAATTTATAAGTTGCAAATTATAACACCAGAAAATTTGGAATGACAGCAAAAATGGTCTAAGAGGGCTAAGTATTATTTTTTGAGCCTTTTCTTCAATTATGGAGCATTTATTGAGTTCATGTGAATTTGTGTAAAAAAGGCAAATGATACCGACCTGAAATGGTAAAAATCTTACTCAATGTGTAAATCCATAGGAAACAGAGTTCATCAATCCTGTTAGTCTGATGGAAGGTAGGATAGAGTAAAAGTTGAAAGTAATGAGATTGGTGGAATAATAGATTGATTAGGGTATACAAGGTGTACAAATATATAGGCATCCCTTGGGAGAGGTTTATAGAATCATAACCAATCAGGGATACTGTCTATCCTAATCCATCTAGGCACGGTAGGAAGCCAGCCTGGGCCTTGGCGTGATGCACACCAGGCCCATACACGCACATAGTACATACATATCTAACACGCCCCGCAGTCTGATCGTCGGCAGCCTGAATGTTCAAACTGGACCTGAACTCCGTGAACACCAAAGAAGGTAGGCCTTTGGTGAAGATGTTGGCATACTGAGAGCTCGTCGGAACATGAAGAACACGGACATCTCTGGTGGCAACACGCTCACGAACAAAGTGTAGATCTCCACATGTTTGGTGCGCTGATGTTGAACGGGGTTCAAAGACATGTAGACAGTGCCAATGTTATCACAATAAACTAGGGCGGTACGGTGCAGAGCAACATGCAGCTCAACAAGAAGTTGGCGCAACCAAGAAACCTCGGCAATGGCATTGGCTACCTGAGAGACTGCATATGATGCTTGGAGGACCAGGAGATCAGATTATCACCCAAAAACACGGCATAGCTTGAAGTGGATTTGCGGGTGTCCGGGAAGCCAGCCCAATCAACGTCGGAATAGACAAGCAGATCAGTCTGAGTAGATGGTCATAGGAGCAAGCCCATGTGAAGAGTTCCACGCACATACCGAAGAATGCGCTTCAAAGCAGCAAGATGCGGTTCTTGCAGGTGATGCATATGGAGGCAGACCTGCTGAACAGCATAGGCAATGTCTGGACGAGTGAAGGTGAGGTACTGTAAAGCACCAGCAAGACTCCGAAAATCAGTACCATTGACAAGAGGAGCACCTTCAGCAGCAGACAACTTTGGATTAGTATCAACCGGGGTGGAACAAGGCTTGCAATCGGTCATACCGACACGGTCCAGAATCTCCAACATAAACTGGTGTTGGGACAATAGAAGGCCATCACCAAAGCGCTGCACATGCATACCCAGAAAATGATGAAGCTCACCAAGATCCTTCATGGAGAATTTCCGCTGCAAGGCATCAATAGTGCAGTGAAACGGAGGTGTCGAGGAACCATGAGAACTATGTCATCCATATAAAGGAGGAGATAGACAGTGTCATCACCGCGGTGACACACAAATAGAGAAGTGTTAGTCTTCGCCTTCACAAAACCAAGCTGCAACAAGTGAGTGGCGAAACGGCTGTACCAAGCGTGGGGTGCCTGCTTAAGTCCATAAAGAGACCGATTAAGCCGACACACATGATCAGGGCGGGCAGGATCCTCAAAACCAGCAGGCTGAGCACAATAAACTGTCTCTAATAGTGTCCCATGAAGAAAAGCATTCTTCACATCCAACTGATGAATCGGCCAGCTACGAGAGAGAGCCAAGGAGAGCACTGTGTGGATGGTGGCGGGCTTCACAACAGGACTGAAAGTCTCAGAAAAGTCAATCCCTGGGTGCTGGGCAAACCCTCGCAGCACCCAACACACCTTGTAGCGCTCCAGAGAACCATTTGCCTTGAACTTATGCTTAAAGACCCATTTGCTGGTCACAACATTGGCCCGAGCAGGATGGAGAATGAGATCCCACGTATTGTTGGCCAGGAGCACATCAAATTCCTCCTGCATAGCCCTGTGCCAATTTGGATCAGCGAGGCCACTCCAGTAGGTGCGAGGCAGCAGCGACATCAGGGTGGAGTGGAACAGCACCGGTACATGAAATCCCAACTTCCTGCATGTGGTCATGACACGCTCATTTGTCACAGGACGCACGGGAAGAGCACCACGAGGGAGAGGAGCCGGAGGAGGAGGCTGCGGGCCTTAGGACAACGTTTGGATTGGAGCATGGACGGGCCAACGGGAGTAGACCTGGAGAGGTTGGCTAGAGCCAATAGGATGCCCCTGTTGGTGCTGAAGACGTGCGGCCTATAGCAGTAAGCGGCGTGCCAGGGGCTGGCGAGCTAGCAATGACGTCGAGGAGAGGCACAAGCCTAGGGCAGACGCTAGGAGGTGTACCGGCAAGGGCACTGTCAGGGCTGACCAGCACCAAAGGGTGTAGTCGATGCTAACACCGAGTGGCTGCAGGGTAGAGCCTAGCGGCGGAGTGGAGGCTACCAAAGGAGCAAAAGCTACACGTGGTTGTGCGGGGGCGCTAGGCGAAGACACAGCCGCATGTGGCAATGCAGGTGCGCCTGGGGGTGAACCTGCAGGTAACAAAAGAGGTGCTGGACTGATAGGTGTTGGCACCACATTAGTAGGCTCCAATAAGAACTCAAACTCCTCAGAAGTGGGTGGCGATGACGGCTAGGAAAAGGGAAACGAAGTCTTGTCGAACACTAAATGCCGAGAGGTGATGACTCGGTTGGAGGAGAGATCAAGACAATGGTAACCTTTATGATGAGCAGAATAGCTAGGGAAGATGCACAGGGTGGAACGAGGAGCAAGTTTGTGGGCTGCATGTGCAACCAAAAACCCGAAGGTGATCATAGGAAGGCTGGACGCCAAACAAAGCCATGTGTGGCGTGGAGGAGCCAAGTGTTTTAGTGGGCAAGATGTTAAGCAAATGTGTGGCAGTATGCAGCGATTCAACCCAATAAGAAGGGGACATACTAGCCTGAAATAGGAGGAAGCGAACAACATTGTTGATGCGCTGAATCATGTGCTTGACCCGGCCGTTCTGGGACGAGGTGTATGGGCAGGACATACGCAGGTGGATGCTGTGAGTGAGGAAGAAAGTGTAGGTACTAGAGTTTTCAAACTCGCGGCCATTGTCGCACTGAACAGCTTTAACAGTGGCACCAAACTGAGTACGCACATAGGAGAAAAAGTTAGTCAAAGTCGCAAATGTGTTGGATTTTAGGCATAATGGAAATGTCCACAAGTAATGAGAGCAGTCATCAAGAATGAGAAAATAGTATTTGTATCCAGAGACACTAAGAATAGGAGACGTCCACAAATCACAGTGTATGAGATCGAAATTGCTAGACTCTCGAGATGATGATGACTGAAAAGGGAGACGAGTATGACACCCTAACTAGCACGCATGATAAATGGGGCTGACTTCTTTATTTCAAAAAGGAACTGTTGAAGTGACTTTGGACAAAACTTCATGACCAGGATGACCAAGACGGCGATGCCACTCCAATAGGGTGGAGACGGCAGCGAGGGCGTGAGCAGTAGGAAGGCGCAAGGGGTACAGTGGCCCAGAGCTATTGCACCTGACAATCAGCCTCCGAGACTCCAGATCCTTCACAAAATAACCAGCGGGATCAAATTTGATAGAACAATTGTTATCAGAGGTGAACTGGCAAATAGAAATAAGATTCTAATAAGCTTAGGTGAAACTAGAACGTTAGTAAGAGATAAAGGACTCAGAAGGTGTGATGTGCCAGTAGCCATGATGGGAAGCAAGGAGCCATCACCGACAACAATGGATGAAGGAAAAGGATACCACGGGTAAGATGAATATGAAAGAGTACCAGCGTCTGAAGTCATGTGGGAGGTGGCACCTGAGTTGAGACACCAATCGTTTGCCTGCGGCTGGTTGAGCGTCATGGTGCTGAACGTCGAGGCGAGGGATTGCTGATCCCATGAGCAAGGTAGACCCGTCATGGGGTTGTGAAAACCCGAAGGGACCTATGGCGCTTGCTGGCCCATGAGCGACGCCTGGAGGCTGTGCTGTTGTGCCTGCTGCTGGGCATACAAGGCCTGCTGCTGAGCGAGGAAGGCCTACTACTGTGCCAAAAGAGCATGCTGGGGAGGCGCGGCGGGCCGGAGGGGAGCGTTGGGCTGCTGCCGCGGACCCGGGTACATCTGGATTGTACTCGTCCACGGGTTCCAGAAGGAGGGATAGGGACCATCGGCCTCCTGTGCCGCGCCTGGAGCAGGAGCCTGGGTGTTGGAGTTGTGGCCGGCAAGGGCCTTGCCGCCGTCACCCTGGCGCGGCTGGCCGCCGCGCTTGCCCCTCTTCTGCTTGGAGGACAGGCTACTGGAGGACCCGGAGTTCCCTCCCTTGCCGCCACCGCCCCCGAAGTTGTTGCTGGACCGACTAGGGGGCGCGAGGAGGAGGGAAGTCCGAGGCCAGTGCCGGTGAGAAGCGCCGTAGATGGAGTCGAAGAAGGGTTCGCCATCATGAGCTCCTCAAGGAGCAAGTCATCGCGAGCCTCCAGGAAGGTGCGGAGAGGGCGGTTGTGCCTAATGTCGTGGCCAACGGCGGCGAACTTCTCGTTGAGCCTGCGGATGATGTTGAAGACAAGGGTGCAGTCAGAGACCTGCTCGCCAAGATCACCGAGGGTATCCGTCCTACCCTTGAAGCACCTATAGTAATCCGTGATGGACAGATCGCCCTGGATGAAGTTCCGAAACTGGGTGTCAAGGTAGAGGGCCCGTGTCTTCCGGTTGCCGAGAAACTGGGTCTCGATGGCAAGCTAGGTGGCACGTGGCGCCGCGCTTGCCGCGCTCCATGACGATGTCGATGAGGTCATTGGCGATGGTGCCGTAGAGCAATGTACAAAATTGCGGGCTATGATAGTTAGCGGAGGTGCTGATAAAACGCTAAGAGCTGCTATAGCGCGCTTTAGGGTCCGCTAATCCAATTAGCGGATTAATTAAGAAAAGGAAAAAAGTTAACAACTACAACAAATACGAAGGCCCAAATGAGAAATAGATGGCCCAAAATCCTTCCCTGCCGACTGAGATGCGCAAGCCCACGTGAACTTCCCCACGTCCACATCCCCTTCCTCCTTACTTACCTGTCTTATCCTAATCCCATGGCGCTTGCCGCCGGCAGCTCCCCTCCATTCTGGCTGCCGCTGTTCCTTCCTCACTCCACAGCCTCGCACTCCCCGGTCGCTGCTCCCTCCCCAGCTCACGCTCTCCTACTACCAGCCTGCTGCTCCCTCCCCACCTCGCGTTCTCCTACTGCCAGCTTGTACCTGTACCAACACCCAAGGGACCTCCAATGGTTTGAGACTTTTGAGCACTTGCTTGCTGTAGCAGACCATCCCGAGGTTCTATGAGCTATGGCCAAACGATGACGCACAGGGTTAGAGGTGGTGGCACGAGCAGAGCTGGCGGCTAGAAAGGACCTCAGGTGGCCGCAAGCATGGTGGAGAGATAGCAGATTCAGGCATAGCGACGCTAAATGACGTCAGTCGCTAAGTAGTTTAGCGTCGCTAATTCCCACTTTAGCTGCTATGGCAGCAATAGCGCTGTAAAGTGACTTATCCTAGCGGCACGGTCGCCCAACTGCTATAGCGGCATGAAAGCGGCACTATAGACCGCTATTCCGTACATTGCCGTAGAGCCAAGATCGGATGACGCAGTCCATGCATCCCAAATCTAGAGAGGCCAGAGCGGGCACGTCGCGAAGGACATGCACTACGGGAGACAGAACTTTTGCCGAGTGCCTGGGGCACTCGGCAAAGGCATGAAAACACTCGGCAAAGCCTTTGCCGAGTGTAACACTCGGCAAAGGGCACACGACAAATATTGTGTCGGCAAAGCCTAGTTTGCCGAGTGTCAAAACTCGGACACTCGGCAAACATGTTGCCGACGGCCGAAAAACACTCGGCGAACAGATGGACTCGGCGAACCGCGGACTGACGGCGTCGGGTAACGGCGAGTTTGCCGAGTGCCACGCGCCTGGCACTCGGCAAACACGGTCCCTTTGCCGAGTGCCGGCTCCCGGGCACTCGGCAAAGCCGGCTATGTTTGCCGAGTGCCGGCTCCCGGGCACTCGGCAAAGCCGGCTATGTTTGCCGAGTGCCGGCTCCCGGGCACTCGGCAAAGCCGCCCCCTTTGCCGAGTACCTTGACCATAGCACTCGGCAAAGGACCATTCCTACACCTGGGAAATGCCCCTTTGCCGAGTGCTATGGTCACGACACTCGGCAAAGGCCCCTCTTTGCCGAGTGTAACACTCGGCAAAGTGACCAGAACCACCCCTTTTTCGATATTTTGCCACGTATAACGGACCCCTCTCAATTCACAATACACATATCACAGGCATTTGTAATAAACAACCACATGAATAATTCACAACCACAGGCATAATTCATAAACACCACAGGCATAGTTCAACATAAGCACGAAATAATCCATAAATCCAAGTTCTTCTCACAATTTAGCTTCCACATTGTTCACAATCAAGTCTACTTCCGTGGAGGCCAAGGAGACCACTGCGACAAATCTTGATCTTCATTATTCGAAGCCGCCGATTGATTCTGCACATAGGATAGGACATTCTGAGGTAACATCTAAAGTTGTCAAATTTAAACTATTGAATCTTAAACACAATGTGTCAAGTGACTCACAGGAGTAGTCGTGGGTGGCTGAGGCGGAGGGAACATCATCGGCGGTGGCGGAGGCAAAGTCTGTCCCATGCTCGTAGCAAAGTTCTGCATGTACTGGAACATCTGCTCCATCCTAATCCGGTTTTCCTCCTCCATCCTCCGCCGCATTTCCTCCATCTGCGCCGCCATCTCCTCTTGTTTCTTCCTTGATTCTTCCACCTGGGCCTACAATATTTTATTGCAATGTTATAATGCAAAGTTAAAGTACAACAACAAACGAACGATGAATGGAAGAGAAAGAACCTGTAGAGCCTCCATCTGGAAGTGTGCAGCGGTGGGTCGTGGGCGTACTGCCGGGCTCGAGTCCGTGCTCCTAGCTCGGATCTAGGAGAGAGTGGGAGTAGAGGCCGTGTCGATGACGCCGTCGCCAATCCAATATCGGCCATGCTTCTTGCCTCCTCCCACCCTCATCACGATTTCTCCATCAATGTCCTCGGAGCTCGGATCGAAGTCTGGCCCGTGAACCTCCCTAGCCATCTTTGTATACTCGCTGACGCGGCTGTATATGCTAGGGTGGCTGTACGCCTCGGACGGGTCGTCTGGGTTGAAATCTATATCGGCCGTCGCCTTCCCCTTTTTGGAGAGGACCCATGCCTTGAGCTGGGAGCAAGGTCGGCCATCATGTGACGCCGACTGCGGCAAAATACAAAATCATTAAAAATTACGTAGAACTGAACGTTACAATAAAGAATTGAAGTTGCGTACCCATTTTTCTCTATATTCATCAAGGCTTAGGCTGCCTTGATGGTGTGATGCAGTCGGCATCTGCAAACGCCGCTGCCGGCAAGAAAGGTGGGTCTCCAACCACCCGGGCTCCAACCACACGTCGACCATCCTCTCCCAGCACGGCATATGCGCACGACACCACCACGGAGGCACCTACATCATCAAGCGTGTGACGTATGAAAAAGAAAATGAGCCTAATTAATCATAAATAGTAAGCATCAACGTTCTTTACTTACCCTCATGAATTGATCCTTAGTCAGGTTCATTGTTCTTGCCTCCTCTTTTCTAACCTTCGTATGATTGTATTGAGCGTTGAACTCTATGATGGCCTGGATGCGCGCCTCGTAATGCATGTCCCTCACGAGCTTCTTGGCGGCTACATCACAGACGGCCTTCGCCTTGGCCTCGAACCCCTCCTGGCATCTATAGAAGTCCTGCATATACACGCGTAAACAGTTATTATTTCAAGAATGTCGAAAGTAGCTGATGTATTGAGCAATTTAGTACGAGGAGTACTTACCCACAGCTCGGCCTTGACCCGCTCCGCTATGTTGGGGAATCTTCTCTGTTGACGATCAGGGACGTCGGGGGCGGCGACGTAGTGGTCCCACGTGTAGGCCGGCTGCAGCTGTCCGGCGTACACCACCAAGCCAGGGAAGTGAACCCTGCACAAAAGGCCAAGGATCCCGTTGGCCTTACGGTTGTGGTCACCCCCGCTGAGCTTAACCCAACTCCTGCACAAGTAATTAATATGAATTATTAGTTTTTGTAACTTACAACATAAGAACAATTTTAAGAATATTTAAAGTTACTTACTTGGTCCCAACCGGTTTAATGAGCGGGCGTAAATGCTCAGGTATCGGCCGCTTCGGGAGGGATGAGGGACCTCGCAACCATATCTTGGCCTGGGTATCCCCTGCCTCCCCGTCCCCCTCCTGCTCCTGCTGCTCCTCCTCCTCCGCCTCCTCGTCCCCAGAGGAGTGTGCGGAAGGTACCTCCTCCTCCTCCTCCTCCTCCTCCTCCTCCTCCACCTCAGGTTCAGGCGACGGGGGCCTCGCCGCTTTACCTTTCCCTCGAGGCCTCTGGACCACCTCCTGCTCCTCCTCCTCCTCCTCCTCCTCAACCCTACGTCGAGGCCTGCCTCGACGCCTCCCTCGACCACTCCCTGAACGTGACCCTGACCCTGAACCAGTCCCTGCCGCGGCCAGTCTCTCGCAAATCGATGTGAGCTTCCTGATACCGCCCACCATTGCTTAATGACCTGCAATTAAAAAGAGTACACGAGTCAGCATAGGCAAACAAAACATAATTAGAAATATATGCAAATTACAAGTAATTATAGCTAAATTATTACGAATCATACATATATTAGAAATAATCATCATGATCGGGATTAGCTGGATCATAAGTCTCATCATCACTATCACGCGTGTCGATATAGTCAAGCTCGTGCTCCGAAGAAGGAATGTCGTCATCACTGTCATTATCTAACTGTAATCGTTGAAGTAATTCTAAGTCCTTCACATTCTGAACCTCGTCTCCACCGTCTTCTGCAGCAACCCTCTCGTTGTCTACTTCCATTCCGATCGCTTCGGTTAAATCTATCACAAAACTCCCTTCGAGCCCATCTTCTTGGAATAACTCTCCTTCGTACGTGTCGGGGTCTATATTGTAATCTTCATTGTTTGGTACAGGTAGTTTGCCGTGTGGTGATACCTTGTACACAACATCCCAACCCTTAAGACGGCTGCCGGTTTGGCACGGGTATGACAAATAATAAACTTGCGTGGCCTATTGAGCCACAATATAGACATCGTCTCCTGGTAACCTGGATGACTGTCGAATTTCGACTAGCCCAAGGTTAGGGGCCCGTCTCACGACAGATGGATCAAACCAATGGCATTTGAATATAACTGGATTAAGAGGTTTGCACCCATGAAAAGTGAGTTCGTATATTTCTTCAATTCTTCCGTAGTACTCGACTCCATCGGAGCCTGGTGTGAAAACTCCGGTATTTGTGGTTCTTCGATTGGGCCGACTCTGCTCGTGCCTTGTTGTGTGAAACCTATATCCGTTGACGTCATAACCGGCAAACGACCTGACCCTATAGTCACAACCATCGGCAACCTGTCTCAACTCGACATTCATAGACGCATCGGTTCGGCCCTGCAAGTACGAACAGGGCGGTTCGTTATATTAATCGTATGCACGAGTATCTAGAATGTTCGCGGAAATGAAATTTTACCTTCTGTTTGAACCAAGAAATGAAATCGGGCATTCCATTTCCCGCACCCTCTTTAAGAAGAGTCTCAGCTTCGTGCGGGGTCGGTTGCCTTGATTTACGCCAGAATTGACGATGAAATTGCCTATGCCAACGAGAAAGATACGTTTAGGCAAGAGATACCATTAATACGTCGAAACAAGTTTGTCGATGACTTACATCATTTACGGCTCCACTTCAGATAGGTTGGTCAACACATATAGCATGATAGAGCGCCACTCTTCATGATTAAGGGTCTTGCGGGTCGCACCACTTGCACTTCCGAGTTGCCCTCGGAAAATTCTAAGGCTTAATTCATCTTCGCTAGCATTGTAACGAGGAGGTGGATTATGCACACTAGGAAGGTTCTCAGCGTAGTATTTCGATGTGAAGTTTGACACCTCCTCCAGAATGTATGCCTCTGCAATGGATGCTTCAATTTTGCACTTATTCTTACATTTAGTTCGAAGAACCTTTTGACATCTCTCAATTGAGTAGCACCAACGACCCTGCACAGGCCCCCCCATTCGTGCTTCATACGGGAGGTGTAGAATCATATGCTGCATTGGATTGAAGAAGCCTGGAGGAAAGATCTTCTCCAACTTACAAAGCAACACAGGCGCCATTGTTTCCATTTCTGCAACCACGGTACGAGATAACTCCTTCGCACAAAGCCGGCGGAAGAAATTGCTCAACTCCGCTAGCACCTGTCACACATGCTCAGGGACATAGCCTCGAACCATCACTGGAAGGAGGCGCTCAAGCCATATATGGTAATCATGACTCTTGAGCCCGTTGATTCGCATAGTTGCTAAATTCACTCCCCTCTTCAAGTTCGCTGCATAGCCATCAGGGAACATTAATGTTTGGAACCATTCTAGAACCTCCCTCCTTTGAGCCCTCGTCAGGACGAAATCGGCCTTAGGCTTCCTCCATGACTTGCCAGCTCTTGGAGGCGCCATGTTTAGCTGTGGTCTGTTGCACAATGTCGCTTGATCCACTCTAGCCTTAACGTTATCCTTTGTCTTGTCAGGAATGTCCATTATTGTACCAAAAATTGCCTCGACGATATTTTTTTCCATGTGCATTACATCAATGTTATGTGGAACAAGGAGATTATCAAAATATGGAAGCTTCCACAAGCACGACTTCTACGTCCAAGCATGTTGCTCGCCATATCCCAAAAAACCACCTTCTTCATTATTGAACTCAAGAGCGTCTAACTGAGCACGAACTGCGGCCCCTGTCATCATCGGCGGTGCGGGGGCTGTAACTACAACATCTTTGGTAAAGTTCTTCATGTCTCGTCTAAATGGATGGTCAGGAGGGAGGAATTGTCGATGTTTGTCGAACGAGGAATATTTGCCCCCTTTCGACAACCAAATGAACTTCAAAGATGCTTTACATACTGGGCAAGGGAACTTCCCGTGAACACACCATCCGGAGAAAATCCCATATGCCGGCAAGTCATGCAGTGAGTACTGGTACCAAACATGCATCTTGAAGTTTGTCTTTGTGGATCGGTCATAGGTCCATACCCCTTCCTCCCAAGCACGGAGCAAATCATCAATCAGAGGCTCCATATACACACTCATATTATTCCCCGGATGCTCTGGAATTATCAACGACAAGAATATATTATGTCGTTGTCTCAAGACCTCCTCTCTCCCACGGTCAGATTCACCATGGTAGATCCACCTGGTGTAGTCTGACGTAAATCCGTTCTTCACCAGATGTTTGCCCATCTCCAGCTTGGTTTGCCGACGCATGTTTCCACATTTGCTGCACGGACACCAAGTCGATCGAGCTCCATTGACACTTGCAAACGCCCGTTCCAAGAAAGCATCCGTCTTGTCAAGCCATTCATTGGTCAACGTATTCTGACTAGTGCGACCCGTGTACATCCACTGACGATCCTCCATCCTCTACCATTTAAATAAGTAATACAAAATTCACATGGCATATACACGTTCCTATATTGTCTACTAGGTAAAGATACCATTAACCAATTATGTGAGTGAACGGCCGTC
>NC_028453.1:15856815-15882614 GCF_000263155.2 Setaria italica
CACTAGGATTCGGGACCCGCGCGCGGGGAATGACTTTTAGTAATTAAAAGTACGTAAACTTTGTGTAAACCTAGTCCAATTCACTAAACATTGCGTATTCCATTTTTTAAGTAATATTGTACCATTATTTCATGGATTTATAGCTCATATTTAATTTATATCTATTAAATTCATATACGTCCAATTAATGAATAAAAATTACCAAACGGATCTGAAAATTTCCCAAAATTTAACATGAACCTATCTATGTTCTCTATAGCCTATAAAAAATAATTTGGACTCAATGAGAATTACATTTATCGATTCATCTCTAAATCTTACCGGATCCTTTGAACTTCTCTGAAACCTCTCCGGAGATGCTTCGAATTGTAAACATCATATGTCAAAACTTGTGCGAAACCTTATCAATTTTTTACCACGGCCTCTGCATATGAAATCAAAGCATCTTGCAAAATCTCATGATTTTCAAACTTCGTTTGTATTTTTGAGAATTAAACAATCATTTGGCCACACGTTCGTAGTCGTGTTTCCTTAGCAAAATGTTCGAAATTTCTTTTCATTTTCTGGGTGAGACCTCAATTTAGACTCACTAACATGAATATGATTTTTTCACTCATATTATTCCATTATTCCAACCACCTGCAGTTCAAATTTGACTTAAATCAAAAAATTACTCTAAATGAAATTAATTGATTAAATATAGCAAACAGGTCAAAAAATAGTCCATATTCTACCATGCAGTGCCAAATGCCATACATGTGGAGTGTAAAAAGTTTGGAGGGTGGAGGAGGGGAAAAAAAATTATGTTTGCCGAGTGTGTGAAAAGACACTCGGCAAACCCTATAGTTTGCCGAGTGGACCACCTAGCACTCGGCAAACTGTAGGGTTTGCCGAGTGTCCCATCATGGCACTCGGCAAACTAGTGCCTTTGCCGAGTGCCCTATATTGACACTCGGCAAACACTAACGGCCGTCACGGAAGGGCGCCGCCGTCGGCACGGGGAAGTCACGTGGGCGTCAGTTTGCCGAGTGTCAACGTTTGCCGAGTGCCGCTTGGGTGTTTGCCGAGTGTTTTTTGGGTAACACTCGGCAAACCGGTCGTTCGCCGAGTGTTTTATTTTTGCCGTGTGTTTTTTATGTTACACTCGGCAAAACGTTGCTTCGCCGAGTGCCCGAAAAAAAGCACTCGGCGAAGTAATTACACTCGGCGACTTTATGCTTTCCCGTAGTGATGGTCTTGCAGGGAGTACTTGCCGATGGTGAGGAGGAATTTCTCACGCCACCGTGTGTAGTTGCCGGAGATGATGTCGAGGACGACGGGGATGAGACTCTGGATATTTTGCACATGTGCAGATTTAAGACGGCAGCAGCTTCGTGCAGCAGCATGGCCTGGTGGGTGTCGTTGGGCGCCTGATCGGAGACGGCAGAGGCGTCATCGACAACGTCCTCCTCCTTAGAGTCGGGCGGGGCGCCCTTGCGCTCCTCGGCGACGCGCACCAAGGCGTCGCGGAGGCGAGCAGCAACGACACCATGCTCCTACGCAGCGGCGGCGGCCTCTTCCTCAGCCTTGATGGCACGAGCGAGGGCGGCTGCACGTGCCTCCTTGCGAGCCGCGCGCTTGGCTGCCTCGGCCTCCACAGCATCGCGCTTGGCGTTGGCGGAGGTCTCGGCGGCGATGGGCAGGGAGCCGGCCATGGGATGCAACAACGTTGGAGGGCCGGTGCCGGGGGGGTGGTGGTCGTAGCGCGAGGCACGCGCACGGTAGCAGCGCAGGCAGGGGGCGCGCTGGGCAGAGGCGCACAAGAAACTATGTGCAAAGAGCTGCGTTGGTGGCGGTGCGCTAGGTTGTGGAACCAAGAACGGGAGGAACCGGACTCGTGATACCATGAGAGCAATGAGGTTGTGTGGAATAATAGATTGATTAGGGTATACAAGGTGTACAAATATATATGTACACAGGCAGCCTTGGGAGTGGTTTATAGAATCATAACCGATCAAGGGATAACCTGCCTATCCTAATCCATCTAGCCACGGCAGGGAGCCGGCCTGAGCCTTGGCGTGATGCACACCAGGCCCACACATGCACATAGCACATACATATGTAACAAAAGCAATTTCAATTTCAAATTTGCAGTTAACCTTTTCCCCAGTAGCAAATGTGAAAAAACTAAAGCAAACTAATGACAATAAGCAAACCATCTGTATCTATGTATACTTAGTATCCAGGCTACTAAGTTATGTGTTTGTGCACATCTATGAACTATGAATCACGAGTTCGAGTTCCCCTGGTTGAATACATTTTTAATTACATGCTAAATGTTACCTAAAAGTTAAGCTCCAATTTAATCTCGAGAATATTATAAATCTTTAGTACAGCAGGCAAAATAAGTCTGCTAAGAGGAAAACACAAGATAATTTACAAGATATGTGGGGGCATCCAAATTATAAATTATATGGTTTAATTTGTCGTTTAAATCTGTGCACCAGATGTGCATTATATCTTAATGGGATTTATCATAATATAAACGTATTTATTTTTAGTGGAGGGAGGAAACAGATTCTGTAACATAAAAACCGCACAAGGTAATTGAGATTTGCTTCTATATGGCATTTAAAATATTATTTAATGTGTCATTGACTCCAGAATTATATTCTCTTATACGATCACCTGGATTTGTACTGAATATAGAATTTCATAATTATTCATTATATTATAATCCTTCATACAGCATTACTAAGTCACACCATTTTCCAGTATAAATATGGCTTCATTCCACATCTTCCACAGTACTGCACAAGAAAAACTTGCAACCATGTCGTACAATCTTGAATGGGTCTGCCAGCCCAACAATCCGTCGCACCCCAAGTGCCGTAAGACATTGTTTTCACATTTCGTTTAGTACTCGTACGTTTTTCTGTTCTATTTTGATATACATCACAGTGCCAAATTGAAACGGTTACATGTATTAATATATATCCTCCGAAACATGTGCATCTGTAGGTGGGAATAAGTTTTCCTGGCCTGAACTGGTGGGGAAGAAGGGCGCGGAAGCAAAAGCTGTGATTCTGAAGGAGAATCCTTATATCAGTTCTGTGGTTTATGCTCCGCAAGATGCCATTGTAACTGATAACTACTGCTGCAATCGTGTTAGGCTCCTCATGAATTGTGATGCTGGCTGCGACTATGAAAATGCTACAGTGTTCCAAGTCCCAATAGTTGGGTGATGAGCAAGTTACTTTGTTGGGGATTGCAAATGCATATGGATGTAGCTGTGGGCGGTATTTGCTAAGAGAATAAGCTGTTGTCCCGACGGGCAAAAGCATCATCTAAATAAAGCATTCTCCATTCTGCAATTTTTATGTCACTACTGCTGGTTTCACCTATACCTTTTTAATTACAACATTTCTATTCTATACCTAATAAGAGGTTTACCAAAAATCTGGGAGCTACAAAAGGAGCTGAAGAGTTGGGTCAACAATTAGATGTTGTTATTATTTAGGATGACAAATGAGATTGAAGCTAGCTAAGGTGCCATCCATTTCTGGCTTTTTCCCTAACCAAGGGCTACGGCGGCCATATCATTTTCTTGGTCTCTTATGGGATGTTGTTGTATAGGTTCTGTTTTTTTTTTTTTGAAAAAAATGCACTATGAGGAAGAGGAACACCCCACTGTTTCTGTCAAGAACAGATCAGAATATAAATGTAAATTAACTGGAATAGTATTATACAAAATCCTGGATTGGTGGTTTCTGTGACTCTTTGTCTTGCATAAACTTAAAAAAATGACTAATGTATAGTAATGATAACTATAAGTTTGATTTGGTACAATTAATTATAAAATCAAATCTGTGGTTACCTTTTTTCCAATCGGAAATATAGAAACAAAAAGGAAACAATGGAAAATATGCAAAATGCCTTATTTCAGTATGCTTATCTATCCAAGCAATTAAATGTGCACACTATTTCTTAAGAAAAATTGAACATATATGTACTGTGTATAAAGAGTTTGAATTATGTTTTCTTTATTTTCTTTATTCATGCATATGATTAAATTTTGTGCCAAATAATTCTAAATCTGTAGCATACAAATTGATATTGAGAAAAATACATATAAATTATACTAAAATGAGACAAGAGAAGATAGTTGTTTTACATACTAAAATGTTATCCAATGAAATCATGCATTATTTTGATCCACTCTCTGGATATCTCAATGGATTCAGTCTATTTGTCTTGAATATTTTATTTCTTTCCTTAATTCATATAAATTTGCATATGCTTCTAATTATGTGCTAAGTATTGAAAAAACCACTGATGTGGAAGTTAATGCTGATAAAAGAGCACATTTTTTATTTTAGAAAAAGGCTAAACATTAACATGTAAAATATAATTATTTTGAATTTACATGGCATTCAATTTTTAATTAATAATGTAATGTATAATTACACCTGTATTAATGGGATTCATTTTATTTGTCGTGGATCTTATTTGCTTAATTAGTTCGTTTGAATCCTTTGTAGAAGGACCACTCTCACAAATTTAATTATCACAAAATTTTCATGTTTCATTTAATATTTATGAAAATTTTCATTTCATTTTGATATTAGAGTGCCAAATTAAATTTGTAGCATTTTTTTTTAAAACACCAAAACTGGTAAGATGTCATGGCCTGAGTTTTTGGGAAAGAAGGGCAAGGAAGCAAAAGCTGTGATTCAGAAAGAGAATCCTTATATTACTGCTGCGATTTACACTCCTTAAGATGCCATTGTGGCATTGTTACTGATGAGTACTGCTGCATTGCTGCAATCACATTGGGATCTTTGTGAATTGCAAGAGCTGCGACTATAAAAATGCTGCAGAGGTCCATGTCCCTTATTGGAGACTGCGTATGCATGATCATATTTGTGACAAAATAAATTCTTGCCCATGTCATGCGAAAAGATCACATTAATAAAGCATTCTCCATTTTCCTTCGCACTACTAGTGGTTTACCACCAAAAGAGCTCACCAAAAGTTGGGAATAATACAAAAGAACTGAAGAATTCTGTTGGCAACTAGTAAATGTTGCATATATTTTTTTCTTGAGGAATCTACTGCTTACATATTAATAAGAATGTATAGGAAAAAGAGGAGTACCTAAACTAGTAAATATTGTTGTTTAGATAGAGAAATGAGGTCACACACTTAGCTGACGCGTCGTCTATTTCTAGCTACCCCGCCCTTGTGCCGAGAGCCAAAACGAGTTATTCCTTGTGGACTGAAACTGGATCATGCTACTCTTGCTCCTTTGGGGGATGCAATTGTAGATATCGTGCTTATGGACTTCTGTAAAATTCCCTGTGAGGAACCCCTCTCTATTTTCCATAAAAAACGAATTAAAATCAATTGATTAAATGTGCTTGACGAATTATAAACACTTGAATAAATGTACTTGTAGCACCGTGCGATGCTTGACAATGCATTTTTGGATCCCCCTCGTGAGCTCGTTTGCCTGCCAGTCTCGAGAAAGACAAATGGTGACTCACTCCCAATCTGCCGTAAGTTTATGTTTTTTTCTGTTTTCAATTTTCAACACTCGCCCTGTTTGGAAGGAGGGGCTAAAATTTAGCCCTGAGCTAAAATTTAGCCCCCTCAAATAGAGTGCTAAACTTTAGCACTGTGAGGTGTTTAGGTAGGGGCTAAACTTTAGCACTTTGATTGCCAAAAGACTTTTTTTACCCTCATCTATCTCCTCTCCTCTACCCCTCCACAACTCCTTCCTTGTCAACTCCAATTGAGCAAGCACGGCAGCCACATCCTCCTCTCATGCCCTCTCCTCCGCCTCCTGGAGCTGCGCATGGAGCGCCGCGGCCGGGGCTCCGCGGGGTCCGTGAGCCACGCCAGCGGATGAGCCACGGGGTTGACCGCGGAGGAGAGCCCGCGACGCCGGCGCGGAGGGGACGTCGCGGCGGGAGGCTTGCGGGGCAGAGGCAGCAGCTCGTCGGAGCGGAGGCGGTGGTGTGGCCGGTCGGGCTCGGATCCGGCGGCGGCGGCGGTGGCGGGGCCGGTCGGGCTCGGATCCGGCCGCGGCGGTGGTGACGGGGTCGGGCGGAGGCGAGGCGCCGTGGTGCCCCTCGCGGGGAGAGAGAGTGAGGGGAGAAGGCGGCAGGACCGGCGGGCGAGGCGGAGGCAGCGGGGTGCCGTGCGGCGAGATGTGGCGGGGAGGAGTGAGAGGGAGGAGAGAGGGGCAAGGGGAGGAATTTTGGATAAGGGCACCCTTTAGTCCATTTTAGCATCCCTTGGAGGGGCTAATGGATTGGGGGGCTAAAGTTTAGCCCTCCTGTTTGGCACGGAGAGGCTAAAATCTAGCTAAAATGGGGGGCTAAAGTTTAACCCCCCTCCCAAACACCCTTTTTCCTGTACTACTCTACTGGAGAATATATAGCTCCTAAAATTTCTAGAATGTTTAAATACTAATTAGGAGTATTAAATATAGATTAATTATAAAATCAATTGCACAGATGGAGACTGATTAGCGAGACGAATCTATTAAGCCTAATTAGTCAATGATCTGTAATGTGATGCTATAATAAACATGTGCTAATAATTGATTAATTAGGCTTAATAGATTCGTCTCACGAATTAGCCTCCATCTATGTAATTAGTTTTATAATTAACTCATATTCAGTCCTCTTAATTAACATCGAATATTCAATGGGACATGAAATTTAGGCTGGACTAAAGATCCAAACACCAGTATAAATGATTCTGCAGACTTACGAGAAATCATCCTGAGAATCGTAGAACAATCCTGCTCCTCTATCAAACGTAGAACAAGATACAGCATAACAGCACCGTCGAATTATTATATCTTAATTATTATTTCCCAGCTTCTCTCTGGCTCTCTGGTTCCTCATACATGAACTCAACTACAGATTAGTATAGCCCCTCTGCTCGATTCGGCAGATCGATCCCGACGGCAAACCGGACGCGTCAGTTGCCGCCGACGCCGAGGAGCGCGTCGACCTTGTCCTTGAGGTGCGCCTCCTCGTCCCCGAGCCGGGCGGCGGCGCCGCCGTTCTCCCACCGGATCAGCGTCGGGACGCCCTTGATCCCAAACTTGGGGTCCTCCCTCCAGGGGTGCGCCGGGTCGCGCCACGTGGGCTTGTCCCCGACGTAGGCGCGCAGGAGCACCGCGTCCCTGCCCTGCAGGGCCTCCAGCCGCTCGTAGATCACCGGCTCCGCCACGTTGCAGTCTGCGCGGCGGCCGGCGAACGGCGGTGAGTAACGTAGGCAACGAGGCTACTGCTAGGGGAGAGGAATTTTACAGGCGAGGGGGTTCCTCTTACCGGGGCACCAGGTGAGGGAGGAGCCGGGCTCGCGGTCCGCCAGGAAGAGCAGCAGCTTCAGCTTGCCGTCGGAGGCCGCGGCGGGGGAGGCGATGAGGCGGTCGAAGTGGGCGCTGAAGTCGGCCAGCGTCGCGTCTACCTTCTGCACCGTCATCTCGCCGCGCCGCCTTTTCGGCTTGTCGAGCAGATTTGGAGCAGCAAGAGCGAGTTGGGGAGGCACGGCAGGCAGATTAGGAGAAGGAAGAAGACGGCCGCCGAATTTTATCTCCTCCGTTGCCTACGGGAGCGCGTGCCCGTGATTCCTCTCCCGGTCTTTTCTCACGCTGCCGGGTGGGCCCCTCTCCTCCCTCCGCGTGTCTCGTACGCGAGCCGGATTCGTGGGTGATTTGGGCCAGCCCGATGGGCTGAAGCAGCCAAGAGCTACGCGAGCCCAACCCGTACAGCACAAGTTTCCCGTGCGCACTGCGCCCCCCGAGTCCACCACGGAGTCCATCCATCATCTCGTCGTTCGCTCTCGTCGTGGTCTCGCCGGCTCCGGTGATCTGCCCGCCGTGCCGCCCCGCGGCCGCCGCGATGCACGACCCGTCGGAGATCCGCAACCTCCCCATCGACATCGCCTTCGCCCGCCTCCAGGAGTGGCTCGTCGACCGCAAGCGGGTGCCGCAGGACTGGCGGAAGCGCCTCGCCGGCATC
Organism: Setaria italica; assembly: GCF_000263155.2. Lineage (NCBI taxonomy): Eukaryota > Viridiplantae > Streptophyta > Magnoliopsida > Poales > Poaceae > Setaria > Setaria italica. Next base: position 15,864,837 of record NC_028453.1, read on the forward strand.
CGCGCCAGGATCGCCGCGGCCTTCCCGTCCCTTCCCCGGGACCTACACCCCTCGCTCCTCGGCCTCGAGCCTGAAGGTAACCGAATTTACTCTGCCTGACCGGCGGCGGCCGTTAGCGTAGCGATTCGGCGGATTCGATTCATCGCGCTTTTAAACCCTCGCCCTATCCCCACAGCTACGCTAGCTCAGCTTGATTCGCGAGTTTCTCTTTGTGTGGGATGTAATTGTTTGCCTGTCCTTCCTTTTCCTTGTTTAGAAATTGGGTATCTTGAAGCGAAGAAGATATACAGCATCCTGCTGGACTCCAACACGGAGAGCCGCAACATATTTGGCCGCCTGACGGGATCCGCGGTAAGCATTTGCTTGTTTTATCTTATGTTAGTTACACGAGGCAATTATACTTTCATGTGCGGCCGGAAAATGGCATATGCTTTGATACAATTTCTATGTATAGGGTGAATGGGAGTCCGTCGTGAAAGCTTATGAGAAGGACCATGTCTTCCTCGGAGAGGCGGCACAGATCATGGTTCAGAATGTGAACTATGACATGTACGGTCTATCTTTTTCCTTGTTCTTTGTTTGGCTACTAGTAATGCCTGATTCCACCTTGGCCACAGCTAAATTTTTTACTTGCTCCTTTTTCTGCCCCAAGTCCATATCAGAGAAAGCAGATGCAGAAGACTCAGCAGCAGCTTGCTGAGCTCGATCGAAAGGAAGCTGACATTAAGCGGCTCGCAGCTTTGTCAGCTACTAGATATGTGGAGGCTTGCCAAGAGCTTGGTTTGCAGGTCAGTTTCTCTTTCTGACTAGCACTGGGTGGGCTATGCCTTTCTGATAAGTTGCTCACTAAATCATACTGTCATCCGCAGGGAGTAAATGTCCGGGAAGAACTAATAGAGTCTGCAAAGACACTTCCATCTACATTTAGCAAAATCTTGGAAGTGCTGAACAGTGACCCTGTCTCAAAGGCCATGGAGCACTACACAGCTTTTGTTAGAGACTGCCATTCTGAGGACAAGGTAGACTCAGGACTATGTAGAACATATCAGTTATTCAATACAAAAAAAAAATTGCTGCTAGAAACTTTGTGATTAATGTCAACCACTTTCTTCTGAACCTCAGGGAAGTTGTGACTCTGTGCTGCGCAATCTGAAAAGCCTGCAGGAAAATCCTCCTCCTCTCCATGTCTCAGTATATACTGAGGTCAAAAGTTCTATTGGAGAGGCATTGAAATCTCATCGGTCTATAGAGCAGATTGACTCAAATATTCCTGCAGAGGATATTGATTGGGAGATTTCTGTGGATGCTAATGAAATTGACTGGGATATTGGTGCTGTTGAACAACCAGTTGAAGAAGCTGGTAATGGTTTTGGATCATATGAAATCATTGATGCTAATATAGAGCTGGCAGGTTCTGAAAATTATGACGTTAGTGCCTCGGACAATCCATCTTTGAACAAAGAGGGTCTTGCATCATCTGAGTCTGGGATTTGCTGGGACATCACTGCTGATAATTCTGAAGAAAGTGTGCATGATAATGCCAATATTCAGAATGCTCCAATGGTCGCTGAAGATAGAAGTCGTTTGCTGGAGAAGGAATACAGGAATGATATTCTAGATGATTTACTTGAGGTGTGTTTTGACCATTGTTTGGACCCGTCTTGTTTTGAAGTTTTTTCTTGGCTGTAATGAATACTGATGTAGTATTATAGTGCTGTTGTCTTTTAGAAATTCAGTAGATGACAAGTGTTCTTGGTGTATGAGCTTGTTTTTCCCATGCATCCCCTTTAGCATAGTGCTGTAGCTCATTAATTCTTAATAACTGAAACAGGTAAAATCATTTTTGACTCAACGCCTAGGGGAGATGAGGAATGGTGAGACATCATCTCTACAGCATCAAGTGCAAGCTGTCTCACCTTTTGTTCTCCAGCAGTATGCTCCTGATAGTTTGGAGAATATGCTTGTAGAGGTCTCTTCAGCAATCTCATTGCTCACTAACCAGAAGACTCTTGACCTTATAATGATCCTAAACTCTAAAAGGTAAAAGATTATGTAGCTTCACACTCGCTTATGTCTTTCGTTACTTCTAGTCTACTACAGTGGTGATTTCTTGGTGTATTTTTAAAGACTTGCATGGTACAGCTGTTTTTCCACTGTAAGTGCATGATGTTTTACATTTTCTTTAACTGAATTTTCGTTTCTTTCCTCTTCACAAGGTTTCTAGACAGACTAGTTTCTACTTTAGAAGAGAAGAAGCATCATGAGGTAAAATTACGGGAAGGTTTAGGTGATTTATCTGTTAAGCGCATGGAGCTGCAGAATGCACTGTCATCATCATGGCCGAAGCAAGTAAGTGGTTTCTTTCCTTGGATTAATTAACTAGAGCACAATGCTTGTTCGGTGCTTGCTGAGACACACTGTAAAAATGTTGTTTATCTGATGGACAAGACACTGTTCATTTGCTGGTGGATGATGGAAAAGACCACTTCTGAATTTTCACATTGTTTGTTGTTCCATTTGGCCAAATATCTTTCCAATGTGCCCCCAGTAATCGCTGACCAAGTACTGTGTCCAGAAACCAGTTTCACTTTTTCCACATACTTTTATTCTGAGCATATTAAAAAAATCATGAAGTAGCACATAATATTTGATCTAGGTAAAATCTGTGACCTAAATTTAAAAGGAAACAACATTGTAGTGTTGTAAAAATATGTATTCTTATATTTCATATTTGCTCATGATAGGCTGTGCAAATCAGTATTGTCTGTCCATTTTGTGCTAAAAATGAACCAAAACACTAATAGATCTCCTTGTGCTTTACATAGCCAACAAGTGTATGTTAATTTGCTTAAGGTGGAGCCTGCTAGTTATCTGCCTTTCTATATATTTTACAGGAGGCCGCAATTACAAAAACAAGAGAACTAAAGAAGCTGTGCGAGGCAACGCTATCATCTGTTTTTGATGGCAGGCCGGTGCATATAATTGGAGAGATCAATACTTTACTGAGTTCAAGTGTTAGTCAATTAGCTGGGTGACTGTATTTTCTGTTCTGGATCAAATAAGATTGAGATCTTAAGGTTATTAGCTGATGGTATATACTCCAGAAATTTAGATTTCCTGCTCATGTTGCTTGCTGCTCGATATTTTCTGAAAATGCATATGTATGAGTTTGACTTAAATTATCAGATTCATCATAGGATACAATTGAGCGGTGAAGAAAATAATGTACGGTTACCGAAGGTTTCATTTCTCAACGAACAATGTTTCAATCAATGTTTTATAAAAGTTCACTGCACCTTGGTTATCTTGTGCTTCTTTTTTTTTATACAGGGCCAGTTGGAAAGCAGAACTGGCCAATTTTACTATTACTAAACACCCTGTCCTATCTGTTTCTATAAAACGTCCAGTTACAAGGCTTAACTTGATGATTTTTGCAGCCTTAAGTTTAATGATTCGAATTGTTGCTGTTCCTCAGTGATATGTATCTGTTATGTGCAACATATAATATGGCTTATGATGCAAAAGGAGATTATGTGATCAAGGTGAGTATTCTTTTTAAGTTTCGACTCTCAGAATAGCATAGTGGACTGCAGAGGATCACAATATATCCATTGTTTTAGTATTACTGTAGAAATAGTTGCATGCTCAGTGAAACTGCAATCCAATCACCTATGTCATCTTGACTTAACGAGAACTACTTATACAGCTGGAAGCTGGATAGACAACAAAATGTGGATGTTACACTGATGATGTTGCTCCATAGAAAAACATTAGACATGCACGGTACAAAATTTATTTATGAAGGAAATGCTGGAACCATTTGCTGGAATGCTTTGGATATCTTTTCAAACCATCCTTGTAGTCGATGTAATTAATACCAAATCTCACAGTATAACCATCCATCCACTCAAAATTGTCAAATAGCGACCATGCAAAATATCCTCGTACATCAACCCCTTCCCTGCCATGTCATAATAGTACTTTTAATGTTGGTACATATACTTAAATTGTATCGTAAGTTAAATTCAGTGATCAGCAACTGATCTATGCATCTACTAGTAATCATGCACCAAACTTACTTGAGGGCTCTTTGAATGTGGAATAGGTGTTGCCGGTAGAATTCTATTCTGGTATTGTCAACTAAGGCTTCTTGAAGTGGTAGGTTTTCATTGTTAATTTCATCAACACCTGCATCATGATTAAACTTATCAGTTAATAGCTCTGGTTTCCTGGAAGCTGTCATAAAATGCAGTTAGGCTGTTGTACCATTTTCTGTGATGTAGATTGTAGGATTGTTGTATGTCTTCTTGGTGTATAGCAGGAGTTCTTCTATGCCTTTTGGATAGATATAGAGCCAAGGAGATCCAGCCTGGATACAAATGTTTTGTTGTTTTCATTCCAAAGCATCACTTTCTAGTTTTCTATGTTAAATGACTTGGTTTTCTATAAAACGACCCTTTATCATCGACCCAGTTACACAACTATAAAACATGATGCATGATAATTTTTCTGTTTGAGAAATGCATACCTTTGGACCAATAGCTGTCCCATGTCTTTCAACTGTTGTTAAAGTATAGGTAGAGAAAGCTCTTAGCTCACCCAAGTTATTTAAGTCTGGAACGGAAACAATGTCTTACTTGATTACCTGTTTGATTGGTCAGTGAATCAGTATTATAGCTTTTGTTTCCATTGTTACTGTATTTGGTGTTCTGAGTGTATCTTGCTGTATAGTAGTTGAGGCCGATGAAGTCGAATGATCCATTTATGGCCTTTGACTGTTCTTTCGTGAATCTTGGTAATCTGTTACCAACTAGTGTTCTCATGCTGGGTGGGTAATCTCCCTTTGTTAAAGGATCCATGAACCTGTTCAAATTATCACTGAATTATGTAAATAGGTTTTTATGAGAATCTTTGAGATTTTGATTTTATGGAAACTTCAAGAATGAAACCTGAAGTCTGTTTAGTACAGAATTTAATGAAGAAAAACTCACCAGCCATACATAAATTCCAATGCACGCTTGGCAGCGTCCTTGTCTTGCTTGGAATTTGAGTATGGAACCATCCAATTACTGACTAGAGTAATTCCTATTTTTCCTTTTTGCTTTACCTGCATGATTATTGATTAACGATTATCATTGTAAGCGTAAACTACCAAGCTGGCTAAGTATATGAAAATGATTAATTGAGTTTTAGTGTTTTCAGTGGCTAACTATCTAAACAAGTTGATTGAACCTCAGAAATTCTCGTCTCTTGTCTGAGAAACCTTTGATGTGCTAGCTTCGTTGTCCATCATTAAGTAGAACTCTAGATTAAGGAGATGCCTGGCACGACCATCTCTAGTTTGTAGCAGCAGATTGTGGCTTTATGGCTCTCTATAGTATCTGCTGTCATGTTCTGCTCTTGAAGACCATTTAAGTGTGTTTGTCTTCAATCAGAATTATATGATTCGTTACAATACAAACACATATTCTTGGCATGCCAGAATGCAGTTTGTAAGATATTTGATTTGTTTTTTGCTGAAGTAATCACAATTAGGAAACCTAATCTGTACCTGGTATTTGTCTCTGTACACCTGAACCGCTGCTGCATGAGCAAGAAGCTGGTTATGAGATACGGTATAAGGTTCCCTTCCAGAGTCTCCCATGCTACATCCTGAATTTTCCCAAGAGGAGCATCTGCCTGGTGCTAATATACCACTGGCATAGCCAGCAATACTGAAACTCCAAGGCTCATTGAATGTTATCCAGTTCTTGACCCTGTCTCCAAACTCCCTAAAGCAGATGTTGGCGTAGTCACGGAAGTCTTCCCTGGTAATGATAACTCAACATATTACATGATTAGTTTTCTTTGATTTTAATAGCACTCTTATTATTGATCATAGCAGAGAGTTTAGGCTAATTCAACATATTAAGGCTTGATTCTTAGTTTTCCTTTGATTTCAATAGCATTCTTATTATTGATCATAGCAGACAGTTTAGGCTAACTCAATATATTAAGGCATGATCCTAGTTTTCCTTTGATTTCAATAGCATTCTTATTATTGATCATAGCAGACAGTTTAGGTTCCGGTGAGGACAAGTTACAGGATCTGATTGGTTGAGTTTACTCACACAATGTGCTGGCTCAAGAAGCCACCATACTGCTGTTCTAATGCTTGTGGGGAATCCCAATGAAAAAGGGTCACAAATGGTTCAACCCCTGCATGTTGTTTAGACATTAAGATGCAAAAAGATATAAGACCTTTAACTATTTATATTACGAGTATTTTACCTTCTGAAATTAGCTTGTTAATGAGGTTGTTGTAGTATTTTATTCCTTCCATGTTGACCCCTCCACTCAGTTTTCCATCTGCATCCATGCCATCATCCATCATTGCATCAACTAGAGGCTGGGATCAATCTATGTTTTTATTTAATCTACAGATCTCCTCTCTGTTAGAACTACGTTAGCGTTTGCTGCATATCAAAGTAAAAGTTTTCAAATGTTTACAATAGCAACAATTCTAAGTGGTTGGCTGGGATTTGTTCAAAGGCAGTTATGTGCCTGCGGCTCATCTGGGCTTTATTTAATCTCAAGAGCAGGATTCTTTTTCCATTTGTTGAGAATATGAACCTTGCGTGCATGGGAATAGGCTAGATTCATCACTTACTAGGCAGTATTCTTGTCCAAGAAATAGAAAATCTATAGGCATTAAAGCCTATATCTTTCATGATTTTGACATCCTCCTGCATTCAGTGAACGGCATCTGATAAATGCTGGGAAAATGAAAACTGATGGGCAGATAGGATGGTCTTTATTCCATAATACCTGATATCGATGGTAGGAATTGATTGCTATGTCTCCGTTGCTTCCATCTGCTATCTTCTCTGTTGACAAACTTTTGGGGCTTAGAACATCGTAGCATTCACTGGGCCATAGTAGATGTGAACAAACTGCTCTGTTCTCCGTTTAGGATTTTTTGGTAGTTAGACGAAGCATTGTTTTCAGAATCATTTCTTTCCTGCATAGTTAACTGCCTCATGTGCTGCAGTGAACTGAGTCTGGGCTCCTGACTTCTGAACAGATATCCATGGATTGGATTAACTTTTGACCTTAAAATAGACAGTTTTCCTATGTGTTTGTTGTTGTTTGACATAGACCAATTGAAAGTGGTCATTAAACTACTAGCTATTGCATTGTTTCATTTGTCAGATCCCCATCATTTTGTTTGCAACTTTTTGTTTCTATGTGCTTTTGTCGTAGACCGGTGGACTGGTGGTCCTCACAGGCTCTGATCTGTTTTTTTTCTAGGCTTAATCATATGCCCTTCGCTTGATTTAGCGCACACACAATATGGCAGGAAAGCACTTAAAACTCATTACTATTTATGGAAACAGGCTGATCATGCTATCAAGTTGGGTTACTTTATATAATCTTCAGTTGATTTTCAACAGATTGTCTTCGCTTGTTTGTTCGGAAATTGAGGGACAAGGTATGTTCTTTTTTTCCCTTTACTTGGGTTTTAGGTGATGAGCCTCAGTTTTTTATGGTATCTGTGGTTCAGCCTGTGATTTAGTTGAGAGCCGGGAAGATGGGATGAAAAAAAGAAACTGTTGTGGAGGGTGTTATTTATCAGGCATATCATTTGCATGCTCTTCCTCCAATGCACAGATTCTAGTTTGATACTACTATTTTTCGGATGACACTCCAACTGGAAGCAGTTAAAGTCAAGATGTAGCTTAGTCCTGTCTCAGACTGGTATGACCATTTGCTCCCTAAAGTGAGACCCTGTTCAACAGGTTATGCATAGGCCAAATGATAGATTGATGAACACATTTTCTTGAGAGTTGAGACGTTAACGAGAGTTTAAGGCAAAGAGGCAGGTAGAATGCATGAGCAGAGTTTTGGAACGTGCAGCAAATGACCTGGGTGAGTGTGAGTGTAGGTGTCCCAGATGCTTGGCCCTCTCCCGCCCTCCTTCACAGCTCCTTCATACTGCACCAAGCATCCAAGCTCTCGCATGAAGAGCAAACCACCCACCACTTCTTCCAGTAGTCTTTAGATGGTTCGAGAACTACTTACCTGGTAGGCTGATGACGCTGTGCCGAAGAGGAAGCCCTTGGGGAACTGGCTCCTCGAGATTTTTTCTGGGTTTGCGGTTGACCCTGCAAAGAAGAATGGCAAGAGCAAGAGCAGAAGGGTTAGCCGTGACATGGATGCCTTAGCTTTGCAGTGTAACTCTTGCTCTGTGTTCATGTGTTCACCAGCCTGGGCACTCTATTTATAGGCTGGCTGGGTCTTGGGCGGCAGTTTGGTAGCAGAAAACCCCCGGAAATCCACATGCCTAGCTGTTTCAAGTCGTGCCAGTGATACCACTGGGCGACCAGCGAAGACCTTGTCTTGTTGATGCATAATTTATGAGTGACCCTTGTCTTTCCGAGGCCATTAGACAAATGGCGCACAGCTGGCCTACTGTTTAGTGGTTCAGCTGTACTTCCAGGTGCTCGTCTGATTGTGTGTTTAAGAGGCAAAAGTGTACTTTCAAGTAAGCCAAAAATGCACACATACTACTCGAAGGGGAAAACTATTGTTTGGGCTGTAATCTATCCTTGGAATGCATTGATCATAGAAAATGCAAAGATTTCCTGTGTTAGAAAAGGGTAATAAGTACAGGACCCATAGCCTTATGGGGGTGAGGAAAGAATCCAGCTTTGCCTTTTCGGATGCTTTGACGCCTTTGTTTAACCTCCAAAAATAGGCCATGCAAGGTCAAGTGGGTTGTATATAAAAAAACAAGAGAAATTTGTGTGGCAAAGCTTGGAGGAGAATAAGGGGGGCCCAATCTAAAATAAAGTTTTGCCCCCTTAGATAGCTAGATTGGTATTAGTGAGTATTTAGTTACAAAATCACTCATTTCTTTAATGAATATTCTAGGAAAAGAGGGTGCCCCTGGTGCACTTGAAAGGATATTATAATGCTAAACAGTGCCTTGGGGGAAGCCTAGTCTCTTCTATTCACGAATTAGTGTGGACAGGGGTCGCTTTAGTTTATAATGCGAGGGCTTTGTAATTGCTCAGCTTTATTATACCAGTTCAATTAGGTCGTGGACTAAGTACTTTGCAAACAAAATAGTACTAGCATCAAGGCCTTGTTTCACCCTTGTTTCTAGGGTCCAGCCAAAGAAGCGTAGCTTCAGAACCAAACAAAAAGCAAGTCCAACAGTCTCCAAGGTTTATGCACCAATACATTTGTTGCTTGAAGCTGTATCTTTCTGTAGCATTTACAGTGGTGGCACATGGCAAAAAGGATTCATTTTTTTGTTCATATTCTATAATTTTCTTTTAGATTTCGAAAGACAAAAGGAGCATTTAATTGAAAATCTCCAGAGGTCAGAGCAATAAACATCTCAATTCTCAACACAAAATAGTCCTCAGTCTACCTATTTGCAGCGATAGTGACATGATGCCTCACAAACAACATGCCCAAGCATTAGAATCCGCGATGAGGGGGGCAGAAAGTGCGTGCCTCCAATTGCATCGCCATCCACCATGATCTCCTTATAATCATAATATACTCAAACCTATCCAAACACCAGAACAGGTCAACGGAGCACGAAGCATCCACTCTTCTGTTTTTTCCCCTAGACTAGGGCTCCGGCACTATGGCTTGCCGGGGTAGTGAGTCCATCGCCAAGAATACCACCGGCCAAGTTCCACGGTCCGGGTGGATTCAGGGCCATCGTACTTGCCAAATCCGGCACGGTGCACTGCATTCTGGACAAGTGGAACTTGAAATGACATTGCAAAGTTTTGTCTCCACTGGCCAAGTTCTAGATTATGGTCGAAACTTTATGAATTTTGATGTGACTCATGTGGTTACAAACATTCAGACATGTGCAAGAATGGAGAGACACAATCGGAGTGTTTGGTTTTTGGAACGGATGAGTCGTAGATCTGTCCGGTACCATCCTATGTTTGGATGGGACAACACCACTCTTATCTTACATCAAGTACATTTGCTTTCGATGAGACATTATTGGTAAGTATTATGTTCCTGATGAATCCGATGGTTTTGGACCAATGTGTTCTACGCTTAAACCAAATAAGCAGTCTAGGATAGGATGGTTTGTTGCGTCACATTCCTCAAACAATCAAAGAGTTAAGTGGAAAACACTATCATGGTGTCTGAGCCCTTCTTTCATTGTTATTGCACGACAATGATACCACTGAGTAGTGGTGGTGAATTAGGTTGGTTGTGGGCTTGTAGCTAGCTAGCTTCACTGTTGATTCATTCAGAAGGGAGCCAAGTATTTGTGCTATTATACTGCACACAACAGCCACAAAATAATTGTAATGCCACATTCTTTGACAACATCATCACTTCAGAATCATTAGCTCTCAAGATGATACGGATTGCTAATTCACCAACACCTGAAGCCTGAGGGCTCCATTAACGTAGTGCTGGACTACTGGCTCACAGTAACAGCTGCTAGGAGATTACATCTAAGCCAGCATCTGAAATTCAGTCCTACAGTTACATGATTTTTCACTCTTTAACAGCTACAAGCCAGAATGGATGCCAAACAAACAAAATTCATATAATCCAAGATCTACATGCTTCAGCTTTGAGCAGAACAAACATTCCAGTCTTGGCATAGGTGGGCAGGCCAAGTCAAAACTCATGATATCCTGATTTGGTAAGAACTAGGAACTCATGATACATCCAAACAATCATAACTGTGATAAAATGGCAATGAAAAGGCCCATTGGCAGAATGAAAGTTGCGAGGAATTGTGCTAGCACAGTTTGTTGATGTGAAGCAAAACATGGTGCTTACCAATCAGTTCACTATTCAACCTGTCCATATGAGAAGAAAACATGCATAACACAGTAGCATATAGCAACTAGATGTGGAGCTCCAGTAGTTCATACATTTTCTTCGACATAAGCAAAACTTCTGATGACTTTGCAATCAGTATATGTTTACACTCATGTAGGACCTAGCAAACACCAAGATGACACAAAATTGAAGATTACTACTAAAAAATATGAAGGTGGCAAAATTGAAGAGCAGCTGCCTAATTGATACCCAAGAATTCCATTCCAATTCAACTATAGCCCCGCCTCAGCTGCCCGCCGTGGCGTGCTCTTCCGACGGCTCCCTGACTGCCGGAACCCATTGGACCTGGTGGACTCATCATTGCTAGATCGAGTGCTCGAGCTGTTCTCCTCCATGTCAAGATTTGAACCATCTTCTTCTTCCTTGGGCACCCTGTTCCTCTTGTTGCTACCAACTCCTGCAGAAGCATGCTCTGTTCTTGAACCCTTAAGTTTGGCACCATCCCCTGCTCCCACCACATAGTCCTCATCGCCATCATCGGCCTCCAACTTTTTCACCTCCGCTTCAATGATCTTCTCAGCGGCGACACGCTTCTGGGGCCGCCCCCTCCTCTTCCTTGCAGGCACGACGACCTCCTCACCGCTGCTCCCCTTGTCCTCATGGTTCCTGCCATTGCTGAGCTGCTTCCTCCCTCTGCCTCTCCCCCTACCCATTGGTTCAATTCAGCAGAGGCTGCAGATGTGTGTACCAGGCAACAGCTGAAGCTACAAGCTTTGAAGAAGATATCTAGATGCGGCCTATTCTTTTTGTCTTGTTGCTTCCTTTTTGGAACAAAATATCTCACTGGTAAGAACCTTTGCTCTAGGACAGTGCAGCCAATACAATCTAAAAATCTGCACGAGAAATATCGATGAACCTACTGTAAAACCCAACTAGAAAAGGATTGAATATTCAAGAATGGATGATAGATTAATCACAGAGCTGTACTTAGATCCATATCAATAAGCTCAAGAAACAAATATCCGAAATAAATCTCTAACCTCAGATGGGAATGCATCAATACAATCCAGAAATGTTAAGAACAGATTAGAGCGGAACCACTCAAGTGGTTTAATAAGCAATAGAGGAGATAGAAAGAAGCTGACCTTGCATCAAATTAGTATGCCTCGAAGAAACATCCTGCTGCAAAACCCATTTCCCAAGCTCCAGCGGTCAAAAGATGGGATTTTTTTTGCTAGCACCGAAGGGGAAAAGGTGCCTGAGATAGATTGGCACTGATCTTGGATTGAGATTGAGACACCGGGAGACCCACCACAGATCAAGAAGCAGAAGCCATAGACAAAGGTTGGCGCTGTTTGGGGAAAGCAGGAAGATTCTTGAACCAGCAGGCGGGTGGTACTAGGCTACCAGTGGTGCTGTTGGTAACTGGGGTATGGAGGGAGACTATGGAGCCTTGGTGCTTGAGCTCTAACAGTAGCCGTGAGCTCCCCTGCGGGACAGCAGCCGCAGGACACTGTACACACCACGCGATGAGAGAGAAGGAGAGGCCTGCGCTTGCTTGCTGGAGTTGCTTTTTTGTGGAGCTGTCACTCGGTTGCTCAGTTTTGCGCTTTGTTTACCAACCGTTGAAAACGAGTGAGCTGCACTCCACTCCCCCACTGGGGGCTGCTGCAGTAGCCCCTGACAGATGCCGATTTATATATATATATTATATATAATTACGGTGGCCTCGACTTTAATTACTAGTGCCCGCGTAGTGACAAGGTCACTTGTAATCTTTTTCTCGTGCTCTCGGGGACATCGAAAGGTGAGAGAAGGGGCAGCAAGGATCCCAAGACTGACAGCCAGGGAACAACGAAACCAGGGGCTAGTAATGACACCTGCTGCTGCCAAGATCCATCAGCATGTTTCATAGGCCGCAAAGGCTGGTTGTTTCAACTCTTTGTCATTATTCTTTTTTTTTCGAGGAAAACACTTGGTTAATAGGTCTATACAAATTCCAATTTCAAACTCTCTATTGAATGTGTTCGTTTGTTTGTTGATGGGCGTGCTGAATCAAAATAAGTGCTTTCAGATGTTCTTACATGTGTTGTCGAAGCTGATCCAATCGCCATAATGTTATTGTTTAAGGTCTCTAAACTTGATTTGAACATTTTCCATAGTAACAGCAAAATCAGAGGATGTTCTATAGAAATAGCACGTCTATATTAGTCAATTACTGCACTTATAAAAAGTTATACTTCTGGAATAGATGGCATCGATATGCAGCTTTGGTCATTACTCCTTCCGATTCAAATTGTAGGTCGTTTTAGCTTTTTTAGTTCATAGATATTATTATGCATCTAGACATGTATCTAGTGCGTAATAATATCTATGAACTTAGAAAAGTACAATTAGGAACGGAGGGATTAGCTTTTTTTTAAGACATAATGATCTGAAAGTTATTACAACGAAAAATCTGGCAACAGATTATGTCGCTAATACTGCACATCAATAGAAAAATTGTAGTACTATGAAACTTTCATATACAACAAAATAAATGTATGAATTAAATTTACAATTAAGCCTTAGTGTGTTAGAAAGAAAAGAATAACCTTGGACATTGACATAGTTTTCGAAGCACAACATTGACTAAAGATTTAGTGTATTTCAATACATTGTTGGCAGTACATTATCGACTGTACATATATGTAAAAACTCAATGTAGAAGGCAATTCGTTACTACATTCCTTCTTGATATTTGTTTGGTTCACATGCACAGACGGCATCATATAGTGAGAATTGTATGGAATTTACACACATTCGATAGATCAATAGTACATCAATTTAATATGTGCATGGATAATATAATAACTTATTACTACTTTAGTTCGCAATTGTGTTTCCTTAGAGCAACTCCAATAGCATGACTATTTTTATCTCTCCATTTGACTCTCTAGCCAACTTATCAAAAGGATTTCTCTCCATAAAGAGGGATCGTTTGGGAGGGTTTCTTCCAAAACAACTTTACTGATGAAGCCAAAGTCGACTAAGCCAAAAAAAGCTGGCTTCACCAACCCCCGCTTACAAAATAGCTTGAAGCTATAGTACCTCAATTTGCGTAAAACAAGTGAAGGCGAAACCAAAATAAGCCATGTCAAACATGGGCTAAATTGTACAAACAGAGAATCCATTTCCTACTTTCTAAATTCTAACCCTAAAAATCTACACTTTCTACATTCTCCATCTACTCCAACAATCTCTCCATTTCGCGCTACAACGGACTCTCCATTTTGCCATTATTTTGCGTAGGATCCACATTTGATAAGCCAAATTCGCTTGCCAATTTGGAGAGCGTGAGGGAGCATTTGGCAAGCTGGAATGGTTGGTCATCCGGTTAGCAACTTTGTTGGATCTAGTAGACTTACTAAATTTTAACTTTGGGGACGGAGATGGCAATGTTGGAATTGCTCGTAGATATTCGGACCAAAACATATAGTCAAACGTAGGTAAAATCAAAGTTTAATTAGCCTAAGTCCTAAGATACTTTTTCCCACAGTTATGTAATTAGCTTGACTATATGCTTACCGAAGTTACAATCCTTAATTTCTGACTCGCGGATAGTAAACAATGTACTCGTGAGGGAAACTTTTGGAAAGACCGGTTTTGCACGTAGTCCTGCACAATCCCCAGACCACAATTTTATGACAGAGTGAGCGCATTCATAGCAAGAGTAAAGGCTCCCGCATTATTGTGAAAAATTTAAATCATATCAGCAAGGACAGAGTTGACAAGTTCCAGTGTCCTCCATTATTTTAGATTTGGATGTTTCATCTTAGTCTGCATTGTTTTTTTTTCTCATTTTGTTTTCTTGAAATTCTGGTGACTCCGAGATGGAGTGGGCCTGGTAGCTTTAACTACCACCGAAGATGAGTTTTTCAAAGTTGGCGTGAGGAGACGGCATATGATAGAAAGAACATGGCCGGTTTGGGCCCATGTACGGGGCGAGCCCAGCGCATCTGTGAGCTTGCTTAAATGTGTGGCGAAGACGAGCACGGCCCTGTCCCAAAATACACAGAGCCAAAGCTGCTCATTGCAGTTGCAGATTGTCATATTGGTGGTGCTTAAGCTTAACGATCGTATTCCTATTCGAAGGACCTACATCCAATGAGGCCCAAACTGCAATCGAACCACCAAAACCCGTAGAAGGATGGATGCACAGTGGTTGCAGATTTGCAATACAACTAAACAATTTGCAACCTCTGTTCCTGCTGGCGGACAAATGGCACAACGCCATGTAACACACTGTGCTTCCGCACCGTGTACCTTTGGAGAGAGGTATCCACCATTCCACCTCACCAGTTTGACCTCAGTAATGCACCCAAGCGTGCAAGTTCCCTGATCAGGAACTCTTGGTTAAGACTCAAGGAGAAAAATATCCTGCTTGAACACATTTTTCTGTCAGAAAAAGGGCTCCCAAACCTTATAAACACAAGTTGTTTTACCCCCACGTGCTTAAGTTCATCCAAAGTAATATAATGTTGACCCAAACAAATATTGTGTCAACACCCAACCTTGGGAATAGCGTTGCTCCTTTACTAATTTAGGGCCTTATTTTTTCGTATAACATGTTTGCCAGATGCCTACGATAATTTTTCCCTCAACCTCTTTTTTTTTACATGCATAGCATGTTTTTCATTAAGAAGAAGAGAATACACGATGTAACTTTAGGAGAAATCTAAAATGCAGAGTTACAAGAGCCACGACCAACAATAAACAACATAAACACCACAACAGAGAAGAAAACCACCTCACCATCACCACACTAAATACAACCTAAGACGACTGATGCATGCAAGAGAGAAAGATACCATGAACACACACACATTATCGCTTGCCTAACAACCCAGAGTCATCGGAAGAAGAGTGAGGAGGTCATGCAAGACGATGCCTTCAAGAAGAAAGCAACGCCAACGCCAGCATCGTCCGTCTGTCCACGGATGAGCAGACCAAGTCTTTACTTGGCAAAACCAAATGGATTTGACGGTCGCAACAACGCCCCCAGGGAGGTGAGCTACGTTGAAAAGCGCAACTGTTGTCAGCACCGACAAATGCCAGGCAAGGCTTTTGCTAAAAGCCCTAGAACCAACTCCACACAACCGACCGCCAAGGCCTAGATGAGAGCCAAAGCGATGGGATGGCACCGAGCTATCCACGACGACGATGATAAGGAACATCCGCAGGCACAGTAGAGAGGGACCGCTATCACGACGACCAAAAAACGACCAAGGAGCGACCAAGCGACCGAAGGGGGAACAGGCGGGCATGCTAGAGGGGCTCACGCCAGCGAGAAGAAGCGATCTGACCTTGGTGTGTTGGGGTATGGGTGTGGTGGGGGTGAGGAGGGGAGGAGCGCGACCAGGGGAGGAGAAGGGGGAGGTGCGCGCGAGCCCCGTAGTAGCGCGCGGCCGCTGCATACTCCACTGCCACTAGCGAGGGCCGCTTCACCCACGCACGCCCGAAGCAGACGCCGCCGACGCCACAAGCTGCCACGCCCCTGCACGCGATCGCAGCAGCCCGCCGCCACCATCACCTGATCGATCTTCGGAGATTCCCTTTCGCTCACCGTCGCCTGCGGATCCGGTGGTGGCAGTCGTAGATCCGGCCACCACGGGGTGGCTGTGGGGCTGCCAAAGCTAGCCTCAGGTGAGGTACCCGCTGCAGCCACCAGGGATGAAGACGGGAGGATCAGGGAGGAAGGAACGAAATGCAGGTGCACCCATGAACGAAGGTGCGACCGAGCCAAGCTCTAGCACCTTCTGCGACCGGTTGACGCCGGAGGCAGGGGAGGCAACGGCAGCGCGTAGGGGCAATGACCTAGGCTAGTGAGACCAGGCTAGGCGCCGGCGCAGCCGAGCCGCGCCGCAGCCCGCTAGTGTCGGGACGAAGGTGGTGGTGCCGGGTGTGGAGGTGGGGGCGGACCGACCCGCGGTGGCGGCGGGGGCGATGGCGACACGAGCACCCTGGCGGCCTCGAGGCGATGGCCAGGCGAAGCACAGGTGGATCCGAAGCAGGGGAGGTCGGATCCGGCGTGTGGTGGTCGGAGACCACCCTCACCAGCTACGAGCAACAACCCCATGACCATGGTGCCCTTGAAGGGGAGAGGAGGAGGAAAGGAAGGAAGGGAGGGAGAGGGCGTGCGAGGCTTACTTTGATCCCGCCACGGGCCGCCGTCCGCCGGCCCGCCGGTGGTGGCGGCCACCGACGCTAGGGTTTGGGGGTGGCGGCGAGCGCCCCCGAGTCGCCAAGGAAGGCGAAAATTCTCTCAACTTCACTGGTGTTAGTTGATTGAGGTAATATAAAATTCCGCCACAACTTTTTAATAAAATTTTGTTAAAAATCATTACAATATGGAAGAAGGAGATGGTCAATCCAATGACGTCATTTTCACCTAAACAACTCAAAACAGTTGTTTCTTAATGGTCAAAACTAGATACATATGAACCGCAGAACCGGTAAATAATAAATAAATGTTTATGATTTCAAGAACTTCAGTTCCAGTTAAGGTGGTTTCAATTTTGGCTATCAAGGATATGGTTCCTCATCATAGTTGCTGTCAAATGTACGAGACCTAGTGTGTGCTGTCCTTGTAATAATTTCTTTATTTCTTAGGGATAGCAATATATGAGTGTAATTCTTCGCCATTTCTAATACGATTGTAGACCTATTTGCTAAAGAAATACAACGACTAGAGCAAAATTTACAACCAGGGGAGAAATAGAATATCTGCACCCCCCCCCCCGGTCCCCCAACCACGGTGCATGGATGACATTTCATTCAGACATCCCGCCATTTTCCCTCCTCACGACACATTAGGAGACCCCCTCTACGTGATCTGGGGTCTGTAGCAGAATGACTCGAAGTGATAGGATACGCAGGATGAGCTCCGAGTGGACTCGCTGTATGCCAAGCAAAAAGGTA